>NC_051308.1:80564410-80911966 GCF_015220235.1 Choloepus didactylus | reverse complement strand
ATTTTGTTTTTTAAAATTCCCCAGATGATTAAAAGTATACACCACTGGTTAAGATCCGCCAAAGTAGAATGGGATTGAATTTTTAAATCAGGCAGTTCTCTATTAAAATATAAACTTTTCCTGGCTTTGAGTGAGTCTGTTTATCCACCTAATCTTTGGTTTCTTAAACTGTTAAATGAGAGTTAAAACACCCACCTTGAAAGGTCAGTCTGAGATTTATAAATGTCTGTCTTAGTGCTGGATATATACACAATAAGCATTATATGTTGTAACAGAATATAAGATTAAGATCTGAATAAAACTTAAAAACACACACACCACACACACAAGAAAAAGAAAAAAGGGGGATGAAAGTAAATAATGGGGGAGAAAAGGAGAATGAGATGTTTTAGGTGTTCTTTTTTACTTTTATTTTTAATTTTATTTTTATTTTTTGGAGTAACGAAAATGTTCAGAAATTGTGGTGATGAATGCACAATACTTGATGATACTAGGAACGAATGTACATTTGGATGAGTATGTATCTTATGTGACTATATCTCAATGAAATTGTATTTTTAAAAAAGTAGCTGTAGAACCAAAAAATCTACACCAGCTCTGAAAGACTGTTCATGTACCTGCTCCACTGTGTGAGTCCCTAGCAGTATCTGGGGCTGCAGATGTTTTGAGTGATCTACCACTTGGTGGTCAGGACACTGAAAATGCAATGTTGTAGGGAATTGGCTTCAAGAGGCTGTAAAATGGACGCTGTGCCCTGGATTGATAAGGAACCCAGACGCTCCCGAGTAGTAGCTATTTTCCTGGCATATGACTAGGCCCTGGGGTGACTACTGCCATCCTGGCTGATGACCCATCCTGGTCTATTTTAAGGATCTGTTTGAACCATCATATGGAGAAATTGCTACTTAAAAACAGCTATTTACCAGGAAAGTAAAGCTTCCTGTAAAACAAAAAGGTTAGTATACTACCTTTTTGTAACTCTTTAAACCCCCAGTAACTCTTTAAACCAAAGCAAACATTCAAGGTAGGCCATGTTTGCTCTGCACAGTTCTTGCTTTTTGCCCTTGGTCACCTGAGTCCCAGGGTTTCTTGTTGATTCTCTCCTCGAGATTAAATTCAGAAAGGGCAACTGGTACTATCAAAGAGCAGGGGTCTCTAGAAGGTAAGAAGTTTAGGGGCATACAGTAGTTCTCTTGTAAAATGATGCAACTTTGCTTGGTTGTTTTGGGAAAGTTAAGGAGCTTGACCAGGAAAAACCCACAAGAATCTGGAAGATCTAAGGCTCTCCACCTATATTTGAGGATTCTGTTTTAATGGATGGGAAATACGTCAAATATTGTCTACAGAGATAGTGCTCAAACCAGGGGTCTAAACCATTAAGGCAACTCCAAGAGCATTGAAATCACCATTGGAGAAGGCTTGAATGTAATGGTTACGGTGACAGGGGCAGAGGCTGAGACCTACTAAAAGCTATTGGAACAGTATATCCCAGCTTCTCCATAGGTATCCCCAACTCCTCCACTTCCCAGCTTCTAAGGTATGTTACCACACTAAGATATATAAAGTTGTCAATTCTCTGTTGAGACTAATGTAAAGAAATTTACATTCTTGCTTTTGGCACAGTGAGACATATATATCCAACAAAGAAATAGTACAATACAATAATTTACTAAAGAATAAGTGACATAAAAACAAATGCAGGGTGGGAGCCATATCAGTGTGGCCTAGACCATTCAGTAAACAGACATTGCCTATAAGGGAAACTGAAGTACTGAGCCTGACTCTCAGTGCTTCGACAATCTAGCCCCAACATAACGTTCAGTCTGTCTCCCAGGATTCCTCCTTTACAATCAAGTACAACTCACTGTCCCCTAAGCTCACCTTGCTCTGACCTACCACCATGGCTGGTTTTTACCAGTTAACACGATTCTTTCCTTCCTCTCTGCTTCTCCAACTGCTCACCATCTTCAAGGTCTGGCTCACATTCCTCCTATTCCTTGAAAAAAAAAATCTTTCCAGCCCACCCCAGCCTTCAGTGACCTCATGGTACTCAGAACTCACAGTCCTCTTTGTTCAACCAGCACATCTTACACAGAACTCGTTGTCTCGATGCTCCTATGTTCATCAAATAATGTACAGCCTTGTGATGGCTCTAAGTTATCTTGATCTGTTACTTAACTTTTAATCTTTCTCTGTATCTAATATATCAAGGATATTATTCTCTTTTTGAAGCCTACACCTTTGAATATCATGCAGCAACTAACTAGTACCAGGCTTAACACATAGTATGTGGCCAATAACTATTTGTGAAATGAATGACAATATAGAAAAACTTCTGATGATCAACTCTGTTTTCTGATTTATTCCGCCTGTGGGGGGTAGGGGCTGAGCTGGCTTTTATCGAGGGTCTATTATGTGCATTTGTTTTGTACCTTCAGAACATCATACCATTTTAAACTTTCACCTGTCTGAGAGGTAGGTATAATCTCTTCAATTTATATATTAAGAAAATGAGGTTCAAAGAGGTCAGATAATCTTTTCAAGATCAGATAGCAATGTAGATAGAGCTGAGATGGCAATTCTGGTCTGCTTGACTTGGAACAGCATGCTCTTTGCACTGTGCCACACAGTTTCCCACCTGAACATCTTTGGGCTGGTTGTTCAATTTCTTTCTCTGGGTCCTTCAAAGGTCCATCCCATGACTTGCCCTTCATCGCTCCATGCACCTTCCCTCTCCTCAAGCCACCTCACAAAAATTGTTTACCTAGATCCCATTGCATGCCTTCATGATCCATTCACTTGCATCATAATTCTCTTAGCTTGGAAAATTTCCTTCTGTCTTTTCTACCTTTGACATCTTACTTATTCTTGAAAGCCCAGCTGAAATGAATACCACTTTCATGAAGCTTTCTGTGATCTTACCTTATAATAACGCCAAATGCCCTCCTGTCCAAGACCCCACAATCCACTGCCTCTTCCACAATTGAGAATTCTCTTCATTCTGCTCCAAATTCCAACCAGTCGTTTACCCTGTCTAACTCCTCACCTGGGGTGTAAGCAACCCAAGGACAGGAAGAGCATTCCTCTTCACCTCTGTCTTCAACTCTGTTATCCCAGGTCTGGCACAGAAGCAGCATGCTCTCTCAAGAGTCTGATAATAAAGATGTCTGATGGCAACTGCCAACTTTATCATCAATAACATCTCACAATTTCAGTGACTGATGGTTCAGGTAATGAACCATCAGATATCAACCAAAGCCAAGAAAAGGAAGTGCCAATCCAAGTTCCCATATCTGTCCCCAACCCTCACACCAAGTGTTACCCCTTGAGGACATAAAGTGTCTAGTTTTGAGTGATGCATGAATGATTCCATCATCCTTCTTAGGTCTAACCTGTTTTCAAGATAGTTAATGCCACAGGGAAAGGCTGTCATAATAGCTTGTCCTGTTTTTAAAGGGCTGAGGAAAAAGAAATGCCTTTAGGAATGAAGTGTAGACTCTAGGTTTGAAGCAAAAATAAATAAATGATAACTATATATGGTAGGTTGAATTATGTACCCCGGGGGATGGGAGCATGTTCTTAATCTTAATCCATTTATGTGGGTATGAACCTATTGTAAATAGGACTTTTGAAGGTGTTGTTTTTAGTTAAGGTGTGGCCAGCTGAATCAGGATGGGTCTTAATCCTGTCACTGGAGGCCTTACCGGAAGGCCACAGAGAGAAAGCCATGAGAAGGCACCCAAAGCTGAAAGTAAATGGAACCTGGAAGAGAAAGGAGAAGCAATGCACTGTGATGGAAAAGCCAAGAAACCCCAAGGCTTGCCAGCCAGCCAGAGGATACTGACCCCAGGAAGAAGCAAGCCTTCTAGCTTCTGAAACTATGAGCCAATAAATTCCTCCTGGTATTTGTCTCAGCAGCCAGGAAACTCAGACAGTATACAAATGATCAATTGATTGATTGATTGATTGAGGGAAAAAGACAAAGAGCATGAAGAATAGCAAAATGAAGATATAGGACATTTGCTTGATTTGGTTTATTGAGTCTTGACACTCTCCAACATTCTAGGACAAATTACATCTAAAGGAGACTGAATTTCCTCCTAAAGAGCAAGCAGTCACAACAGAGTGGTAGCTAGGGGGCAGCTCAGTGGATAGAGTCAGTGTGGTATCTAGAGCCCAGGAATCTGTACACAGCCTGTCTCTCCACGTGACTCAAGCCTCAGGTTGTCTGGTAATTCAAATCAGGAAGGTCCTTAGAAAGCAATTTAGGGAACAAATTTTCTGTGGATTGCTACCCCTTCAAGACAGGTCTTGAAGTTTGAATTCTATAGTTTCCAGTTTCTAGCACAGAGTCCAAGACACAGTAAACATTTAATACCTGTTTTTAAATGGAAACCATACTTGTGTTTCTTCCTTTTTTTTTATCCTCCATCTTTCCCTTTCTTTTACTTCCTTTTTCATCTCCATCCTTCCCACCTGTTGAGGCCCTAATTACTAATAGGATTACTTCTCCACTTCACCCTCAGCCCCCAGGCAATACATGAATACTCTTTGTGAAGTACTACATATTAAATCCTTTTTTTAAAATTGATGGTTCTATTGTTTACTTAATGCCAAAGCATGAGTCAGCCTCTTGAGTAATCCAGCCCTGCCCCCATTCCTTCACCTTTACCCTCACTTTTCTTCTCACTTCTTTCCCCTCCCAAGGGTGCCACTCCCTGCATAGTCCAGCTGCTGACCCACAAGGCTGAGAAACTTGGCTCTTGAGTTGTTCCTTGGGAACTCTCCCTTACGTCATGTTGCTTTGAGGTGGGTTTGAGGCTGCTCTTGGCTGTCCTACCCATACCCCACTCTTCTGTCCTGTAATAGCCCCAAAGAACCCAAAATATTACCAAGAACACTGCCCTGGGGGATGGGGAGAGGGCATATGGGCATGATGGTGGCCTTTCAGACTGTTGCTGGCCACCATCTCCATGCAAAGTTCTGCATTCTGTTCTGCAGTACATGCAAGATGAAGGGCAACCCAGGGAACCAGGAAAATTATTTACAAGATGCTGGCACTCCTGGGAAAACAGATTAAAAACCCCTTATCTCACCCAGATTTCTTTTTGCAGAACCAATATCAAATTATTTTGTTTTTTTGAGCTCCAAAATACACACCTACAGAGTTTCAAGCCCTGACCTCAGCTTTCAGTAAGTGGCTTACAGTCCATCCCAGAGGAAGCTTTCTCTGAAGGGATGGGCGTTTCAACAGGGCAATGAGCAGCTCTTCCCTCCCTTCTACACCCACCGTGACCACAAATCTCATCTAGAAAGTCTGTCTCTTCCAGCAAGGGGTGCTTTATTCTTGATGGTCCATCTAAGTCCTGTCCTCCTGATAAACTTTCAGACAGAAGTGTGTGTGTGTGTGTGTGTGTGTGTGTGTGTGTTACTGAGGGAGTGGGGATTTAATGTAGTCAATGCTAGTTCAACACCAATTCCTAGCTAAGGACATTGTCTTCATCTTAGAAGGCAAATACCCATTCATTAAATGCAGATCATTGCTTTGGAAGAATTTTAAATAGAGAATTACTCAGAAAAGAATGCCAATTGAAAAAAAAAAAATAAAGCAGGCTGTCAAACGGTAGATACCATGCCTCGCAGGCAGAGATAGAGACAAAGATAGGCATTGAACAAAGAATGGAAGGAAATTCACCAAAACGCTAAGAGAGGTTTTCTCCAGGTTGTGGAATTACGGGTGACCTTAGATGTCTTTTTTCAATATGTTTCTGTCTGTCAAGTTTTTCTACCATAAGTACATGTGACTCTAGTCATGGCATGTGGGAGGAATCACCTTTTTTGGATTATTTTTTAAATATAGATCTCCTTCCTCCGACTCACAGTCTCAAGTCCTCCTAATCCATGGTCCCCTGCCCTCCCTCCTTTTGGCCAGCACAGTGTCCACTACCCTTATCTGAGGGTAGAGGATGAGTTGAAAGTCAGAACCAGAGAGGTGGCTCAGGCACATAGGACAGTGGGAACGAAGGTCAAAGTTAGGCCTAGAGGATGTCAGGAGCTCAGCAGCTGTGCCCCAACCCCAAAACTACCCCCAAGGTTTGCTCCAAAAAGTTTCATTGGCAAAATGGGAAGGAGAGGCAGTCAGGAGCAGGAAGGGAACATGGCAAAGGAGGCAAGAAGGGGGTTTCTCATAAAGAATTGAAACCACCCTATTCTGGAGCTGGCCAACTTCCAAAGAACTTCTGAGGGTGGGAAGAGAAGGACCAGGAGAACAAAACTAGGGAGTGGAGGCAAGCTCAGGGACACCACACCTCCCCCTGGGGCTCCTCCCTTATCCTACTCATTGTCAGGCCCTTTTAACTCCCTTTTGTGTGTCTTGTTCATTCCTCCATCCCCAATCCCCCACACCACTCCTACCCCCAACTTAATTTCATCCCCACTAAACAAACTGAGCTTGTTTCCCCGGGCCTTGCAGCTGTTTCCCTGGGGTGACAGTCACACCCCAGCTCCGTTTCCCTGGGGTGACAGTCACACCCCAGCTCCTGGAGACAGAACTAGTTTGTGAGGTCAAAGAGGAAGTGGAAGGTGGGGCAGGGTGGGAGTGGAGAAGAAAAGCCTAGAAGTAAACTTCTGTGGGCGGCAGAGAGCACGGGGCCCCATGCCCCCTCCACCCTATTTCACTGTTACGGTGGTCCAACCTCTGAGGCGCCCTCAGTGTTGGGGTGAGAGTGCGTGGGTGTCTAAGGAGGAGGGAAGGGCTGGCACAAAACTGTTGTGGGAGATTCCCACAGGGAGAATTGTCCACTTGACAATCCCTCTGGTACAGGTACAAGGCAGTAAGTGACATCCATTGCTTGCAAGGAGTTTAAGATGCCACCTCAGAATTGTGTGGGTGGGAGGTGGGTGTTGGTGGAGGGAGGGGGCCCTCTGGAAGGGTAAGGATTCTCTGCATTCCTCCAAACTCCTGGGGAGAATAACTGGATAACTTTAGAATATTTTTTAGGTCTTGGGGGATTCTGAACTAATCACCACATAGCTGGATGTGACAACATCTGTCTTGGTTCTCCTTGTCCCCAGGTCCTTTTGGAAAATAGACCTCCTTTTAATTAAAAAAAAGAAGCCTGTGTTCTCAAAACACATAACCCATCACACATGACCTCCACGTCATGATACTTTGCATGGGAGGCAACATGATGTAGTGGTGAGAACACACACCTTGCAGTCAGTCAGCCCTGCACTCGCATCCTGATTCTGAGGATTGATGACAAGCTAGATGACCAGTCAGACCGCCTATAGAACAAGGATGGTCCTTGTTCCTTCCTCACAGGGCTGCTGTAAGAAATGAGTGGGAGAGCTTATGTAAAGCACTGAAGCATGGGGCCTGGCAGATGGTTAGCCCTCAGTAAGGGAGGGCTGCTGGTATCCTATCAGAAGGCCAGCACCCTCCATCCATATGACTTCACTCCAAATTGAACTACTCTGGGTATGGGAGTGGTGAGCTAAGCATTAGAGCAGGGGTAGCAAACTCTGGCCCTCTGGGGCAAATCTGGTCTATTGCCCACTTCTGTACAGCCATGAACCTAGAATGGTTTTCAGACTTTTTTAATGGTTGGGGGAAAAAAATCAAAAGAATAATATTTCATGACAAGTGAAAAGTTTAAAAATCACATTTTAGTGTCCATAAATGGAGTTTTATTGGAAATACCAAGTCGACGCTCATTTGTTTATGTATTGACTCTCGCTACTTTTGCACCTCAAGGGCAGAGTTGAGTAGTTGCAAGAGACCTATGACCCATAAAGCCTGAAATATTTGCTACCTGGCCCTTTACAGAGAAAGCTAACTGATCCCTGCATTTCCACCTCCCAAACACAAATACCTTCCCCTCCCCCACCAATAAAACCCCAATATACACAGACACCACTTGGCTCACTCACCGTGAAGCTGTTAACACCAGCTGCCCTGCACTTTCGAAAGTGTAAGAAAGGATTGGGCTGTAAAGAATTACTGCTATTTTCTATAGCAGAGCAAGCACTTAGGGGTGGAGCAATCCTAGTCGCCCACACTGAAAAAATTCAATGGGTTTTTGTTCTCCCAGCCCTTGATCTTCCGAGGGCTTGCTGTGTCCATTTGAACTGGCTCAGCTGGGAAAAATATGAGCCAGACTTTCTCTACACCTTTAATGGGTTTACTGGAAAGGGGAGAGAAAGAAGAGGGTGAGGAAGTGTTAAGTGAATTGAGAGCTTACTCTGCATCAGGCACTCTGGGGATTACAACAATGAATAACAAAATGTCTCCGAGAGAGGGAGAGACAAACAAAAGGCAAATAGTTATGAATCAGTGCAAGAAGTGCCATAAGAGAGATGTGTACAAAGCTCTGGGAGCAAAATATTTACTGGGATATTGAAGAGGAGGATCAAGGAAAGTTGCAGGGGAAAAAGCATAAGTGGAAAGAGAGGGTAAAGCAATTGCAGCACTAAAGAACAGCAAAAGCAAAGAGATGGAACTGTATGGTTGGTCAAGCAGAGGAAGTGTGCAGGCACAGACTTCAGAGATAAGCTGGGGCTACACCATGAAGGACACTATGTGCCACAATCAGGAGGTGAAGCTTTATTCTAGAGGTGATGGGAATCTTTGTAGATTTTAAAAGAGGGGAAAGACATAAGCAGATGCATGCTTTAAAATGATAACTGGTAGCAGTATGGATGGATGCACTGGCACAAGAAAGCCCGGATTGAAAGAAACAAGGGCCAAGTGATGGAATGGTATGACAGGAAGAAAGATATCGGGTGCAGAGCTAACAGGGCCTCAGGACGTATTTTGCTGTTAGGTAAGGGAGAGGGAGGAGTTCAACGATGAATTTCAGGTTTCTAGAGTTAGTGCCTTAACTGAGACAGGAGTCACAAATTCAACTGCAGATGAGGGAAACATGAGGGCATAACTAATTTGGCATTTGACACAGTTTCAGGTCATCCAAATGAAGATATCCAGCAGATAACTACTGATACGTTAGATCCAGAGGCCAGAAGATATAGGATATATACACATTTAAGAATCATCAGTAATTGATGCATGGGAGTAGAAGGCATTATTCAGCAGTATGAAAGAGAAAAAAACTACGATTCGAACCCTAGGGAATGCTAGTATTTAATGGATTGCAAGGAACCCAAACAAGAGATGGGAATATAAAGGGAGAACTCAGAATGAGGATTGCCACCGAAGCCATGGAAAAAGAGAGTTTCAAAAGGGAAGCGTGGTAGGTTGAATTATGTACCCCAAATTAGGTATGTTCTTAATCCTAATCTGCATTTCCATGGGTGTGAACCGATTGTGTAGAGGATCTCTTGAAGACATTACTTTTAGTTACGGTATAGCCCAACTGAATGAGGATGGGTCTTAATTCAGATTACTGGAGGCCTTATAAAGAAAACTGGGAAGACACAGAAGCTAGAAAGGAAAAGACATTGCCATACGACAAAAAGCAGATATAAAAGCCAAGGAATCCCACGGATTGTGGGAAGCCAGTACCAGAATATTACAGTCTTTGAGGGAGAAACCAAGGGCTCATGGACACCTTAATTTTAGACGTCTAGCTTCTGAACCTGTCAGCCAGCGAACTCCCATTGTTTAAAACCAACCCATGGTGCAGTATTTGTGATAGCAACTCAGGCAAACTAAGACAGGAAGGGAGGTTCAACAGTATGAAATATGCAAAGAGCTAAGCAAAAAAGCTGCTAGGTTTGGAAAAAGGAGTCATTGGTGACCCAAGCAGGAGCAGTTTCAGGAGTAGTAGGAAGAATGGCAAATTTCAGTGGTTCAGGGGTCAGTGGATTTGAGGAAGTAGAGGCAAGGAGCACAGAGAGCACTTCCAAGAAGTAACATTTCTCCAACTGTTCCAAACTTTCCTATTTTCTATTTTTTACTCCCTCTCAAAAGCCAATAGTCTGTCTTGGAAAACACCTCTGTTTTCTAATTCACCAGCCCTGGGCACTGGGTTCTGGAAACTGACCAAAGACTTTTATGACTCTCCCAGGTAGCATTTACCCCTTCACAGAATTCCAAGTGAGCCTTATGAGAACCCATTATTTGAGGGATTTTTGCTCTTGCCTAAAAAGTGTTTCTAGGTAAAAATCAATGAAAGGAGTAAAAGAGTACTGTGATGGGGTAAGCCCTACAGCGGTTTCCTCTGAAAAGGAGACTGCCATGAATTTGTGCCCACAGTCAGCCTTCCTTCCTCTCTCCGGCCTGTGGCACGATTGCCGGTGAAGAAGGGACAGACAGCCAGCTGCAGTCTTAGCTTCACTTCTAACACCAAGTTCCCCTTTTTCTTTTAGCTTGAGACCAACAAAAAGCAGAGGATTTAGGGTAGCACTGATCAAGGCCCTTAGAGAGCTGGGTTCTAGTTCCAGCTGTACTTCTTATCTCCGGGCCTACCAAAGGAGACAGTTGTTCTTAATCCAATTTGATTTTCTTAAAATATAATCCTTAATACAGTTTGATTTTCTTAAAATGTAAATATCAGAACCCATCTCTTGTTGCCTTCTCTTACTGTGCTAGTATTTGCTAGGGTCTTCAATATGATTAAGCACTTGCTTGAAACTTCCAGTGGCTTCACCTTGCCCTAGGATAAAGTCCCATATCCTTAATAGGGTAAACAGGGTCCTCCACATTGAACAGCTGCTAGATCTCTCCTCAGTTTCTCTTGTCCAAACAATTGGATTTTTTTTCCTTTCAAAGCAATATGCTCTCTATTCTCATGGCATTTGAATGTGCTGTATGTACCTCTGCCTAAATGGTCTCCAGTTTTCCACTCTATCTGGCAACCTTGAACTCATCTCGGCTTCAGTGTCAGTGTTTCCAGGGAAGTCTTTGCGATCCCCAAGGCAGGTCTCTAGGTCAGACTATGTATCCTTTTTCCTAGCACTCATAGGCCTTGTGTTACTTGTTTAAGAGGCTGCTCTACTGCTAGGTCATTAAAAACCCATCAAGGCAAAGCACTAGTCTAACTTTTCACTATTATGGCCCTAGCACTAAGCACACAAAAAAACGGTGTCTACATTTGTACATTCATTCATTCTACATGTTGTACGTTGCAGATTAGATAATATGGGGAAAACTCTTTGAAAAGCATGACAAGATCCAAATACTTGGAATGTCTTCTGCAGAAAAATGCAAAGTCAATATATATCTAGTCTATACTCCTGAAAAAAAACTCAAAATGTTCTATATAATTTTGCTTTTATAATCAAAAGTCTCTGCTTGCTATTATTATTTTGCCTAACCTCAGGCAAATCATTATATCTTATTGATTTTATAATCAAATGATAATAGTATTATTGCTATACTTGACCTCAGACAAATCATTATATTTTAGGACCAGAAGGGATCTTAGAAGTCCCCTAATTCTACTCCTTGTATTTGCTGGTGTTACATCAAATTTAAATACCCTAATCCCTATAAATCACTGACATTTCACAGAAATTGTAATATTCCTACAAATAATATCTGAGTGAATTAAGTCAGGAAACATTACAATGATTGAGTAAGTTGTGTTCTTCAAACACACAAATACAAACAAAACAATTCTCTATCAACCTTTATTGCCAAAGAATGATGAGAATTATGATTTGAATATTTTATAAATGAATATTTTCCGTTAACTTTTTTTGCTAAAACAAAGTGCATAAACCTTTAAGTGACTCCCAAAGAATTTTTACAAACCATGAAGCTACCACCCAGATCAAACTATAATATATCATCTGCACCCCCAGAAACTTCCTTCTTGCCCCTTTCTAATCAATCTCCACCCCTACCTTCACTAAAGGTAACCTAGTATCTGACTTCTTTCACCATAGGTTAGTTTTTCCTGTTCTTGAATTTCATGTAAGTGACGACATATGGTATATCATTTTTGCCTGGCCATTTATGCTCAACATTATGTTCATGAGACTCATACATGTTTTTGCATGTAATAATAGTTTTCCCTTTTTGCCTCACTATATAGTTTACAGTAAAGTGCACGCCAATACTATTTATCCACTCTACACAATTGACGAACTGTGGATTGTGTCTAAGGTGTTATTATGAATAAAACTGCTACAAGAATTCTTGTACATGTGTTTGGGTTTGCTAATGCTGCAAGAATGTAAAATCCCAGAAATGGATTGGCTTTTATAAAGGGGGTTTATTTGGTTACAAAGCTACAGTCTTAAGGCCATAAAGTGTCCAAGGTAAGGCATCAACAATAGGGTACCTTCACTGACAAAAGGCCATTGGCATCTGGAAAACCTCTGTTAGCTGGGAAGGCATGTGGTTGGTGTCTGCTTACTCCCAGGTTGCATTTCAAAATGCATTCTCCAAAATGTCAGTGTCAGCTTTCAATGGCCTGTCTTTGAAATGTCTGTCTCAGCTGCAGCCAGGCATCAGGGCCTGTGTGGCCCTTTTTAAAGTACTCCAGTGATTCAGTTAAGACCCACCCTGAATGGGCAGGGCCACACCTCCATGGAAATTATCCAGAGTTATCACCTACAGTTGGGTGGGGCATATTTCCATGGAAACAACCCAATCCAAAGGTTCCAACCTAATCGATACTAATACATCTACCCCCACAAGATTGCATCAAAGAACATGGCTTTTTCTGGGGGACACAATATATACAAACAGGCACAACATGTTTTGATACACATATCTACACATTTCTTTGGGTAGGAAATTAGGTATGAAATTGCTAAGTAGTAGAGAGAGTAATCTTATGTTCAGGTTTAGTAGATATTGCCAAAAAGTTTTCTGAGGTGATTGCACTAATTGACTAAGCCAATTTACTCACCAACCAGAAAAGAAAGAGTTCCAGTTGCTCCATTCCTCTCTGATATTTGTATTGTAAGCTTTTGCATATTTATTTATCTTTTTAGCCATTATGGTGGGTATATTGAGGTATCTCCTTATAGTTTTCATTTTCATTTCCTTGGTGAATCATGATGTTGCACATCTTTTCATATGCTTATTATCCATTTGAATATCTTCATTTACAACATAGCCTCTAGAAAAAAACAGTATCTTCACGACTTGGGAGACAAGGACTTCTTAAACAGACTTTAAATGCAAAGCTGTTATAAGAGAAAAAGAAGGACACCATATATTGATAAAAGGGGCAACCTACCAAAAAGAAATAACAATCATAAATATTTATGTACCTAAATATGGTACAACACTGGCAAAACTGAATGGAGAAAATGACAACTCTACAATAATAGTTGGAGACTTCAATACACAACTCTCGTCAGCAGGTAGAAATGTAGACAGAGGATCATTAAGGAAACAGAGAACTTCAATAATATGATGAATGAACAAGATCTAACAGGGATATACAGAACATTGCATCCTAAACAACAGGCTATGCATTCTTCCCAAGTCTGCATGGATTATTCTCCAGGATAGACCACATTCTGGATCACAAAATAAGCCATAAAATTTTTAAAAAGATTGAAATTATGCAAAGCACTTTGACCATAATGGAATGAAGCTGAAAACAAATAACAGGTAGAGAACTGGAAGACTCACAAATATATGGAAGTTAAACAACACACTCCTAAACAATCAGTGGGTCAAAGAAAAATTGCAAGGGAAATCAGTAAATATCTTGAGACAAAGGAAAACAAGAACACAATTTATCATAGCCTATGGGCAGCAGCAAAGGCAGTGCTAAGAGGAAAATTTATAGCCCTAAATGGTTACATCGAAAAAGAAGAAAGAGCTAAAATCAAAGACCTAACTGCACACTGAGAGAAAAAGAACAACAAAATAATCCTCAAGCAAGCAGAAGGAATGACATAACAAAGATTAGAGAAGAAATAAATAAAATTGAGAATAAAAACATGAAAGACTTAACAAAACCAAAATTTGGTTCTTTGAGAAGACCAAGAAAGTGACAAACCCTTAGTTAGTCTGACAGAGAAAATATGCAAATAAATAAAATCAGAAAAGAGAGGGGACATTAATTCTGACCCCACAGGAATAAAAAGGGTCCTATCAGGATACTGTGAACAACTGTATGCCAACAAATTAGACAACTTAGATGAAATGGACAAATTCCTAGACTCACACAATCTACTCTGACTCCGGAAGAAATAGAAGACCTCAACAGACCAATTACAAGTAAAGAAATTGAATCAGTCTTCAAAAATCCCCCTACAAAGAGAGGCCCATGACCAGACAGCTTCACAGATAAATTCTACCAATCATTCAAAAAAAATTTAATACCAATCCTACTCAAACTCTTCCAAAAAATTGAAGAGGAGGGAACACTGCTTAACTAATACTATGAGGCCAACAACAGCCTAACACCAAAGGCAGATTAAGATATTACAAGAAAAGAAAATTACAGATCAATTTCTCTTATAAACATAGATGCAAAAATCCTCAATAAAACATTTGCAAATAGAATCTAACATTAAATAGACCTACATGTCTATGGCCAACTGAATTTTGACAAGACTGTGAAGTCCACTCAACTGGGAAAGAATAGTCTCTTCAACAAATGGTGCTGGGAGAACTGGATATCCATATGCAAAACTATGAAAGAGGACCCCCATCTCACACCTTATATAAAAACTAACTCAAAATGGATGAAAGATCTAAATATAAGAACCAGAAGAAAATGTAAGGAAGCATCTTCAAGATCTTATGATAGGCAGAGGTTTCTTAGACTTTACACGGAAAGCACAAACAATGAAAGAAATAGTAGATAAATGGGACCTCTTCAAAATTAAAAATTTTTGTGTATCAAATGACTTTATCAAGAAAGTGAAAAGGCAGCTTACTTAATGAGAGAAAATATTTGGAAAACACTTATCCAATAAGGGTTTAATATCCAGAATGTATACAGAAATCCTACAACTCATCAATAAAAAGACAAACAACCCAACTTTTAAAAATGGGAGAAAGACTTGAATAGACATTTCTCCAAAGAGTAAATACAAATGGTTAAAAAGTACATTAAAAGAAGCTTAACATCACTAGCCATTAGAGAAATGCAAATCAAAACCACAATAAGATATCATTTCACACCTGCTAGAATGGCTGCTATTAAAAAAAAAAAAAAAACAGGAACTACAAATGTTGGAGAGAATGTGAAGAAATAGGAACAACTCTTCTGTTACAGGTGGGAATGTAGAATGGTGAAGCCTCCATGGAAGACAGTTTGGCAGCTCCTCAGGAAGCTACGTACAGACTTACCATATGACCCAATAATCCCACTATTTGGTATATCCCTGGAGAAACTGAAAGCAGGGACTCAAACAGATATTTGCACAACAATTTTTACAGCAGCATTATTCACAATTGACAAAAGACAGAGGCAACCTAAATGTCCATCAACTGATGAATGGATAAACAAAATGTGGTGTATACATACAATGTAATATTATTCAGCAGTAAAAAGGAATGAGGCCCTGATGTATGCAACAACATGGATGAACCTTGAGGACATTAGGTTGAGTGAAACAAACCAGACACAAAAGGAAAAATAGTGCATGATACCACTGTTATGAGCTAATTATTATAAGCAAACTCATAGTGTTGGAATCTAGAATATGGGTTACTGAGAGTTAGATTGGTGTTAGAGAAAGGAGAGTTGATGCTTAACTTGTACAGAATTTCTGTTTAGGATGATGGTTAGAGTTTGGAAATGGATGGTTGTGGTGCTAGCACAATTGTGGATGTAATCAACAGCGCTGATATGTAGGTGAAGATGGTTAAATGCAGAAACTTTAGGTAGTATTTATTACTAGAATTAAAATTAAAAGATAAAACAGAGAACTATACAACAAAGGGAATCATATGCTAAATAATGGACTTTAGTTAATGACACAAATATAAGAAGGCTCTTTCATGAATTATAAAAAATGTATAATACTAATTCAAGGTGGTAATAATAGGGTGGTATATGGGAAAAATACACCTAATGTAAATAAGAGGTGATAGAACTATTTTAATAATCTTTTATCAATAGTAACAAAAGTAATTAGTGTTTAAAATATATACAATTATTTTTAAAAGGTGCTATCATTAGTTGTAACAAATGTTCCACATCAGTCTATGGTGCTGGTGGTGGGGTGGTGTACAGGAATCCTGTATTTTATGCCTGATTGTTTTGTAAACTCACAATTTCTCTAAATTAAAAAAAAAAATTAACAATATCAGGAAAAGAATGACTGAAAAATATGAGTCTAAGTTAAGAGAAATTTTTAAAAAGAACCAAACAGAACTACTGGATTTCGACACCACAATAACTGAAATGAAAAATGCCTAGGAGGGTTTCAAAAGCAGATATGAGCTGGCAGAAGAAAGAATCAGTGAACTTGAAGACAAGAAGCTTGCAGTGAGTCAGGCTGAGGAGCAGAAAGGAAAAAGAAATATTAAAAGTGAAAATAGCCTAGGAGAACTATAGGACACCATCAGGTGTGCCAATATATGGATGATGGGACTCCTAGAAGGAGAATAAAGAGAGAAAGGGGCAGAAGGAAAAGTCAAAGAAATACTGAAAGAGAACTTTCCAAACTTAGAAAAAGATATGAAAATGGTCATCCAAGAAGCTCAGAGAACACCAAAGAGGAAAAACATGAAGGAGAATACACCCCATCATATATTGATTACATTATCAAGTGCAAAGGACAAAGAGAAATTTTTGAAAGCTGCAAGGGAAAAGCAACATATTATGTACAAAGGAGTCCCAATTAGATTGAGCTCCTATTTCTCATCAAAAACCATGGAAGCAAGAAGGCAGCCAAGAATTTTAAATCTGGCAAGCTCACTTTTAAAAATGAGAGAGAGATAAAGACATTCTGAGATAAAAGTTGAGGGAGTTCATCGCCACTACACTTGCCCAACAAGCAATGATAAAGACTAAAAGGAAAGGACACTACAGATTGGTTCAAAGTGTCATGAAGAAATAACGACTGGTGGTAAAGATAACCATTTGGGTGATAAAATGCAGATGCATAAAAAGTAATGATAAATCTAGGTTTTTGAACATATAATGTGCAAAGATATAAGTAGTAACATAAAAAATGATGAGGGGACAGAGGCATATATGAAAAGTATATGTGCATGTTATTGAAGTTAAGTTGGTATGAAATCAATATGATTGTTACATATTTAGGATGTCAAGTTTTAACCCCATATGAGCCTGGACCCAGCATCATAGGATTAAGAAAATCTTCTGGACCAAGAGGGTGAAGAGAAATGAAACAAAATAAAGTTTAAGTGGCTGAGAGATTTCAAATGGAGTTGAGAGGTCATTCTAGAGGTTATTCTTATGCATTGTATGGATATCCATTTTTAGATTTTAGTGTATTAGAATAGCTAGAAGGAAATACCCAAAACTGTTGAACTGCAACCAGTATCCTTGATTCTTGAAGACAATTAATTGTATAACTATATAGCTTACATGGTGTGACCATGAGATTGTGAAAACCTTGTGGCTCACACTCCTTTTATTCAATGAATGGACAGATGAGTAGAAAAATGGAGACAAAAAAGTAAATGAATAATGGGGGTAAAGCGGATTTGAGATGTTTGGGTTTTTTTTTTTACTTCTGTTTTTCTTTTTATTCTTATTTTTATTTTTTGGAGTAATGAAAATGTTCAAAAATTGTGGAGATGAATGCACAAGTATATGATGATACTGTGATCAATCAATTGTACACTTCAGATGACAGTATGGTATGTGAATATATCTCAATAAAATTGCATTAAAAAATTTTTAACCCTGTGGTAACCACAAGGATAACAGATTAAATATATTTCCAAATAGAAATGAGAACATACTCAATAAAGTACAATCTCCCCAAATCAAATAAACAACAAAGGAGAAATAATCAAAATTGAGGGACAAAAAACGTATAAGACTTACAAAGGTTAAATAGCAAAATGGCAGAAGAAAGTCCTGCATTACCAGTAGTGACTTTAAATGTAAATTGATTAAACACTATAGTCAAAAGGCAGAGATTGACAGAATGGATAAAAAAAGTCAAATGACCAACATGCCAAATGACCACAGTATGATAAGCTCAAGTCAACAGTAGTCCCCAAATCCCTAAAGTATACCTGGATCCCTATCTGAGACTCTATAAAAGTTTCACTCACTAAGTTTATATTTCAGACACTTAAATCCTTCAGAGAACTACTATGACAGCTAAGTCCCAAAACCCAGAGGCAATAGCCTCTTTAAGAATATCAACCAGATGTATCCCCTTTTCACATAAAGTCAACACCCCTTTACAACATGAAGAAGTTAGGGTGGTCAGTGCCTAGACATCCCCAAAGTTTGGGAAAGTGATTAAACTAGAGGAAGGGGTAGCGACAGATGAGATGGAATTTAACAAAGGATTATGAATACTGAATCTCTACATAATTTCCTTTTTGTTAGTTGCTGGGGTATTAAAATAGCTAAAAGGAAAGAATTGAAATGGTGGAATGGTAACCCATAACATCCTTTGAAATTTGTTCTATAGCTACTTGTTAAATTGTAATTTGAAAGTTATTACCTTTTTGTATATATTTTATATTTCACAATAAGGAAATAACTCAAATTGTGGAACTGTAATCCATAACATTCTTTGAAATTTGCTATCTACTTGTTAAATTGCACTTGGAAATTTGTCACTTCTATGTATATATGATATATTCTACAATAAAAAATATGATTTTTAAAAAAAGCATGACCCAACTAAATGCTGTCTGCAGGAGACTCACCTTAAAGTCAAAGATACAAGTAGATGGTGGGTGAAAGGATGGAAAAACATATATCATGCAAGTAGTAACCAAAAGAGAGCTGGGGTGCCTATACTAATATCAGACAAAATAGACTTTAAGTCAAAGACAGTTATGGGGGACAAAGATAGTCATTATATATTGATAAAGGGGAGATGTAACTATTATAAATATACATGTACCTAACAGCAGAGCCCCAAAATGTATGAAGCAAATACTGACAGATTTGAAGGGAGAAATTGATTGTTCTACTTTAATAGTCAGAGATTTTAATACACCACTCTCAATAATGTCTAGAACATCTACTCAGAAGATCAGTAAGGAACTACAAGCTGTGAATGACACACTAAAACAACTAGACCTAATAAACATATATAGAACACTGCACCCAACAAAAACAGAACACACATTCTTCTCAAATGCACATGGATCATTCTCTAGGATAGACCATATTTTCAGTCACAAAACAAGTCTCAATAAATTCTAAACTATTAAAATCATGCAGTGTACAATCTCTGACTACAATGGAAAGAAGCTAGAAATCAATATAAGAGGGAGAAATGGAAAATTCACAAATATGTGGAAATTAAACAACACACACTTAAACAACCAATGAGTAAAAGAGGAAATCAGAAGCAAAATTAGGAAATATCTTGAGGTGAATGAAAATGAAAATACAACATACCAAAACTTATGAGATGTAGTGAAGGCAGTGCTGAGAGGAAACTTTATGGCTCTGAATGCTTATATTAAAAAAGAAGAGACTCAAATTAGAGGCCTAACCTCAGAACTGGAAGAACTAGAAAAAGAAGAGCAAGCTAAACCCAAAGTGAGCAGAAGGAAGGAAATAAAGATCAGAGCAGAGTTAGGTGAAATAGAAAACAAAAAACAATAGAGAGAATCAACAAAATAAAAAATTGGTCTTTTGAAAAGATCAATAAAATTGACAAACCTTTAGCTAGACTGACAAAATAGAGAAAGGATACAAATAACAAAAATCAGAAATGAAAAGGGAGACATTACTGCCAACCCTGCTGAAATGAAAAAGACTATAAGAGGGTACTCTGAACAACTGTATGACAATAAATTAGAAAACCTAGGTAAACTGGACAAATTCTTAGAAGCACACAAACTACCCACATTGACTCAAGAAGAAACAGAAGATTTCAACAAACCAATTACTAGTAAAGAGATTGAATCAATAATTAAAAACTTCCCAAGAAAGAAAGGTCCAGGACCAGATTGCTTCATAGGGGAATTCTACCAAATGTTTCAAGAAGACTTAACTCCAATTCTACTCAAACTCTTCCAGAAAATTGAGAGACAGGAATACTCCCTAACTCATTCTACAAGGCCAACATCACCCTCATACCAAAGCCAAATAATAATACCACAAGAAAAGAAAGCTACAGACCAACATGTCGTATGGGTATAGATGCAAAAATCCTCAATAAAAATCAGCAAAAAATTAGCATATTAAAAAATTATACACCATGATCAAGTGGGACTTATCTTTGGTATGTAAGGTTGGTTCAGCGTAAGAAAATCAATTAATGTAATACACCACATTAACAGAATGAAGGATCATCTCAATCGATCATTTCAATTGATGCAGAAAAGGGCACTCCCTTCTGATAAAAATACTTAGAACACTAGGAATAGAAGGAAACTTTCTCAATATGAGAAAGAGCATAGAAGAAAAACCCACAGCTAACATCCTACTTAATGGTGAAAGACTGAAAGCTTTCCCCTCTAAGATCAGGAACAAGATAAGGATGCCCACTGTCACCACTATTGTTCAACCTTGTACAGGATGTTCTTGTGAGAACAATTAAGCAAGAAAAAGAAATAAAGGCATCCAAATTGGAAAGGAAGAAATAAAACTTTCCCTATTTGCAGATCATATAATCCTGTATACAGAAACTCCTGAAAAATTCACAATAATGAATAATAAATTAATTCAGCAAAGTTGCAGGGTACAAGATCAAAACCCAAAAATCATTAGTGTTCTGTACACTTACAATGAACAATCGGAAGAAGAAATTGAGAAATAAATGACATTCACAATAGCAACTATAAGAATGAAATATCTAAGAATAAATCTAACCAAGGTTGTAAAGGACTTGTACCCAGAAAAGTACAAAAAAAAAAAAAAAAAAAAGTACAAAAAAAATACAGAAAACATTGCTAAAAGAAATTAAAGAAGATATGTGGAAGTTTATTCCATTATCATGGATTGGAAGACTAAATATCATAAGACGTCAATACTACCCAAAGCAATTTATAGATTTAATACAATCCCAATTAAAATTCCAACAACCTTCTCTGCATAAATGCAAAAGCCCATCACCAAATTTATACTGAAGGGTAAGGGGCCCCAAACAGCTAAAGCCATCTTGAAAAAGAATGAAGTTGGAGGAATCACACTTCCTGATCTTAAAACTTATTACAAAGGCACAGCAATCAATTCAATACAGCATGGAAGTGGCACAAAGACAATCATATAGACCGAAGGAATAGAATTGAGAGCTCAGAAATCAGCCCTCACATTTATGGCCAACAGATTTTTGACAAGGTGGTAAAGACCACTCAATTGGGAAAGAACAGTCTCTTCCAAAAAATGGTACTGGAAAACTAGTTCTCCACTTGCAAAGAAAAAAAAAGGAATCATCCTACCTCACACCATATACAAAAATCAACTCAAAATGGATCAAAGGCCTAAATATAAGAACTAGAACTATCAAACTCCTAGAAGAAAAAGTCTTGATGCATGCAACAACATGGATGAAATTTGAATATGTGTTGAGTGAAATCAGCCAGACACAAAAGAACAAATACTGTATGATCTCACTGATTTGAAACAACTGGAATAAACTCATAAAGTAAGAATCTCAAATATTGGTTTACCAAGAGTTGGGGTAGAGCTAGAGAATGGGAAGTTAAGGCTTAAAATGTACAGGGCTCCTGTTTGGAATGATGGCAGTATTTTTGTAATGGTTGTTGGTGATGGTAGCACAACATTGTGAATGCAATTAACAGCACTGAAATATGTATCTGACTATGATTAAAAGGGGAAATGTTAGATTCTGTGGTAACAGAATAACCTTTTTTTTTTAATCTATGGAACTACAGTATACATACAGTGAACCCTAAGTTTAACCATGGACTTTACTAATACTACAATTATAAAAATGTGCTATTATCAATTGTAACAAATGTTTCACACAAATGCAATGTGTTGGTGGTGGGGTGATGTGCTGGTTTGAATCTGCTATGTCCCCCATAAAAGCCATGTTCTTTAGTGCAATCTTGTGGGGGCAGATTTATTAGTCTTTTGATTAAGGTGGAAACTTTTGATTGAGTGTTTCCATGGAGATGTGACTCTCCCAACTGTGGGTGAGACCTTTGATTAAATTATTTCCATGGAGGTGTGGGCCCTGCCCATTCAGGGTGGGTCTCGATTAGTTCAGTGGAGTACTTAAGAAAGCTCAAGAGCTGACATAGAGGTTGATGCTTGCAGATGGTTGGAGATGCAGACAGAAAGATGTTTCAAGAAGCTAAGCTAAGAGATGAAACTCCAAGTTTGCCCCAGAGAAGCTAAGAGAGGACCCCCAGATGTTGAGAGAGAAACACCCTGGGAGAACAAGCAAAGATGCACAAGAACTGAAAGAGAGAAGCTAAAAGATAAAGAAGGCCAAGCAAGGATGCACAGAGGCCAAGCGAGAGAAGATAAGAGAAACAGAATCCCAGAGACATTTTGGAGAAACCCATTTTGAAATGCAACCCAGGAGCAGAGGACCAATAGACACCGGCCACATGCCTTCCCAGCTGACAGAGGTCTTCCAGACGCCACTGGCCTTCCTTCAGTAAAGGTATCCTCTTGTTGATGCCTTAGTTTAGACACTTTTATGGCCTCAGAACTTAGGTTAGTTGTAGCCTAATAATCCCCTTTATAAAAGCAAGTCCATTTCTGGTATCTTGCATAATGGCAGCATTAGCAAACTGGAACAGGTGATGTATGGGAGTCCTTTATTTTATGCATGGTTGTTCTGTAAACCCACAACTTCTTTAATAAAGGGAAAAAAAAACAAAACCTTAAACTGTCTGTTCATCAAAAGACACCATTAAAAGAATGAAATAGCAACCCACAGAATGAGAAAATACTTTTTTACTCAGCCAGAATTCTTAAAGTATTCTTGCAAATCAGTAAGAAAAAGACAGACAACCCAATACAAAAATGAGCAAAAGACTTGGACTAAACCTTCTTCATTGTGAACTATTACAAACACTAAAACAGTTATGAATTTGTTTCTTTTGTGTAACTATAGACTTTAATAAAGACAGTTCATTCAATGTGATTTCATTTTTTATTTCTTTGCATGACTTTTCATATAAATAATATCACAAATCTGGAAAACAAGTTCTTTTGTGCTATAGTTTGTCCTGCTTTAGATTTGGAAAATACTGTCACAGTAATTGCTTCATCTAGTCTAGCTCCCCACCCATCCTGAGCCCTTATCTGTTGAATGAACCCATTATACTCAGGACATCCATCTGTTCCAACAAAAACATGGAAAAGATTATTGCTGCCTCTACTTTGCAGGACCAGGGAGCAACTCCTGTTTCAGATGAAGTGCCCCCAGCTGCAGGCCCTTAGGGGAAGTATACAACCTCATCTTTCTTCATCTCTCCTGGGACTGTTGCAGAAATCAAATTTGTAGTTTTACCCCAAGTCACATGCAGAATCCCTTCCCTCGAACCACCACCAAAACCACCACATTCTTTGAAAATCTTCAAAGACCCCAGGACTGGACAGAGGAGGAAGTTAAGGCAGGAAGGGATCTCTGCAGGGAGCAAGGGAGGTGGACCAGTGGGAAAGACCAGAAAGAGCCCAAACCCTCTTATCTACAGAAATAACAACTCCCGTCAGTCCCCTGGGGGGCTGGAAGATGGGCCAGGGTGGAGAAGTCTCTGTAAGTAAATTCAGATACCCACTTTTTCCTTTCCTTCTCACCTTATTCAATTAAGAAAAAGGACCCTCTCCCCTACCCCCATAAAAAAAATTTGAATTGGGTTACAGCCCCACCCAGCTTTTGTGAATGCAGAGGACCTGAAGTGGGCAAACCAACATGGATAAAAGGGAGGGGATATAGACCCAAATGTTTACTGAATGCCTCCCACATGCCAGGGAGTACACTAGGTATTGAATAAGCCACTCCCCTCCAGGATCTATAGAGTCTACAGTGGATGAGTAAGAATAACAACCATAGTAACAGGTACAGTTATTTAGTGCTTATGCTACGCAAGGTATTGCACAAAGCATTTGACACATAGTAACTCTTTAATCCTTACAGCAAGCTTACGAGTTAGATACTATTGTCTTCCCCTTTTATAGATGACTATCTTGAAGTACAGACAGGTTAAGTAACTTGCCCAAAGTCCAGCAGTTAGTAATAAGCCAGGCTAGGAACTGAACCTAGCACAATTAGAAGGAGCAGTTATAAGTGCATAGACAGCAAAGTGTATATAAAGTATGTTGGGATCACAAAAGCAGGGCCTTTAACTCAGTAAGAGGCAGTCAGGCAAGACTTCTTGGAGGCGATTGTATGTGAGCCACCTGAAGAATAGGTGTGGGGTTAAGAAGACAAGTGAAAGAAAAGGCATTCCAGGCAGGGAATACTGAAATCACATGGGACAATACAGAAGTGTGTGACAGCAAGCCACTCAAATGTGGCTGAGCCTAGTTACCTGCGGGAGACAGAATCAAGAGTGTGGGCAAGGCCCATGCCATGAACAGCTTTGTGTTCCTGCAATGGAGTGTGAAAAATGAGACTTTATCCTGAAGGCAATGAAGATCCAAAGAGTGACTGACAAGGACCGATTTGGGTGGTGTTGAAGACAATTTGCAGAGGGGGGTGGGTTAGGTTAGGTTAGATTAGGTTAGGTACCCTGATCAGTGGTGGCCCTGGGAAGCTGAGGGGAAGAATTATTAGGGAAATAAAAAGCTTCTGACTTACCTCAAAGCCATAAATAACCCAGAGGCAGCTACTTCCTAGAACTGCCCAGTCCACCAACCAGCTCTGGCTAAGGCAGCCTAGCCCTTGTCCTTGACCCTTTAAGCAGGAGTGTGGCCCATCTTCCACCCCTCCCAACCCACTGCATTCAGGCTTCTCTGCCTTGTGTTAGATTATAAACTCCAAGAGGCAAGGACGTTTTAGCACCGTGCACGTGCAGCATGGTATACGGCAAAGAGACTAGGCTTTGGAGTCAAAAACGCCTGGGTTTGAATTTCAGATAAACCATATCAGCCAGATATGTAGCCTCTTGGGTTCCCCTGCAGTGGGAATAATAACATCTGCTTTGCGGGGCAGTTTGAGACTAGTGGTATTCTAGATAAATTGCATGTTATAAACTGTAACTGCTACTATTCTTCTTTTTATATAAATTTTATGATCTGGCCCCTATCTACACGACTCCAGGTTTGCCTATTGCCAAATCTCATCTTGCCTCACACTTTACACACCATCAATATCAAACTGCTTATATTTTCTCAAATATGCTATTTGGGTTCACATACTCATGACTCTTACATGTATTCCCAATGCCTAAAATATGCTACCTCTTTTGCCTGTCATGGGAATTCCATTCCAATTTGTCTTTCAAATTCCATCTGAGGTAGCTCCTCCTCAAGGAAGTCTTTCCTTATATCCCATCTGCCAGTCTGTCCCTCTGCTCTGCTCTCTCTATGCCTTGCATCTTGTATGCGCTTCTCTTCTTGCTTATCCCTCTGATTACATCTGCTGTATTTTTCTGATTGTCTACCTATCTCCTAGACTAAGAGGGCAAGGGCTGGGCTCTGTGCTCCCAGCACATGGCCCAGTGCCAAGAACAAAGTTAGAAATCAATTATGTCTCCACTGAATGAGTAATATGGTAAGTGACAGGGGGCAGAAGCCCCTAGATTGTTGGTAGTGCCAGCCCCCAAATAAGGGAGGAAGAGCTAGTTTAGGGGTTAAGTTCACCAAATGGAGGTCTAGCAGGTACTTTTAGACATGAGTCTGAAGGTCAGAAGAGAGCTAAGGGCCTGAGATTCACTTTTTTTTTCTTTCTTTCTTTCTTTTTTTAATTGAGATTGTTCACATTCCATACAATTATCCAAAGATCCAAAGTGTGCAGTCAATTGCCCCCGGTACCATCATACAGCTCTGTATCCATCAACACAATTAATTTCTTTCCAATTTTTTATAACATTTTCATTACTCCAGAAAAGAAATAGAGACCAAAAAAAAAAAAAAAAAAGGAAACTCAAATCCTCCCATAACCCTAACCACCCTCCCCCTCCATTATTGACCCATAGTATTGGTATAGTACATTTGTTACTGTTGATGAAAGAATGTTAAAATACTGCTAACTGTAGTACATAGTTTGCAATAGGTATACTTTTCTCCCTATATGACCCTCTATTATTAACTTCTAGTTATAGTGTCATACATTTGTTCTAGTTCATGAAAGATATTTCTAATATTTGTGCAGTTAATCACAGACATTACCCACCACAGAATTCACTACTTTATGCATTCCCATCTTTTAACCTCCAACTTTCCTTCTGGTGATATACATGACTCTGAGCTTCCCCTTTCCACCACCTTCACACACCATTCAGCACTGTTAGTTATTCTCACATCTTGCTACCGTCACCTCTGTCCACTTTCAAACACTTAAGTTCAAACTAGTTGAACATTCTGCTCATAATAAGCAACCGCTCCCCATTCTTAAGCCTCGTTCTATATCCTGGTAACTTATATTTCATGTCTATGAGTTTACATATTATAAGTAATTCATTTCAGTGAGACCCTGCAATATTTGTCCTTATGTGTTCTGACTTATTTCACGTAATATAGTGTCCTCAAGGTTTCTTCATCAACCCATTTTTTTTAAGACGGTTTTGTTCACACCCCATACATTCCATCCTAAGTAAACAATCAATGGTTCCCTGTATAGTCATGTATTTATGTATTCACCACCCTCACCACTATCTATATAAGGACATCTCTATTTCTTCCACAAAGAAGGAAGACTCAGAGAAGGTAGAGAAACAAAAGAAAAAGAAAAAAGAAAGAAACAAAGAAAAAACAACAACAAAACATGACAGCTAGGAAGCAACAAAAGGAAAGGTAGCATTAAACTAAAGTAGAATAAAGAGTCAGACAACATCACCAATGCCAAGAGTCTCATACTCCTCCTTTATGTCCCCCTCTTATATGCATTTAGCTTTGGTATATTGCCTTTGTTACATTAAAGGAAGCATGATACAATGTTTCTGTTAATTATAGTCTCTAGTATGCATTGATTGTATTTTTCCTCCAGTACCACCGTATTTTTAACACCTTGCAAGGTTGACAATCATTTGTTCTCCCTCATGTAAAAACATATTTGTACATTTTATCACCATTGTTGAGCACTCTAGGTTTCACTGAGTTACACAATCCCAGTCTCTGTCTTTCCTCTTTCCTTCTGGTGTCCCACATGCTCCTAACCTTCGTCCTTCAACCATACTCACAGTCATCTTTGTTCAGTGTACTTAAATTGCTGTGCTACCATCACCCAAGATTATGTTCCAAACCTCTCACTCCTGTCTTTTCCTTTCTGTCTGTAGTGCTCCCTTTAGTATTTCCTGTATAGCAGGTATCTTATTCACAAACTCTGTCATTGACTGTTTGTCAGAGAATATTTTCAACTCTCCCTCATATTTGAAGGACAGTTTTGCCAGATATAGGATTCTTGGTTGGCAGTTTTTCTCTTCCAGTATCTTAAATATATCATACCACTTCCTTCTTGCCTCCATGGTTTCTACTGAGAAATCCACACATAGTCTTATCAAGCTTTCTTTGTATGTGATGGATTGCTATTCTCTTGTTGCTTTCAAGATTCTCTCTGTCTTTGACGCTAGGTAATCTGATTATTAAGTGTCTTGGCATAGGCCTATACAGATCTATTCTGTTTGGGGTATGCTGCGCTTCTTGGATCTGTAAATTTATGTCTTCATAAGAGATGGTGTTCTAGTTTGCTAATTGCTGCTGGAATGCAAAACACCACAGATGGATTGGCTTTTATAAAAGGGGGTTTATTTGGTTACACAGTTACAGTCTTTTTTTTTTTTTTTTTTTTTTTTTTAGAATTTGCTACTACTTTTATTTTTTTTATTTTTTTTATTTTTTTTTTTTTTGGCTTTTATAAAGGGGGTTTATTTGGTTACAAAGTTATAGTCTTAAGGCCATAAAGTGTTCAAGGTAAGTCATCAACAATAGGCTACCTTCACTGAAGGATGGCCATTGGCTTCTGGAAAACCTCTGTTAGCTGGGAAGGCACGTGGCTGGCATCTGCTTGCTCCCAGGTTGCATTTCAAAAATGGTGTTCTCCAAAAGTTGCTCTTGGGGCATTTTGTCCTCTCTTAGCAGCAGCTCCTCTTCAAAATGTCACTCTCAGTTGCTCTGAGGTCCCTTAGTTTGTGAGCTCTTTTTATAGGACCCCAGTGAACTAATCAAGACCCACACTGAATGGGTGGGGCCACATGTCCATGGAAACATTCAGTCAAGAGGTCACACCCTAATCAAGGTGTCACTCACAGTTGGGTGGGTCACATCTCCTTGGAAACAATCAGAAGATTCCAACTGAATCAACACTAATACGTCTTCCCCCACAAGACTGCATTAAAGAATATGGCTTTTTCTGGGGAACATAATATACACAAACCAGCACACTCCCCCATCTCTACTCTCACCCTGGCCCCTGGTAACCTATATTCTAGTTTCTGACTCTATGAATGCGCTTATTCTAATTATTTTATATAGGTGAGATCACATAATATTTGTCCTTTTGTGTCTGGCTTATTTCACTCAACATGATGTCTTCATGGTTCATCCATGTTGTCACATGTATCAGTACCCTTTTATGACTGAATAGTATTCCATTGTATGTATACACCACATTTTCTTTATCCATTCATCAATTGATAGACACTTGGGTTGCTTCCATCTTTTGGCAATTGTGAATAATGCTGCTATGAATATCTGTGTGAAAATATCTGTTCAAGTCCCTGGGTATAAACCTAGAAGTGGGATTGCCAGTTCACATGTCAATTCTGTACTTAACTCTCTGAGGAACTGCCGAACTGTCTTCCACAACAGCTGCACCATTTTACATTTCCACTAACAATGAATTAGTGTTCCTATTTCTCCACATTCTCTCCAACACTTGTAATTTTCCATTATTTAAATAGTAGCCATTCTAGTAGGTGTAAAATGGTACCTCACTGTGGGTTTTATTTGCGCTTCTCTAATGGCTAATGATATTGAGTATCTTTTCATGTGCTTTTTGGCTATTTATATATCTTCTCTGAAGAAATGTCCATTCAGATCTTTTGTCCATTTTTAAATTGGGCTGTTTGTCTTTTTGTTGTTGAGTTGTAGGATTTATTTGTATATTCTGACATTAAACCCTGATCAAATAAGTGGTTTCCAAATATTTTCTCTCATTCTGTAGGTTGTCTTTGTACTTTCATGATAAAGTCCTTTGATGCACAAAAGTTTTAAATTTTGATGAGGTCCCATTTATTATTTTCTTTTGTTGTTCGTGCTTTGAGTGTAAAGTCTAAGAAACCACTGCCTAACACAAGGTCCTGAAGAGGCTTCCCTATGTTTTCTTCTAGGAGTTTTATAGTTCTGGTTCTTATATTTAGGACTTTGATCCATTTTGACAGTTACAGTCTTAAGGCCATAAAGTGTCCAAGGTAACACATCAGCTATCGGGTACCTTCACTGGAGGATGGCCAATGGTGTCTGGAAAA
Source organism: Choloepus didactylus (assembly GCF_015220235.1). Taxonomy (NCBI): domain Eukaryota; kingdom Metazoa; phylum Chordata; class Mammalia; order Pilosa; family Megalonychidae; genus Choloepus; species Choloepus didactylus. Next base: position 80,882,355 of record NC_051308.1, on the reverse strand, counting down.
CCTCTGTTAGCTGGGAAGGCACGTGGCTGGTGTCTGCTCCAGAGTTCTGGTTTCAAAATGGCTTTCTCCCATGACGTTCCTCTCTAGGCTGCAGTTCCTCAAAAATGTCACTCTTAGTTGCACTTGGGATATTTGTCCTCTCTCAGCTTCTCCAGAGCAAAAATCTGCTTTCAACGGCCATCTTCAAACTGTTTCTCATCTGTAGCTACTGTCTCCCTGAGGGTGTGTCTTAGAAAATTGACACACCTTGTGAGTCCTCGAGCCGCTGTGCTTCTCCTAACCTGCCCAGCAGATAGCACCTGTCAGCCTATTGCTCCTGACTGGTATAAGGAGGTGTGGCCCATTTAGTCCTTAGTTTCTGTTTTGGTTGTTTTCCCCCAGGCTCTGAGGTCTGGTTCTGAATGGGAGGCAGGTATTAGGGCTGGGCACCTCCTCTTTCCTCTTAGGGAAGATACACCCCCTAGGGAGTTTTCATTTGCATTTAAATAGGCTCTTTGTCTCTCTGACTCTGCTATCTCTACCTCTGTCTGGGTCAGAGTGCTATGAACTGAAAATGGCTGTGGCTTTCTCCATTGAGCCACCCAGGTTGAGAGAGAGAAAATGGGACAGAAAGCTCTTCAACGTCAGTCGTCACTAAAAGCATCTGTCTGCTTGTTGGGGGTCTGTAGCTTGTATTGAATAGTCCATGTTTGTTAATCAAAACCCCAGTTGGAGCTGGACTGAGGTATAGTCACTTGTTCAGAGAGTGTTGCTCTCTTATCACTGCAAGGTTGTGCAGTTCAGGCTGCCATGGGGGAGGGTGCTCCCAGCATAGTTCCACAGTTTTTACTTACAGATTTTATGCTGCATTCTTGGGCATTCCTCCCAATCCAGGTTGGTGTATGATGTGTGGCCAGTTATGGTTGTCTCCCTGAAGTTGTTCCAGATTATTTACTAGTTGTTCCTGGTTGTTTATTAGTTGTTCCAGGGGGACTAACTAACTTTCACTTCTCTCTATGCTGCCCTCTTCATTCTCTGCAATGAAGGGTTTTTTGAGATTCACTTTTGAAAGCCCAATCAGTGTTGATATGGTAGTTGACGCCCTCAGCTTGGTTATGGATGCCCAAGAACTGTGAACAGAGTGAGAAAAAGAGAAAGCCAAGGACTCCAAAGGAACATTTACTTTAAAGGTTAGCCAGAAGAGGTGAAGAAGATTAAAAAGGAGCAGCCAGAAATGTAGGAGAACCAAGGAAGAGAGGTATTACAAAAGACAGAGGAAGACAGATTTTCAAAGGACGCATGGTATTTCATAGATGCAAGTGGATATGGATTTGGCAATACAGAGATCACTGGGGAACTGGAGGTAACAATTTCAGAAATATCAGGGAGGTGGGGTGGTTGGGATTGCAGATTGTTATGGAGAAGGATTAAAAGGAGGCTGAGAAGAGTATACCTTCCTGATCATTCAGATGAAGCATTTTTTTCCCTAGTTAAAATCTTAAGGATATATTTATGGTTTCTCAAAGGAAATCTAGCTCTTCCAAAAGTCCATGGATTGTCTTGTGACACAAGAGTACCTTGCTGTAGCCTTTTGTTTCTAGGAAATCAACTGATTTTCTGGTGTGATATCTCTTCTCCTCCCTACAACTCAGGAGAATAGTCAGCAATTTTATGGGGTCTGAATACCACAGATGGAGCGACTCAGGAGAGTATCCCGCTAAGAGCAGATAACAGGTAGATGGTACCTGAACCTAATTCCAGTCCCTCTCACAGTACCTTAAATAAAAGACAATGAGCATATATATTTTGCCATAATCTGGTTGTATCTGAGAATAGATAAGGGGGAATTGCTAGGCCTAATTAATTTAAAAAGCCTTAAGGGAGTCTCTGGGAGGTAGGGGCTGAGCTGAGAATATAGGAATAATTTGCTACTGCTGCTAGCTTTTGCAATCTTAATTTTCATACATGCATGTCTTCTATCTACAGTTAGATTATGATATCTTTACAGAGGATGGGTGTTCTAGTTTGCTAATGCTGCCAGAATGCAAAACACCAGAAATGGATTTGCTTTTATAAAGGGGATTTATTTGGTTACACAGTTACAGTCTTAAGACCATAAAGTATCCAAGGTAACACATCAGCAATCAGGTACCTTCACTGAAGGATGGCCAATGGTATCCAGAAAATCTCTGTTAGCTGGGAAGGCACATGGCTGGCATCTGCTCTAAGTTCTGGTTTCAAAATGGCTTTCTCCCAGGACATTCCTCTCTAGGCTGCAGCTTCTCTTCAAAATGTCACTCTCAGTTGCTCCTGGGGTGTTTGTCCTCTCTTAGCTCTCCTGAGCAAGAGTTTTCTTTCAACGGCCGTCTTCCAACTGTCTCTCATCTGTAGCTACTCTCTCAGCTTTCTTGTGCATTCTTCAAAGTGTCCCTCTTGGCTGTAGCAAGCTTGCTCCTTCTGCCTGAGCTTATATAGTGCTACAGTAAACTAATCAAGGCCCATGCTGAATGGGTGGGCCCACACCTCCATGGAAATCATCCAGAGTTATCACCCACAGTTGGGTGGGTCGCATCTCCATGGAAACACTCAAAGAATTATAATCTAATCAACACTGCTACATCTGCCACCCAAGATGACATCAAACATAATGGCATTTTGGGGAACATAATACATTCAAACTGGCACTTTCCACCTCCTGAACCCCAAAATGACATAGTCTTTCCATATACAAATACATTCATCCCACAACAATATCACAGAAACTTAAATCACTTCAGTAACACTAGTTAAGTACAAGATCCCATCAAAATCAGTTACAGGCATGGTCTATCCAAAAACATAATTCCCCTCTAGCTACAGACCTGTGAAATTTAGAACAAGTTATATACTTCCAAAATACAAAGGAGGGACAGTCGTAGGGTAAACATTCCCACTGCCATAAGGAGAAACTGAAAGGAAAACAGGGATAATAGGACCAAAACAGTTCCTAAAACCTGCAGGACAAACTCCATTAGATTTCAAAGTCTGAGAGCCATTAACAGATGTTGTATCCTTGGGGCTTGAGAGAGCAGGAGTCTAACCCTTCCTAAGGGCTTTTGCGGCAGCCCTTTTCTCTCCAAACGCTGGGGTAAGTGTTCCAGCATAGCCACACATTGGGGAGACCACTTTCATTCAAGCTGGCACAATGGGCATCCCCAAAGTATTACACATGTAGTAGGAACTTAATACTTATGAGATAATAGAATGTTTAGACATAGGAATCACCCACAGAGATAATCTAGCTCAGCTGTAATGCATTCTCCACCATCAGTGCTTTCTCATTAACTTATCAGTCTCCACTACTCAATTTATAAATTCTTCCAGGCAGGTCTCTGACTTATTCATCCTTTTTGGCAGTGCTTTTGGCAACAAAGGTCCTGGACATAAAAGCCGCTCAATAAATGTTTGATGAATGAATAAATGCATGTGTAAAATCTGCAAGGTATGAAACAGGCAGTAAGTGATCCTTCCTTCCAGATCTTGGATTAAATGTCACTTCCTCAAAGGTCTTCCTTGATTACTCAGCAATCACATCACAGAATCAGTTTACATTTACATTGATTACTTTTTAATTGTCTGCATTTCCACTTGAATGTAAGTTCAAGAAGTTGGAGAGCCTTTATCTCTCGTTCAGTTGTACTCAACTCACAGCACTAGCAAATATTAACAGGCACTCAATACTTGTGGAAAGAATGAAGGAATAAGTGAATGAATGAAAGAGTGAGTGCAGCTGAAAAAAAGCAAGGCTATAATGAATGCCTCCGATTAGCGAAGGGAACAATACCTTATACCAACTCCACCCTTCTCTCAAGGGTGTTTCAGCTTTTTGGCTCCAGTACAAGGCAGTCGCTAGCCTTGTCTCATTCCTCCCACCCTCCCCTACCCCAGGAATGGGTCAGAGCCCCTGGCTTCATAAGTTTCTTAAGGCTCAGACCTCAGCAATTTTGTTGTATTGAATTGTGACCCGGGTTCTTCAAGGTTAATCAGATAAACCCTGCTAATGAGTTAGCTAGCTGAGCTTGCAATTTTAATCCCCTTCTGTGCCCAGAAGCCCTCAAAAGGACAGCTAAGGGTAAAAATTCATTAGGGGTTTCGACTGTCCAAATTCTTCAATTCCTACCACCAAACCAGAAGAAAGAAACATTTTTCAGGTGGGCTGGTGAATGAGACTTCCGCTCAGCAACTTGGCTCACGTGATACTGGAGACTAGCACCAGGACTGTCTGAGACCAGGTTCTGGCAACCTTCTGTCTTGTTTACTGGATTTATTGCCTGTGCAAGATGGTTCTGGGAAAATCACTTATGTCACCTCCCATGCCTAGGAACAGATCTCTGGCTGCTGAAACTGCTCACCCAGTCCCACCGCCACTCGCATTACCCCCTTGCTCCCAAATTCCAGCTTGCCTTCCTTGGCTTGCGGCTAGGGGCCGGATGGCTTGGGGGATTTCTTTTGTTGATGATGCTGTACTTAGTATTGAGTGTTGCTTTGTCTTTCTCCTAATGCAAAACAGATGGAACAAGAAAACGAAGACCAGTTGACAATTCTAGAAGCCACTTATCTTTGGTAAATTTCAAAGGGAAAGTGGAAGGAATAAACAACTACTCAGTAAACAAGTATTTAGTGTGCCTTGAGGAGGGTTTGTGATGATCCAGATCATCCCTGTCTATTAGATCTAAAATGTGAGCCATAGATGCAATTTTAAATGGTCTGAAAGTCAAAAAGAAAAAAAAAAGTGAAATTAATTTTTATAATGTATTTTATTTAACTCAGTATATCCAAAATATTATCATTTTAACATGTATTATTATAAAATTATTACTAAAATATTCTCCATTCTTTTTTTCATACTAAGTCTTCAAAATCTGGTATGTATTTTACACTTAGTGCACATCTCAGTCCAGGCTAGGCACATTTCCAGTGACCTGTGACTCTGCTGGCTACACTACTGGACAGCCCAGATCTGGACAGACATGTTTCTTGCCATCATACCAGTGAGAGAGTTAAAAATAAATAAGTAAATAAATAAATAAATAAGATGACTGGGATTATGATAAACACTAGAAAGGAACTCTCAAAGTGATGAGACAGCAACAGGGGGATCTGGGATTGAGAGTATCATTGCTTCAGATGAGGAAGTCATCTGAGGCCTCTCGGGAGAGGGGGCACTGGATCAGACACTGCAATGTGAAAAGGGTCCAGCCTTGCAAAGAAGCAGGACAGAGCATTCAGGGCAGATGGGCAGAGGGAACTGTAAGAACAAAGGCCCCGGGGCATCCAAATGCTTGGCCAGAAATGGACTGGAGGCCAGTGTGGCTGAAGAGCAGGGACTATGGGAGAGAGTCGGTGAGAAGAGTCTGAAGAGGTAGGCAGGGGGCAGAACACGTGGGGCTTGGTGGGCCAGAGTAGAGAGCTTGCTGTGAGGAACAGAGGGGAGCTGCTTAAGGGGTATAAGCAGGGATGCAAGTGATCTGATTTTAATTTTAAAAGATGTCTCTGTCTTCTGTGTGGAGAATGGAATAGAATGCAGCAAGAGAGGATGCACAAAAACTAGTTAGTTGGAGGAGGAACTTGGTAGCCCAGGTGAGAGTTGGCCGAGGCTTGGCTAGGGTGATGGTAGTGAAGGTTGAGAGAAATCAATGACTTCAGGATGTGCTTTGAAGCTGGGACTGACAGGACTTGGTGATGGGTTAATTACGTGGGGGCAGGGTGAAAAGAAGAGAGAAATCAAGGACCTTAGCTGCAATTTTGGCTTCAGCACATGTAATTTCTTCCCTATTCTCCATCCCTAACCCTGGCTTCTATAACCCATGTGCTACAAGTTTTCAGTCTCCCCAAGATTTCAGCCAGAAAGCCAGCTTTCCTGGTCATTGGACAGGAATTCAAGTCAGCAGATGCTCCCCTTCTCTCTTTCTGCCTATTAGAGTACGTACTCCTGAAATAAGTAGGGAATTTGAAAAGCTCCCATGCCAGGATCACATTCCTGAAAAGACCCCTTTTGAATTGCTCACATCATTAAACAGGTGAATCAGCCTAAACTGGTATGTGGATTTGTCCTGCTGATGGAAGAAAGGAGAGTAAATTTATTTCAGGCATGGGTGTTAAACCAACAAGGCATTTAAAATAAGGAATCAGGAAGAAAAGCCTATAGGTACCACAATAAAAACAAACAAAAGAACAAAAAAACTGTGCCAATCGATAAAGATGGCAGCTTAAAATGCTTGAGGGTGCCATTCCCCCACAGGATCTTTAAACGATAGCAAAAACTGGCAGAGCAATCTTCCTCAAAACTCTGGAAAACAGTTACAGGGTTGCAGTAACTGGGCAAATGCTGGACAAGAAAACCCAGCAATCCCACTTTCAGGTATATACCCCCAAAAATTGAAAGCAGGATCTCAAAGAGGTATTTGCACACTGACATTAATAGCAGGATTATTCGCAACTGCCAAAAGATGACAGCAATCCATGAGTCCATCAACTGATGAATAGATAAACAAAATATGGTATAACATAAAATGGAATATTATTCAGCCATAAAAAGAAATGAAGTTCTGATAAATGCAGCAAAAGGGATGAAGCTTGAAGGCAACATGTTGAGCAAAATAAGGACAAATATTGTATGATCTCAATGATATGAAATAATTAGAATAAGCAAATTCATAGAGTCAGAAACTAGAATACAGATTACCAGATATGGTGGCTCAGAGCTATGTACCCCAGAAAAACATGTTCTTAGTCTTAACTCATTCCTGTGGATGTGAACTCATGTAAATAGGACGTTTTGATGAGGTTACTTCAGTTAAGGTGTGGCCCAACTGAATCAGGATGGATCTCAATCCATTACTGAAGGCTTTATAGGGAAGCCCACAGAGAGCGAGAGAAAGACACAGGGAGCTTCCAGAGGCTAAAAATCAAGGAAACCCAGAAGAGAAGAGAGAAGCCAGAAGAGGCCGTACGTGCAATGTCATGTGTCAGAAAAGCCAAGATCAAGGGTGGTCACAGCCAGCTCCATAATTCCACAGTGTTCTGGGAGAAAGAATCACCTCGAGGATGCCGTGATTTTGGACTTCTCCTAGCCTCAAAATCGTGATCAATAAATTCCTGTTGTTTTAGCAGCCAAGAAAGTAATACACCAGGGTCCAGGGTAGGGGTAGGGAATGGGAATTAACGCTTAATTGGTACATAGTTTCCGTTTGAGCTGATGGAAAAGTTTTGGTAATGGATGGTTATGAGGGCGCTTCATTGTGAATATAATTAACGTCACCGGATATCTATTTAAATGGTTAAAGGGGGAAAACTTAATTTGTCTATATGTTGCTAGGACAAAAAAATTAAAACAAAACAAAACAGAGCTATGCAATCCGAACAGTGAACCCTAATGTAAACTATGGACTATGGTTAATAGTATAAATATAATAATATTGTCTCATCTGTTTTAACAAAGTTACCATACTTCTGCAAGGTGTTAGTAATAGGGAAACTGGGGGTAGGGGGTGGGGGTTTGGGGGGTAATATGGTAACTCTGTATTTTCTGCATGATTTTTCAGTAAACTTACAACTTCTCTAACAAAAAAATATTTTAGGAAAAGGAACTATAACAACAACAAAAGGCACTGGTCTAGCTTATGACAGGAACAAGATCTAGGAATGAACTTCCTAGCATTGCTTCCTTGTTTACTCCAGGCAATTGCTGAGCCTTAGCACACTCTCGATACAAACTGGACTGTACAGGAGACAGCACATACGCATTTAAGTTGTGAAATGGCTTGAACACTAAGGGAGGGGGTGGGTGTATATGTGTGTGGGGAGAGGTGTGATGGGGAGCTGGGGCAAAGTACAGAACATACAGAAAGAGGGTGGATTTGATGATGGCGAATGTCCCATCCTTACCCTTTGTTCCTGCCCCCTGGGGTGAGAGTAATAGGATCCATGCCGCACAGCAGCTACACCAAAATAGAACTAATAGCAATTTTGCTGCCCAGAAATAAATTTCCCCACCAGGTGGCATTTCCCAGAAGTATTGAATCTGTCCCAACAGGCCTGAGCTTAAATCCTAGAAGAAGCTGAGTCACAGTAACTATCAAAGAAGAGAGCAGTCTGCTTTCAGTCTCTTCTTGTTTGAGGCAGCCTCAGTACAGCCCAGGAGCTGCCACTGCATGGACTTAGAGGATGGGAGGACACAGTGCCTGATGTATTTTGGGCCATCCCATGAAACTTCTCAGCAGTGGGCATAAATCCTGGGCCTGGATGTCCATGGATATTTAATGTCTCCCTGGGAAGGAAGCCTGACTTTCTCTCCAGTTCAGACCCACTTTCTTCTCTGACACTTCCCACATGCCTTTGCTGGTGGACCCAAAAGGGGGGTGTTGCCTAAAGGCCACCCCAAGTGCTAACTAATTTTTGAGACAAGAATACCATGACCTGAAGCCCATTCTCAAAGAGACTCAGGGGAAGGGGATGTCACCTCATTACCAGATCCAAGATGGGAATGGATGGGAGTGGGAAACAGAGCAAAGGATGGAGGTGGGAGGAAAGGTAATGGAAAAGAGACGCCATCAGTAGAGTTCAAACCAATTCAGATGCCCCTTTGACAACCAACAGGACTTTGGAGGTTGATCTGGGAACCTTGATTGTACTTCATCCTTAATCTCACATTCTTTAGCCTGCAAGTGAAGCCTATGACCTTCACCAACATCTTTTGTTTGTTGGTGATTTTGTTCCCAAGTGTTTCAACCATTTGCGCATATTTGATTGACAAGGTCTGTTTTTTTCTAAAATCAGAACTGGCCCTTCAGTAGATCATGTGACACTTGCCCTAGAATTAGGAAAGCCAAAAAATTCTAATCAGCTGGACCCGCACAGCATTCTGATAATTTTGTGTACATTCGGCATGTGTAATCTGAGTGAGGCAGTTGGAGCTAATCTAGTGCCTGGAGAGAAGAGACCCAAAAATCAGGTGCCCAAGATTAGAATTTCAGCTTTGCCACTGTGTCCCAAGGCTTTCAACAGGTCACTCTTTTTTAACTGCCTGCCTCCATAGGTGAATTTAGGACAACACCTATTCAAAAATAAGAACAATTCTAGTGGCACAATGCTGCATTGTTCAGCGATTTGCTAAAGGATTGGAGGTGGGGGGTGGTGCAAATCTCTTGCATTTTTAAATGATATGCACATATGAAAAACCCACCCAGCAATGAATACAAACCTCATATAAAATACTGAACAATGTCCTAATTATGGCATATCACAAATTGTAAAAATTCACCTACACTTTTTGGTGGTCTGTCTTTCTGGGGCTTCCAGATCATTTAGTCTTGTACAAACAACAGCTGTAATTTGCAGGAAGATTCTGCAAATGGAAAGCACCTTCCTGATTTTGACCAAACAGCATTTCATTCCTGAATCCCTGGTATTATCCTGCTTGCTGGGAAGATGGGAAGAATGAATGGTTAATCTAATCAATAGCCTGGTGGATAAAACAACTCCATTAAAGTGGAGGAGGGTCAGAAGAATACACATATCTACATACCTTTTAATTACAACAGAGAAGTTAAATTAAGTCTGTTTCTAGAGGGACTTGATCTTCTCAGAAGAAGGGAAGCTCAAAATGAAGTCAAGAAAGAAATGCAAAGTCTAATTAAATCAGCAGTTATTAACCTGTTTCGTTTTGTTTTGTTTTGTCATATGGTGTTATTTTGTGTTATTTGCCTCTCTCACTAGAATGCAAGCACCAGGAATGTAGGAATCATGTCTATTTTATTTCCATTATGATATTTGGGCCTAGTAGAGTGCCTCACATATGGTAATCACTAAAAAAAAAAAATCTGTTGAATGAATGAGTAATGAATGAATGAATTAACTTTTTTTCAGGTCCTGGATCCCTTTGAGACTCAGGTAAAAGTTATGGCTTGTGGGGATCCAGGGCCTGGGCTCCCCCTCCCTAATGGGGAATAAGGCCCCACAGCACATAGCAGCCTTCTTGACAGGGACAAAACTTAAAGGTCATCAGACCTCCTCAAGGAAGAAAGTATGTGCAGATGGTATCATAAACCAAGCACTGAAACTCCCATCCCCTGATCACTGTTGACAACAAAACTCCAGACCCCTGTGTCATGACATTCTGCTGATACTCTGTTCTCATAACCTATGGAATATCTTTGTCCTAAACTCTTATAAGCTGTCCTTTGCACTCCCCACCCTTTGCAGAGTGCTGACTTCCATTTTCCAGGCAGCCACTGCCAGGAAGAACTCTCTCCTGTTTGTAAGTCCTAATAAACCCATATCTCACTCTCTGCCTGGTATGTTGTTTGGCCTCAGGGTTGTGCCAACCCAAGACCTTCAAGAGCTTGGTTGAAACTTGGCTGCTCACTCCATTAAAAAATACATATGTATAAATACATATGCACACACATATATACACTGGCATATATGTGTTATAGTTGTTTTGTGTATGTGTGTGTGTGTGTTTGTAATCTTCTCATGTCAAGTCCCCAGTTTCCAAAGAACATTCCTCTTTCACTTTTTTTTTTCTTTAATGAAATTTGATTGAGATTTATTCACACACCACACAAACCATCTGAAGCATACAATCAATGGCTCGCAGTATCATTGTAACTGAGAACTTAGGATTTAAGGGATGATTATGACTACTGAACCATTACATAGATATTCCTTTTTACTTTCTTGTATATTAGAGCAGACAGAGGGAAATACCTGAAATCTCTGAAATGTAATCTAGATGCCTTGATCTCAGATAATGATCCTATAGCCTTTATCTTGTGCCCTTGTGTATTAGTTAGGGTTCTCTTGGCAAACAGAATCAATGAGAGATGTCTCTGATTATCAAATTGTAAAAGTGACTCATGCAACTGTGGGTATGCACGAGTCCAAATTCTGCAGAGCCATCAACAAACTGTCAACTCCAAGGAAGATGTCCGATGAACTCCTCAGGAAACGAACTGGCAACTTCGACGATCTCCTCAGGAAATGAACTGGGATTTTCGACAAACATGCTCGATGAACTCCTCAGGAAACCAACCGGCAACTTTGACGAGCTCCCCAAGAAATGCTTCACTGGGTAGCCAAAGAAGAAGTGAAGGTTCTCTAACTGTCCGGCTTATAAGCCTTCAACTGATCACCCAGACCAAATCCAGCCAGTTGCATTCTCTCATTGTGGAAGGCATGCCCCTCGATGAGTCATCAGTCAGCTGCAGTCAATTGACTGATGAAACAACAAACCAGCCCGTTGGTTTATTAACCAGCCTCAAATATCCTCACAGCAACCGTCAGGCCAGTGCCCACCCGACCAGACAGCCGGGTCACCTAGCCAAGTTGACACATGAACCCAACCATCACAGTCCACCCCTTGTCAACTTGGCACTTGTACACATCACCTAAAACCATACCTTCAAAATGAACGTTACAGCTTATGCCATATGATAAGGGAATAAGACAGAGAAGAAAGCAAAGATATTTGCTTTACAGACAAATACAAACATAATCATAACAAAATGAGGAGGAAATATTCATGTCATCATAGTCCTCGTTTCTGTAACTGGTCATGTGGCCATAGTTCATATTTATCACGACCTTCTTCCACTACCCATTCCATGTTCCCTTTACCCTCAGCAAGCACTTCAGCTGGCCGTGGTTCTTTGCCTGGTGGGGTGACCCAAACCTTCATTCCTGAAGTTTCTTGGCCATTGGTAGTCCTGCCTGGATTGGGTTGTTGCAGTTTTCCATTGACTTGAATCACGGGGCATGGTAGTACTAAGAGACGCCCTAGGGGACCTCCTGTATTCCAGGAAAACTGTTCTTTACTTCCATTGTGTAGTTGCAGTGCTATTTCCCCTTGATAGTCAGGATCAATCACCCCAGCCAGTAGAGTAATCCCCTTACTTGCCTGTTGATTCAGAGGCATAAGAAGCCCAAAGTGGCCAGGTGGCAGTCTTAACTTCCAGTTCAATGGGATTATTGTTGTGTTTCCTGGTGGAAGCACTCCTCCTTTTGGAACCAAGACCTGTAGACCAGCAGAGCTTAAGCTTGCAGGGACAGGAAGCAAAAATTTCCCTAGTGGATCACTAGGAGTGATAGTGAGTGGTGCTACTCCCATTTCCACCCCTTGAATCCTGGACCCATGAATCCTGGCTATGGGAGAAACAGCACCATAGAGTGGATGCTGATTCAGAGCATACACAGCCTCCTGGAGAACACTGCCCCAACCCTGCAAGGTATTGCCACCTAGTTGGCGCCGTAATTGAGTCTTCAATAGGCCATTCCACCGTTCTGTCAACCCAGCTGCCTCTGGATGATGGGGAACACGGTAAGACCACAGAATTCCATGAGCATGTGCCCATTCCCTCACTTCATTTGCTGTGAAGTGGGTTCCTTGGTCCGAAGCAATGCTGTGTGGAATACCATGACAGTGGATGAGGCATTCTGTAAGTCCATGGATCGTAGTTTTGGCAGAAGCATGTCGTGCAGGGAAGGCAAACCCATATCCGGAGTATGTGTCTATTCCAGTAAGAACAAATCACTGCCCTTTCCATGATGGAAGTGGTCTGATGTAATCAACCTGCAACCAGGTAGCAGGCTGATCACCCCGAGGAATGGTGCCACATCGGGGACTGAGTGTGGGTCTCTGCTGCTGGCAGATTGGACACTCAGCAGTGGCTGTGGCCAGGTCAGCCTTGGTGAGTGGAAGTCCATGTTGCTGAGCCCATGCATAACCTCCATCCCTACCACCATGACCGCTTTGTTGATGAGCCCATTGGGCAATGACAGGAGTTGCTGGGGAAAGAGGCTGATTGGTATCCACCAAACAGGTCATTTTATCCACTCGGTTATTCAAACTTTCTTCTGCTGAAGTCACCCTCTGGTGAGCATTCACATGGGACACAAATATCTTCATGTTGTTTGCCCACTCAGAAAGGTCTATCCACATACCCCTTCCCCAGACTTCTTTGTCACCAATCTTCCAATCATGTTCCTTCCAAGTCCCTGACCATCCAGCCAAACCATTAGCAACAGCCCAGGAATCAGTATACAGATGCATCTCTGGCCAGTTCTCCTTCCAAGCAAAGTGAACAACCAGGTGCACTGCTTGAAGTTCTGCCCACCGGGAGGATTTCCCCTCAGCACTGTCCTTCAGGGACATCCCAGAAAGGGGCTGCAGTGCTGCAGCTGTCCACTTTCGGGTGGTGCCTGCATATCGTGCAGAACCATCTGTAAACCAGGCCCGAGTCTTCTCTTCCTCAGTCAACTGACTGTAAGGAACTCCCCGAGATGCCATAGCTGTGGGCTGGGAAAGAGAAGGTAAGTTGGAAGGAGTGGGGGCCATGGGCATTTGGGTCACTTCCTCATGTAACTTACTTGTACCTTCAGGACCTGCTCGAGCTCTATCTCGTATATACCATTTCCATTTTATGATGGAGTGCTGCTGTGCACGCCCAACTTTATGGCTTGGTGGGTCAGACAACACCCAGCTCATGATAGGTAACTCGGGTCTCATGGTAACTTGGTGGCCCATGGTTAAGCGTTCTGTCTCTACTAAGGCCCAGTAGCAGGCCAACAGCTGTTTCTCAAATGGAGAGTAGTTATCTGCAGGGGATGGTAAAGCTTTACTCCAAAATCCTAAGGGTCTGCGTTGTGATTCTCCTATAGGAGTCTGCCAAAGGCTCCAAACAGCATCTCTATTTACCACTGACACTTCCAGCACCATTGGGTCAGCTGGATCTTATGGTCCAAGCGGCAGAGCAGCTTGCACAGCAGCCCAGACCTGTCGCAGAGCCTCATCTTGCTCCGGTTCCCACTCAAAACTAGAAGCTTTTCTAGTCACTCGGTAAATGGGCCGGAGTAGCACACCTAAATGAGGAATATGTTGTCTCCAAAACCCAAAGAGGCCAACTAAGTGTTGTGCCTCTTTTTTGGTTGTAGGAGGGGCCAGATGCAGCAGCTTATCCTTCACCTTAGAAGGAATATCTCGACAGGCCCCACACCACTGGACACCTAGAAATTTTACTGAGGTGGAAGGCCCCTGTATTTTTGTTGGATTTATCTCCCATCCTCTGCCACGCAAATACCTCACCAACAAATCTAGAGTAGTTGCTACTTCTTGCTCACTAGGTCCAATCAACATATCATCAATATAATGGACCAGTGTGACGTCTTGTGGGAGGGAGAAACGATCAAGATCCCTGCGGACAATATTATGACATAGGGCTGGAGAGTTGATATAACCCTGAGGTAGCACAGTGAATGTAAACTGCTGGCCTTGCCAGCTGAATGCAAACTGTTTCTGGTGGTCCTTGCTGACAGCAATTGAGAAAAAAGCATTTGCCAGATCAATAGCTGCATACCAGGTACCAGGGGATGTGTTGATTTGCTCAAGCAATGATACCACATCTGGGACAGCAGCTGCAATTGGAGTCACCACCTGGTTAAGCTTACGATAATCCACAGTCATCCTCCAAGACCCATCTGTTTTCTGCACAGGCCAAATAGGAGAGTTGAATGGGGATGTGGTGGGAATAACCACCCCTGCATCCTTCAAGTCCTTAAGAGTGGCATTAATCTCTGCAGTCCCTCCAAGAATCCAGTATTGCTTCTGGTTCACTACTTTGCTAGGCAGGGGCAGCTCTAGTGGCTTCCACTTGGCCTTTCCCACCATAATAGCCCTCACTCCAGGAGTCAGGGAACCAATGTGAGGATTCTGCCAGTTGCTGAGTATGTCTATTCTAATTATGCATCCTGGCACTGGGGAAATAACCACAGAATGGGTCCAGGGACCCACTGGACCCACTGTGAGATGGACCTGGGCTAAAACTCCATCAATCACCTGACCTCCATAAGCCCCAACTCTGACTGGTGGACCAGAGTGACGTTTTGGGTCTCCGGGAATTAATGTCACTTCTGACCCAGTGTCTAATAATCCACGAAATATCTGATCATTTCCTTTTCCCCAATGCACAGTCACCCTGGTAAAAGGCTGTATGTCCCCCTGGGGAAGGCTGGGAGGAAGATTAACGGTATAAATTTTTGGCAGTATAACAGGGTCCTTCTTCAAGGGTACCCAGCCTTCCCTTCATTCAAGGGGTTCTGGATCTGTAAACTGTCTCAAGTCTGGGAATTGATTAAGGGGCCATGACTCTCTGTTTTTGTAATTCAAGGGAGACTTTTGTTCACATGACCTAGAATTCTTCTGCTTATATAGTTCAAACAAGAATTTAGTCGATTGCCCATCTATTTTACTACTTGGTACTCCATGATCCACTAGCCAACGCCATAAGTCTCTGCGAGTCATGTTATTTTGATTGCTGCTTTGAGCCTGTTTTCCGTTATGGTAGCCCTGTCCACCTTGTCTGTGGCGATTAACTGCAGCCACTTGGCTTCTGCTGACTCGGGACCCGATTATCCCCATTGTGTTTAAGGATTCCAGCTCAGTGACAGCAGTTCCTACAGTAATATCTGACCTACAGAGAAGGGTGACTACAGAGCTCTTCAGGGATGATGGAGTTAGTTTCACAAATTTATTCCTTACAGTCCTGGTAAAAGGTGTGTCCTCTGGACATTCCAGGGCTGTGTGAGCAGGTCTTCCATGATAAATCCACTCTAACATTCCAATCTCTCTAAGCCTTTGAATCCCCTCCTCCACATTGTACCAGGGCAGTTCTGGCATTTCAACCTCTGGTAATGCTGGCCACCTTTTGATCCATGTTTCAGCCAGCCACCCAAACAAACTGTTAACACCCTTTCTAACCCCTCGAGCTACAGCATTGAATGCAGAATCTCTGCTTAGTGGGCCCATATCAGTAAATTCAGCCTGATCCAACCTTATATTCCTTCCACCATTATCCCACACTCTCAATATCCATTCCCACACATATTCCCCTGGTTTCTGTCTGTATAAGTTGGAAAACTCATACAGTTCTTTTGGAGTATAGCATACTTCCTCATGGGTCACACTTTGTACCTCACCCTTTGGGGCTTGTTGGGACTTGAGCCTAGTTATAGGTCTTGAAGCAAAAACTGGTGGTGGGGGTGGGTCATGAAAAGAGTTAGAATTATCTCTCAAGCCATTCACCTCAGGATATTCTGTTGCATTTTCATCTCTTAAAACAGGATTAATCTCTCCAGACAAAAGAGTGAGGGCTGCTTCCTCAGGGGAGGTGATTACACGATTAGCAGGCAATGAAGGGTTAATCTCCTTAGGTGGGGGTTGGGTGGCAGGCTCCTTAGGGCAGACTGGAGGTAGAGAAGCTGTTTCCCCAGGACAACCCTCTACAAGTAAATCTAACAATGACCC
This sequence comes from Choloepus didactylus, assembly GCF_015220235.1. Taxonomy (NCBI): domain Eukaryota; kingdom Metazoa; phylum Chordata; class Mammalia; order Pilosa; family Megalonychidae; genus Choloepus; species Choloepus didactylus. Next base: position 80,866,037 of record NC_051308.1, on the reverse strand, counting down.
AGCAGAATCCAGGGTTCCAATGTCCTCACTGTCATTATTATCAATCCATATGTCCCCATCCCAAGTTTCCGGATCCCATTCTTTTCCAATCAATGCCTTTACTTTAACAGCAGACACCCTTAGAGGTTGAGATTTTAGTTTACGTTGTAAATGTGCTACTCGCACAATGAGAGACTGTGTCTTATTTTCAGAAACTTCCAGTCTGCGGGCACAGGAAATAAGATTTTCTTTCAGGGCACACATGGAACCCTTTACATCTGTCATACAGCATTCAAGTTTTGAATTTGAAGCCTTTAGCTCATCCCTTTCTCTTACAATTGTATCCAAAGTATCTAAGAGCAGCCAGCCAACATCATTATACCTCTTAATATTGCAAAACTCCGTGAAAGTGTCAAAAACACTGTTACCTAGAGCCTTGCTTCGTACTAGAGTACAATTAGGAGAATCAAATGGTGCTATTTTTCGTATTTCCTTTGCCAACTCCTGCCATGGACTGTCAGTGCCCTCTTGATTATTGGAGATAGAGTCATTAGTGCCTCTGAATCTAATCAGAGTAGAAAACAAATTGTAAAAGCCCATTTTAAGATTCTGTTTCTCAAGAACCACTCCTGGTACCAAGTGGTATTAGTTAGAGTTCTCTTGGCAAACAGAATCAATGAGAGATGTCTCTGATTATCAAATTGTGAAAGTGACTCATGCAACTGTGGGTATGCACGAGTCCAAATTCTGCAGAGCTGTCAACAAACTGTCAACTCCAAGGAAGATGTCCGATGAACTCCTCAGGAAACGAACCGGCAACTTCGACGAGCTCCCCAAGAAATGCTTCACTGGGTAGCCAAAGAAGAAGTGAAGGTTCTCTAACTGTCCGGCTTATAAGCCTTCAACTGATCACCCGGACCAAATCCAGCCAATTGCATTCTCTCATTGTGGAAGGCATGCCCCTTGATGAGTCATCAGTCAGCTGCAGTCAATTGACTGATGATCCAACAAACTGGCCGATCACCTGGACCAAATCCAGCCAATTGCATTCTCTCATTGTGGAAGGCACGCCCCTGATGAGTCATCAGTCAGCTGCAGTCAATTGACTGACGATCCAACAAACCAGCCCGTTGGTTTATTAACCAGCCTCAAATATCCTCACAGCAACCATCAGGCCAGTGCCCGCCAGACCAGACAGCCGGGTCACCTATCCAGGTTGACACATGAACCCAACCATCACAACTTGTGATTGTAAAAACCTTGACTAACCTTCACTTGTACCCATTTTATCCTGTTTTTTTACTTTAGAGTCTTATGATCACTAAAGACAGCCCCTAATGTTTATTAATGAAGAGTCTTGGGTCAGCCCAGAACTAACCCATCCCAAGTCCAAAGGTATCTTGAAAACCAAAGCTGGATCTAACCAAATGGGCCCACCTGACATGCGTAGCAGCTTAGCCTTTAACCTACAAGTCACCTATACCTCATTATAATACTAAAAATCATGCCTATCATCATATTAAGTCTACCATTTTCTTACATGTGTCCTGTGACTAAGCATGTGATCAATAGGCACATGCTTAATAATTAGATCACCTCTAGTTACATCATCTGGAGCCATTGTGCTCATTATCCTAAAACCTGCCCATCTTTTGATACTATAAAGCTATCAGAATTACTGCAGCTCAGGGAGACAGATTTTTAGGCCAATAGGCCATCTGATCTCCTGCGTCATGCCTAGCAATAAAACTCCTTCTCTCTTTGAAACCCCAATGCTTCAGGAATTGGTCATTTGTGCACATCAGGCAGAGAACTCACTGCCTTTGTTCATTTATCTTCATCACATAGCTGTGCCTACATCACCATGATCAACTTTAGAACACTTTCACTACTGCAGAAAAGAAATAAAATTAAAAAAAAAAATCCAAATCCTCCCTTACACCTTATCCCCCCCTATTATTGACCTGTAGTATTGGTGTGGTACATTTGTAGCTGTTGATGAAAGAATATTAAGATATTACTGTTAACTATAGTACATAATTTTCAAAAGGTACATTTTTCTCATATACCCTTCTATTATTAACTCCTTGTAACAGTGTCATAAATTTGTTCTAGCTCATGAAAGAAATTTTTTTATATTTGCCAGTTAATCACAGTCATCGTCCACCACAAGATTCACTGTGTTAAATATACCCATGTTTGAACCTCCACCTTTCCTTCTGGTGACATGCATGACTCTAAATTTCCCCTTTCCACCACATTCACCCACAGTTCAGCACTGTTGATTATTCTCACAATAACGTGCTACCATCACCTATCTACGTCCAAACGTTTAAACCTGGTTAAACATTCTGTACATGTTAAGCAACCACTCCCCAGTCTTTATCTGCTTCACTTTTCACACCTGATATACTTAAAAAGCAAATGAATGAAAATTCTACTGTCACTGTACACACCAGAGGAGCAATTCTGAAGAGGATCAGATGGGGATGCAAAGGGCTTCTGACCTCCCGGCTAAGACATCTGAAATCATCCTGAGACTACTGCAGGACTCTGGGATGCCTTGGAACAAGTGCCCAGTGAAAGGAGATCCTCAGGAAAGAGGAACATAAAAAGCCCTAGATTTGGGTCTCAGAAAACTTCAGTTCAGAACCAGCTCTTGCCCCTTATTAGCTACAGGATCATAGTCAGTTACTGGACCTCTCTGGGCCTCATTTTCTCATGTGAATTAAGAGGCCCAGCACTCCATGATGTAATAACCTGTGAACCAGGCAAATGAGGTAGCCAGCGAAATTTTAAATGTAACAGGATATTGCTATGTATTTTAAATGTCTGTCTCATAGCTGTCATCCCTCACCAAGAGAAGAAGAGAGCGTAGTTTCATGCAGAAACAAGAAAGACTTTAAGTAAGACATCAAGAAGGACTCTGAACCATACAAGGACTCTGCAACACTGACCCAGTATCAGGGTGGCTTGGGGATCTCCCACTGAAGGTGTGTCAGAGGCTACGGCCCATATTCATCTCTTACATGATCTCTTCACAGTATTGTCTAAAGGGGCCATCGAGTCAAATCATCTTAAAAATCCACCTAGTCTTTGGATTCTAGGAAAAAACACCAGGCTTAGCTTTACTGCAAAGAAGACTTCAAGTGCAAAATGCCTTAAAATGTATTCTAATGCTTCAGAAAAGAGTATTGATTCCTTCAGGTTTAGTTTTTCTTCTAGTCAGTCTTTTTTTTTTTTTCCACAAAAGGATAGCATTTTATTGTCATTGATGTGGATGATGTACAATTTCTTCAGCAAACTCAGCAGGAATTGTTAAGGGGGCAAAAATGAACTCAGAATTAAAAAAAGAAAAAAAAATTAGAAAATGAAAACACAAAATCCTAAGAAGTAAATAAAGACTCTGCATCAGCACACTGGTGTCAAAACACACATCCACATCACATTTTAAAAAATCCTACAAAAAACCATCCTTGCTTGCTTATTGGAGGTGCGTATCTAAAGTCAATAGCTTACCAATATCTTCTTGGGAGTAGGCCAAAAAGAAAACAGAAAAACCCACATTAAAAAAAAAAAAAAGTTTCTCTTCCCTAACAATTTTTTCCTGAAGCTGAATTTGAAGGGGGAAGGGGAGTCTAAAAGCCAAGAAAATCAGTCTTCATCAGCATTTTCATTAAAGTCATCATCATCATCATCATCATCTTCCCCAACATAAGACATGGGCATCTCCACCCTGGAGCCACTGTACTGAGACCCGCTGGAACTTGTGGCCAATGTCCCGTCGGCACCATTGGTCAAGTCACTGGCAGAAAGCTTTGTGCCATTTGAAGTTGAACCTGATGGTGTGACAGATACACCACTGACTGTTCCCTGAGCCATTTCTGTCACATAAGGTTCCAGAGCTTTAGGTACCAAACTTCTTGCCATTTTAAGGTCTTCGGCCGAACAGCTTCCTGATTCTAATCCACAAGCCATTCCCATTCGCTTTAATACTTCTATGTCATCGTGGATTTCAAACGTGTTGTCAAAATTAAACAGATACTCAAATTTGTCGTTAGAAATACTGCAGTCGATCACTGTCTTCTTGCTGGTGTTCACAAGGATGAACGGGAGGTGGATGACGGAGTTGCAGGGAGGCGGCCGGTTCGCTTGCTGCTCTGCTTGGCGGTTTCTCTGCACCAAATTCTTGAAGGCAATTTGCTGTAGAATAAGTTCTTGAAGTTGAGACTGTTTCTGTTTTATTCTTTCAAGTCTTCTCTGTCTCTCTACCTCTAAATTCTGACATTCCTGAGCCGAGTTTGTAGGCAGACCAATCCATTTGATTTCTTTCTTCTCCTTGGAGATAATGTTCATGGCCATTAAGACATTTAAGGCATTGTAGACCCGTCGTCTTACATTCTTCTGGTCATAAGCTGATTCATTTGGTAAAATATGGCTATCAGCAGCACTGAACTCCGCGATCAATTCATCTGCCACTTCCTTATAGGAAGTGATTCCTTTCCTCTGAACCTTCTCACAAACCTTCAATGAAAAATGCCTCAGGCCCTTGCCATTCTTCTCTCCTTTTCTGTTGCATTTCCCAGCAGACCAAGGTGAGGAGTCTGAAGCCTGGTTCTGTGATACAAAGTGTGTGTTAGGGGTGTGTGGACTTCCTACCAGGATAGTATTTGGCGCTGCAGGTCTCTGAGGTGTACCAATTACCACTTGCTGTGCAATGTTGACATTGGACTGTCCAAAAGTTTTTGGCAAGAGTTGCTTTCCAAGGGAGTTTACGGTTGAAGGATGAACTGCTACTAATGATACCACACCTTTTCCAGGACTAAGATTCTGGTCTATAAAGACCTTTAGCTCTCCATTGGCTTCTATTAGACTGGCATCTCTTGCCATGTTACCAGATCTGTGAAATCAATTCTATAAATGTTCACCCTCCAGAGAAGAAACAATGGTTTTTGCAACTGCGGGTATGCACAAGTCCAAATTCTGTAGAGCAATCAGCAAACTGTCAACTCCAAGGAAGATGTCTGATGAACTCCTCAGAAAACGAACCAGCAACTTTGACAACCCCTCAGGAAATGCTTCACTGGGCAGCTGAAGAAGTGAAGGTCCTTTATCTGTCTTGCTTATAAGTCTTCAACTGATTGATTGGATTAAATCCAGCCAATTGCATTCTCTCATTGTGGAAGACACACCCTTAGGTGAGTCATCAGTCACAGCTGCAGTCAATTGACTGATGATTTAATAAACCAGCCTGTTTTATTAACCAGCCACAAATGTCCTCATAGCAATTGTTAGGCCAGTGTTTGCTTGACCAGATAGCTGGATACTATCACCTGGCCAAGTTGACACATGAACCTAACCATCACAATGCTCAAATCAGCTTCTGCTCCATTGGCCAGAACTTAGTCTATGACCACACATGGCTGTCAGTGATACTAGAAATACAGTCATAATTCTTGGCAGCCATATAACAACCTAAGAATTTGAAAATCTTTCAGAGGAATCGCCAAACTGTTTTCCACACTGGCTCCACCATTTCACATCTGTTCCGGTTTGCTAATGCTTAACTGGAGGATGGCTAATGGCGTCCGGAAAACCTGTTAGCTGGGAAGGCATGTGGCTGGTGTCTGCTTGCTCCCAGGTTGCATTTCAAAATGGCATTCTCCAAAACGTCTGCATCAGCTTCCAATGGCTGTCTTCAAAATGTCTGTCTCCTAGTCAGTCTTTTAACACAGAGGAGCTGAAAGAAAGCATCATGATTGAGCACCTAAGTGGCTATCCTTTACATCTGCTATCTTATTTAATCCTCAGAATATCCCTGCAAGGTACTTATTTTCATACCAATTTTATAATAAGAAAACTGAGACTCAGAGAAGGAAAATAACTTGATGCCCCATAGCTGGGAAGTGGAGGCCTAATTTAAATCCTGGTCTATCTGGCTTGGAGGATCTTTCCACAACCTGTGCTTGCCACTGGAGAGAAGCTAAGTGGTGGCTTGGCAACCAAGGAGTTTCCAGCACTTGAGTAGAGATGTACATGAAGCACACTTTACTTATTCTGCTTACTGTGGGCCAATTTGCCAACTGAGGCTGTGTCTGGACACTCCTTCTCTGTTTACCATTTTCCTGAATATCTTCCTTAAAACTGGACTTTCAGACCACAGCACATAATCAGATTTAAAACACAGATCTGAAGAGAGAAGTGGTTTTCTGGAGATGATTAAGAAACACAAGGGAATGGGAGAATTACAAGGGAATTCTTCTATACCCAGAGAAAAGATCAGAGAAAGTCTGGCAGCAGGGAAAGGAAGTGTTTGGGGAGTTCAGAAGGAGCCACTAGACTTCGAAGCTCTTCACTGGGTTTTAAGAGTGGTAAAGCTGCCCACCACCACCGTCATCAAGGCCTTTGTTTGCCTGTTCTGCATCTCCCTGTCACCTTTAAAGAGACATTGTGCTGGTTTAATCTATTATGTACCCCATAAAAGCCATGTTCTTTTAATCCATTCTTGTGGGTGCAGACTTATTGTGGGTGGGATCTTTTGATTAGATTGTTTCCATGGAGATGTGACCACACCCATTCAAGGTGGGTATTAATTAGTTTATTGGTGTCCTCTATAAGAGGATAAAAGACAGAGACATTTTGAAGAGATGCTTAGAGAGAAAATACCCAGAGATACTTTGGAGATAGCCCTTGAAACTAGAACCAGGAGAGAAGCTAATAAATGAAACCCAGAGTTTGCCTCAGAGAAGTTAAGAGAGAAGTTAGAGACAAACACCCTGGGAGAAACAAGCAAGGACACACAGAAGCTGAGAGAAAGAAGCTAAGACAGAAGCCCAGAGACATTTTGGAGAAAGTAATGGAAACTAGAAGAGCAGCAGACTCTGGCCATGTGCCTTCCCATGTGGCAGAGGAACCCCAGATGCCATTGTCCTTTCCTCAGAGAAGGTATTGTCCTACTGATGCCTTAATTGGGACATTTTCATGGCCTCAGAACTGTAAATTTGTGAACTAATAAATCCCCATTGTAAAAGCCAATCAATTTCTGGTATTTTGCATTCTGGCAGCTTTAGCAAACTGGAATAGCACCTCTTCCAGAAATCCTCATGTTGGGCCCAGGGTCCTCTTTGGCTCCTACAGGAGCCAGTGCATATCTTAACATTAGCCAGATTATCTTGAAATGATATGTTTATGTGTCTCTCTTCCTCAGTAGACCATCATGAAGACAGACTCTGTTTTATTCAGGTCTATATCCCTGGCACCTAGCATAGAGCCTGACAACTACAAGGTGCTTAACAAATACTTGTTGAACCTACAGACCCCAAAATAAAGATGATCCCAGAGAAAAGAGGACCTACTATGCCACTGGCGGGAGTGGTTCAATTTCGAACAACTCAAGTTTAGAAAGTTTCTTCTTGAACTGAACTGAAATATAAGCTTCACTAACTTCTACATATAGACTCTTGCCTGGGGCTCTTCTTGGCTATAAAGGCTGCAAGTCCCTGTATAGAAATGTCCCAGCTGTGCACTGGAGAGCTGGGGCCTCTTTCTGGGTAGCCAGATTTAGCATCTTGTTGTAAAGCTTGGGGAGGCGGGGGAGGCAAGCCAAGGCCAATCCCAGTGTTAGAGACTTTCCAGTTGCCACAATAGAGAGGCTGATAGACCCAGTTGGATCCTGATTCTCTGTGACCCCCTGAAAGTCATTTCACCACCAGGTGCCTTAGCGTCTCCCTCTGTAAGCAGTGATGTTCATGTTTCCTTCCTGACAGTGTCACGTGAGGATGAAAAGTGATGTTGTAAACTTGGCCTGGTTTCTTGGTCAAATCTCAGTGAAGGATAGCTGTTTAATTAGTATTAGTATTGAAATATTAATATTATTCTAGTGATAGGGACATACTAACTCACCACATAAATCAAGTAGATCTACTTTATATAAACTTTCCTTAGACTGCACTGAAATCTTCCTTTGCTTGAACCGCTGCTTACCTCATATTACCAATTTTTGCAAGATGATGCCCAGTATGAAGAATATGGTTCAACAATCATTAAACAAGTTCTCAGAGGCAAATCATATGGCTATACTCTGTAATATAGAGATGAGAGGAGCCCAAAGTCTAGTGGAGGAGACAGCCACATAAACATTAAAACTGTTGATCAGCAAAGAAGGATGAATCACTCAATAAACTTTGGATGAATCACTCAATAAACTCAATAGTACTTTGACAATTATTATCTCTATGAGAAAAAATGAAACGGGATCCCTACAACACATTGTATACCAACATAAATTCTAGGTATACTAAATACTGAAACATAAAAATTCCTTCAACAAGATGCAAATTGTACTAACAATAAAAGAAAAGATTGATAAATTTCGCAAGCTTAAAACTAAGAAAATCTGTTTGACAAGACACCACAAAGAAAGTGAAAAGACAACACACAAACTGTGAGAAGATATTCATCACACGTATAACCAAAAAGGAATAGAATCTAGACTACATAAAGAATTCTTTACAATAAAAAGTGGACAAAACATGAATAGAGATTTCACAGAAAAGAAAAAAATGAAAAGTCACTAATTTGTGAAGAGATGCTCAGCTTCACTAGAAATCAGGGAAATGCAAATTAAAACCACAGTGAGCACTTCACATCCCTTAGACAAAAGGTCTGAGAATTCCAAGTGCCAGTGAGGATGTTAAACAATGGGAAGTCTTACCCAGGTAGGGAAGAGTAGCATTTGTATTATCATTTTAGGAAACAATTTCATCTTATCTTGCCAGGCTAACCAGGCCCATAACCTATGACTCAATGGTGCAATGCCTAGATATCTACTCTAAATAAACTCTTCTGTGTGTGCATCAGAAGACATAGCAAAAAATATATATTTAGAGCTTTGTTTTTAATAGCAATAACCTGGAAACAATCCAAATTCCATCAATGGGATAATGGATAAGTAAACCATTATACATTAAGAGAAAGGAATTCTATATGACAGTGAAAATGAATGAATAAAAGAACATGGATAAATATTAGAAATATAATATTGAGTGGAAAAAAGCAAGTTGCAGAAGAATACTCTCAGGCAAGACAGGTCACTGTAAGTCACTCCTGTTATGCACTAAAGTTTTAGATAAATTTCACATCATCCATGATGTAAATTTAGAATGGCTTTACTGGTGATCAGTGAAACTCAAATAAACTGGGGATCAGCAAAAGAAGGTGAGGTGTGGCTCCCTTTGATCCTGCCACCGTCTGCCTGTGAAATAGGCTGAGGGTATTACTGGGTCCCCCGTGTGAGTCTGCATTTTAGGAGAGGAGCATTGCCCCCTGACAATGTACCTTTTATAGAGCCAGTCTGAGAAAGAATCCTTGTCATTGGAGGACTGTGCAGATTGCTTGGAGCAAGGCAGTCTAGGTTTGGGATGCCAACTGTTTTTAGGAGCTGTTTGGGAATGTCAGCTGGCCAGCATTTAGAGCCCTTGTGGCAGTAGGGGACCTTGGGACCTATGGGACGATGCAGTTCTCCAAACCTGGAAAAAGAAGTCACGGTCCCATGGAAGACTGAGCTTGGATACAGCCTCTCCCATCACAATGCATAACATCTGATATCATTGTATTTAAATGCCCAAATAAGCCATGTATTATTTAGGGATTAATTAATATCTGTTAAAGAAAAGCAAGGAAGCGATAGTAGTCTTGGGAGGGACGTGGGGAGTGGGATCAGGGAAAAGCCCAGGGGTAAGTTTAACAATATTTACAATTATTCTAGTCTTAAATGTGACAGTGAGTTCATAGGTGTTCATTTTATTTTGAAGCTTTGTAAGTAGAATATGTTACATAGAGTCTTCTGTGGGTATCAGCAATTTAATATTACAAAGATTCTTGAAATGAATAAATTAGGATACAGTCTTTGATAGACATAGATACTAAGGAACCACATAGATGAGGGGTTCTCGGAAGGCTGTAGATGCAGAGTTTGTCAGTAGAGTGTGGAGAGAGCAACACTAAGTGGCCTCCGGAGGGACTAAACTCACTAACTTGGTCTCATTATGAATTGGGTTGCTAGATAAAATATAGGAGAACCAGTTAAATTTGAATTTCAGATAAACAACAAATACTTTTTTCAAAACATTAAAAAAAATTTAATATGTAAAATTCTCTGTAACAAATATTCCCAAACAATAAATCAGAATATAAACACAATGTAATCTCCTCCTACTTGATTATACAACTTGTTCCAAAACACATGAATGCACTTGATATAGCCTCAAAGACATGTAATGAAACAATCTAAAAAAGTGAGACCAACAGATAACTGTGGGCCATTATTTAAAGCAATATGCAACAAGAACAAGAACTCATTAATTTCTCTATTTGTGATGGTTTCTAAAATCTGTCTTCCTAATTGGAAGGGCAAATTTACACAAAAGAGAAAAAAAAAAAAAAAAAGCTTAGCTACACAGCCTTTATTAGTAGTGTGTAGCTATTACGCCAAAATTCAGCCATCTACAGACAACCTCATTTTCCATCTAAAAGAAAATGAGAATAGAATGTATTTTATTTAAAATGAGACAAAGAAGCAAAATGCCAAGAATTAAAGTAAAACCTTAAAGTTTTCATTTCACACTTTGAATGTTAAAAAAGCAGGAATTCCTAAAATAATGAAAACATGATGAAATAACTACACAGGAAAAAAAAACATTAAGATATTTCATTCTTTCTTAATATTAAATAGTGAAAACATACATAACTTCAGTCTTCACAGGGCATATTTCATAAGATCATTACTTATTTAAAATAGTACAAAATATTTATGAATAACATTAAACTTAAATTTCATAGTTGTTTATAAAATGGTATGTGAAAGAAGACCTCTATAATGAAATAAGAATCTCATCAAACAACATAGTAAATTATGAGTATAAAATATACCACAATGTTAAAAATCCCATAGCTCTCTATAGGAAAATCAATAAAGATAACTTAATCCTTCTGGAAAAAAGTATTTAGCATTAGAAATTTAAAGTGTAAACTCTATACAGGAATTCAAAAAGGAATACATTTAAACCTGGCACTGCCACATAGTCATCATCTATTTTGTGGAAAACAACATGACTTGCTCAAGATTTTAGAGACCCCCAAAATCAACACACTCTAGAACTTGCAGAACCCCACCACCTCTCCCTCCCCTTTCCCTTTCCTTGCTGTTATGTTCCCTGCCTTCACCATCACTCTACCTCTATACTCGACATTAAAGATTATTTTTGTTAGTGTAGGTAGAGGTCCAATTAACAGCCAGTTCCTGTCAATAAATATTAACTTTAAGAATGTGACTAACAAACAATTAATAACTGATAATATTGCCAATCAAAAAAAAAAAAAAAAAAAGTCCATATAATAGAAAATCCCCCTGACCTAAGAATAAGAAGTAAAGTATCTAAAACTGACACTGCCATGTTCCTCACCGGTGGCTCATAGCATCAAATGATCTGAAACTATGAACAGGAAGACACCTTCCCCCTTCCCCCACCCCACCCCTACCCCCACCCCTGCTTGAAGGAGAAACTAGATGGGTGGGTTGTGGTACAGCTACAAGCCCTGGATTACATGGGGGCCATCTCTTGTGGGAAAGAACTTTTCACAGCACGACTGAGAGGTCCCGAATTTAAACACGGCCGTCACTTCCTGAGGACTAAAGAAGTGGCAGACTTGAGAGATGGAGTTACACAGGAGTTGCAGGGGATGTCAGAGTCCTGGTGGGTTTCCCTGAGCTTGGGGTGTTCCAGACCTTTGCTCAGCTTCACTCTTTCTCCATCACAGGAGCCACAGACATTTTCAACTAATTTTGGTGGACTACTCAGGAAAGCAACAAACATGTTTTCCGTGTCTCTAGGTTGAGAATAAGCAGCCTTTCCTAGCAGGTTGAAATCATCTCATCCTTACCTCAACCCAGTCAGCCTACGAATATGACCAAGCTGGCCAACTCATCAGTGTAATCAAGAGGATGCTAAAGTTTAAAAAAGTGCATGGTCCAGCATGATCCAGAGGAAGTTTAAAGGTTCCAAAGGAATCTTTAAGGAAGGTTGCCATCCTTCCAAGAAACAGCATAACAAATAAGTCTTCCACTTCCAGTAGTAGAAAGAGCTGGTGCTGGAGTGAAAAGTCCTGTGCAAGATCTTACTCTTTGGGCCTCCATATTCTCATGCCTACTAAAACATGGGTGGGTCAGGATAATCCCCAAGATGTCTGTGTCGTGACCTTCAGTGGCATGCACTGTGTCGTGGAAAAGAAAAAACGATAACGTGAGCACTCTCCCTTACACCGAAATCCAGATTCTGGTGGCCTTCTCCTGTTACCTCTCTCACATGCTGCAATATTTTATCTTTTCCTTTTTACTCTGGGGAAAATTGCTCAAGGAAAAAGAGAGAGAAAAAGAGAAATGAAAAAAGGAAGGGAGGGAGGGAGGGAAGGAGGAGCCTTTAGAAACAAACAAAACAAGAACCACAAAACAAAGCCCTGCTTTTTGGAGCTGGCTGGTTGCTGTGGGCGGTGGGAAGAGGGGGTGCAGAGTGGCTCCTTTTCAATGGTGGGGGTCCTGTAGGTGGCATCAAACCCATGGCCAGGACGCTGACTGTACCTGGTTATCAGATCCAACTTATTTATTCAAAGTGAAATGCAGGGTCGGGCAGCTTGCCTTGTAGCATCAGAGGTCTGCAACGGGTCGGGATACAAGACACCACTTTCTTCCCTGCTGCTGCCCCCAAAAGATTCCTTCTCCTGGAAGCCTCTAGTTCCTAATCTAAAAATAGAATCTCTGGAGTATCACTAGGATGACTAATGTAAACATTGTCCTTATTCCCAAAATGAATGTTCTGTGAAAAGAATACAATGAGAGGCTGAGAAGGGTTTGATTTAAGACAGAAAGAACACCTCTTCCAAACACAGGAACATCTTAGCAGCCTTCTTTTCCCTCAACAGTCAGAAGGGGAAAGCAGAATTCGCTGAGGGGGTTAGGGAAGGAGTTCCTTCTTGCTCCCATCACCACAGTTTGACAAAGTATCCCCAAACCTGCAGTGGTTACAGCAATGTTAATCATTGCTGGAAAATGAAGACAAAATCACTTAGCAATGGGAGCTAGGTCACCGGGGTGCGACATTCAAATCCGTTTCAGTTCAAAAGGATTTCCAGAGGAAAATTCCACTCTGTGTTCCCCAGGCTACCACTTTCCTGGCGCCTATCGCTACCCCCAGAGCTTCCTCCTCCTCCTCCTCCACCCACCTTAACTGCCTCATCAAAGAGCAACCCCAGCCACCACCACCCCCACCCCTCACCGCCGGCTGTGGCTAATGTCCCATCTCGGGGCAGCTTCACATCTGGAAGGGAAGAGGCTGGAACGGCCATTCCGGACACTTCCCTTCCTGCCTATCTGGGATCGAGGCTGGAGGCAGCGTGCGTCTGTGTGTGCATCAGTGTGCTCACATGCCTGCATGAAGTTTCCGTCCTGAACAAAACAAAATTCCTCCCTTTGAAGAGAGGAGTCCCAAAGCAGTGCTTCTCAAAATAGGTGCCTCAATATGTACTATGAGTAAAAACCCTCTTTGGTTCTATTTGCAAAGACTGAGTTAATGATCTTAAACTGATTTCTTGACTACAGGACTTCCAAGATGTGCTCTGAATCCCCAAGAAAAGGATGTGACCTTCACATTCCCTAGCTCCCCTTGACCACAGAACTCTTAGTCATAGCACGACTCATGGACCCACCGGTCTTCACAGCATACTTTGAGAAAAGCTGTCTTTGGATGACGAGTAAGTTTCTCCTTTTCCCACTTTTTAACCTTGGGTTTAGATCTTCCGGGATTGGTTGAAACCAGAAGGAATTTGGGGCACAGGTCACCACAGCAACTCAAGAACATGTTGGAAGTTCAGTTTGGAAGCCTAAGAATCATTTCTTAGCTCTGCTTATTCTGGCAGCCAAGGAAAGAAAAATCTGTTTGTCTATCAAGTCTTCCTCAATGGAAAACCAGCCTTTTATCTCAGAGGTTTAGGGTATCTAAGTAGAAGAAGGCCTTGGCATTGTCCTGGAGCATACTTAGAGGCTCTTCCTCCTTTATCCAGCATCCTCAGAGAGCTCCAACTGTTAGATAAGTCTTTCTTATCTTTTCCTTAAATCTACTACCACTAGTGAAAAGAGATGGGCTTTTGAAAAATGCACATGTGGATTCAAATCCTGGCTTTTCCTTATGAGGTGCCTGTGACTTTGGGGAAGTTAACCTTTTATTCATTTATAAAGCGGTGATTAAAATCAATGACTTCCTCATGATAATAATTATAATGGCTTGATATTTCCTTTGAGCCAAATACTGTGCTGGGCACTTTATGACATCTCTAGTCCTTACAATAACCCTATGAAATGGAAAATAATAATGGCTAATAATGATGACATACTCTTATTTTATGCTTGCTAAATGCCAATTGCTGGTCTAAGGGCTTAATATTTGTTACATACATTAACTCATTTAATGCTCACAACAAACTAAAAGGTATAACCCTCATTTTACAGATTGAGAAACTGAAAGCTAGAGAGTTTGAGACTTTCCTGTGTTCACACAATAAGTGAATAGCAAAATGTCTGGCACTGAGGTGTGGCCAATATATACATCAAAATAATGAATGAATATATGAATGCATGAATGAAGTAGCCAAGCCAGGATTGTAAGACAGGGTCTGTCTGCTTCTGCAGCCCAATGTTCTGCCTATTGTATCAGGTGACTTTGTTTGCCAGGGCTGCTGTAACAACGTACCACAGCCTAGTTGTCTTTAAATAACAGAAAGTTATTGTCTCACAGTTCTGGAAACTGAAAGTCCAAAATCAAGGTGTAGGCAGGGCCATGTTTCTTCTGAAATCTTGGATGTTCTAGCAATAGATTGCCGATGATCCATACTTCATTTTCAGCCTCTGTCACATGGCCACCTCTCTCTCTCTGTCTCTCTCTCTCTCTCTCTCTCTCTCTCTCTCTGCGTCTGCCATCTGTTCCTCTGTCCAGATTTCTTCTTTTAATGACTGCCGTCATATTGGATTAAGGCCCACCCCATCCACTTTGGCCTCATCTTAACTAATAACATCTTCAAAGATCTTCTATATAAATGAGTTCACATATACAGGACCAGGAGTAGGGACTTGAACATGTCTTTGTCGGGGATTCAATCCATAATATCAGGCTACCCAATGTGATGACTCAGGGAGTTAAAGTATCTGCAGTGCCTTATGCTTGGCACAAAATGAGGGTTCAGCTAAAGTGTTTTACTCAAGTTCCTTCCTGCCCCCAGCTCTTTACCTTCCCCACAATACCTCTGCGGTCAATTCATTTTGACTTCCTCTCTCATTCAAACTAAACTAACTCCTCCCAGGCTCCTCCCCATGACTGGCCAACAAATAGAAGTTCTGATGCAATGGGGTTTCATCTTGTGCAGTGGCTCTCAAAGTAGGGGCAAGCAGCATTAGCTGCACCTGGGAACTGGTTAGAAATGTCTCATCCTAAACATTCAGAATCAGAAACCCTGGGAGTGAGGACTGAGCAATCTTGTTTTAATAAGCTTGCCAGGTGATTCCATTGCATGCTGAAGCTTGCGAACCACTGGTCTGAACGATCCTCCTTTAGACTTCCACTCACTCATTCTACAAATCTCTGCTGAATGCTGAGGCTAGAGTAGTTAGTATTCAAGGTGGACAAGGTCCTTAACCAAAAGGAATGTACATGAATGGGGGAGCCAGCAAAAATAATAAAAATAAGTTGGATAGTTAAAGATTGCTATAAGTGTGATGTTATGGAGGAAATAAATAGGGCAGTAGGCAAAATAACAGAGGGATGCCAGTTTAGAGAGAGATCAGTGAAGTCCTCTCTGAAGAGTTGACTGACATCCAAGCTGAACCTGAAGAACGAGAAGGAGCCACCCACTTAAGGAAACGTGGAAGAGCACTCAGATGGCAGGAGCAGACAGGGCCACCTCTGAGGTGAGAAAGGGCCTGGGATATCAGAGGACGAGAAAGAGGACCGTGAGATGGAAATAAATTAGATGGTCGGTGAGGTCACTGGTAGCCATCTTGCTCTGGGCTGTGTAGGCAGTAGGCAGGAATTCAGATTTTATTCAGAGAGCAATGGGAACACATAAGGGAGTCTTTAGGCTAGATTCTGTTTCCCGCGTGTTCCGGAAGCAGGGACTTGTTCAGGCATCTGTTTTTTCCCTGTGTTTAACTTTTAAAGTAAACAAAATACCCAAATCATAGCATTTAATTTCAGACTGGCTTCTTCTAGGAACAAACTACCTCCCTCAATTCTTATTTATTTTTCTGGGGGTAAACAGATCTGTTTTAAAACTGTAGGGGTGAAAGACTCATATGACATATTTCAAAGCCATGTGAAGAAATTCAAATGCCCACCCCTCTCATCTACCCCTCTCGTCCCCACTCCCACACACATTTGGGCACAAGGCACTTGGCCTGCCTTTCAACTTATGTCTTACAGACTTTTGTTTCAGGTAAGGAGTTCTGGGCTCTTCTTTCACTCCTTTCTGGTTGTCAGTTACAATCCTTCCCCTTAAACTAAAGCATACTAAAGTCAGGTGTACACCTGTACTGTCTTCTGTGTTTGAGCAGGTGAGAAAGTTTCCCCAACTTGTTGAGAGACCCTTATCATAAAGATAAGACAGACACTACCCCCCACCAGCTGAGAACCAGGCCTCAGAAGTCCAGAAGCAAACCACCTACATTCTCTGAATTTTTGCAAAACACCCTGTGATGTATGAATTCATCCATTTGTTCAACCAGCCTTTACTGTATTCCTCTAAGGGTCCTTTGGGCTCTGGTAGTCACTGGGAGACAAAGACCAATAAGGCATGGTCCTGCCATACAGGAGCTGCATTTCATTTGGGGACATTCAGCTGTGTGTTCAAGACTACTCTTACAGACTCACAAATGTGGCTCGAAATTTTCAGGAATTTTGAGAGAGAGTTATTAAATGCAACCATTATTTTTAAATTGAATTATATAAATTTACAATTAAACAAATCATATTACAAACAAAGGTAATACTCCACTTGTCTCGTCTTAATTAGTCATCACTCCTTAATTATTTCTCTACATTTTACTAATATCTGTGCTCTTGAGGTTATTTATGTGTATTGTATTTATTTGATAGAAATATTATCTAATGGTATGCTACTGAGCATCTCTTTCGAACTCCTCATTCAATAACATCACGTTAGTAGCTTGAAATTGGCCAGGGTAGGAGAATTTACACCATAGAAATAGGCAAACACTACAAATCAGTGTTTGATTTATTGTTTTGTTGACTGTGCAGACTTCATAAAGTGATAGAAAAAATGGTAATACAGATTAAAGTTAAAATTGTATGATTGTAGCTGTTACATTGTAAATGGCATAAAAGATTGAGAAAATGTCCTTCATTATTCAAAAGCTATTATCATTTGGGAATGTCATTGACAAACGAGTTCTGACATATGCCTTTGTTTCTCTATGATTATTTATTAATTATGCTACACATTCTTGATACCAGTAAAAGTTATTATTATAAACTTTATGTTCATATATGCATATGTGTAGATGTGTATATGTGTGTGTATAGATTGTTTCCCACAGAGAGCCAGTTGCTAACCTTTTACAGCACACTACCATCTTGAATATTGCCAATATTTTCAATACAATGTGATAAATACTGTTATAATGTATGTGCAAGACAAAGATATGTCAGGAAAAGAGGGAGCAACAACTCTACCTGGTCCATTGGAGATGACATTACAGAAGAAGTGATTTAAATTTTATCTTGAAGAATGAATGAGAAGTTTGTAAGACAGATAAAATGGGGAAAGGAATTCCAGGAAAAGAACCCAGAAAGATTATAAAACATAAAATTTTGCCCAAATTTGCTCTGTATATTCTGTGATTAAATAAGGGGAATTATAACATGTATACTCTTCTGTGACGTAATGTTTTTCAATCAATATTTTATTTTTTAATTTTATCCATTCTGATGAACTTAAATATAGCTCATTCGTTTTCACTGGTATATAGTTTGCCATTGTATCCACATAATTCATTTATCTCTTCAACCGTCGATGGACATTTGAGTTGTTTCAGGCTTTTGCCATATAAAATAAGTCTGCTATGATCTTTCTTGTACATGGCACCTATTGCACATGTGTAAGAATTGATTGAACAAATTTCCTAGAAGTGGAATTGCTCAGTCAGAGGGCATGCAGACACATATGCAACTTTGCTAGAGAATGCCAACTTTTTCTGAAGTAATCTGCTGCAGTTTTCATTGCACCACATCCTTGCCTACACTTGCTATTGGTCAGTCTTTTCAATTTTTGCCCATCTGGTGTGAGTAAAGTGGTTTTCCATTATCAGTTTGTCATTTCTTTGATTTTTAATGAGGTTTGTTATCAAGTTAATTTTCCTAGTGGCCCAGCTGTTTTAGCTCTGTTGTTTAAGGGGAAGAAAGGGCAATGAATTACCCCATCCTTTCTCAGTAGGATAGATGTTGTATATGACTCACTTTACTGGACAAAGTTAATATGTTTGCCACATCATTGGTGGTGGCATAGTGAACAGGAATCCTGTATTTTATGCATGATTGTTTTGTAAGCTCACAACTTCTCTAATTTAAAAAAAAAAAAAAAAAAAAAAAAAGAGGAAAAAAAACACCCCAGCTTGATGTCCTAACCTGAACTTGGTTTTTAATCATACAATGTAACTCTAAGGGAGTCAGTTTGAATCAGAATTGTGAAAATAGGGAATTCCTTCAGACAGTGTGGGTCTGCTTCAAGGGGCTTTCGGGAATTCTCTCTCTCTCTAGTGACACAAACAGGTAATCAGTAGCCCACCCCAATTCCTCTGACCATCCTTCTGACACTCTGAGCCTTTCACTTATTCAGCCAACAATACTGAGTCCATGTTCTGAGTCCCCACACTGTGTGGGGTGTTGAGTATTCCTGGAGAAGGCGTTCTGCGTTAGGTGTACCGCCCTGGCATCAAGGCTCAGTGAAGGTCGTTGGACCCTGTATTTCACTGAAGAACCATTAGTCCTATAAAGTAAGAATTCACTGAATAACCTTAGGGTAGCTACCACTTTCAACAGTCAAATTTCTCAAAGTGCAGTTTGCTTGCAATCAGAATTGCTTTCCAATGCTTGTGCAAAATGCAAATTCCTGGACCACTCACCCAACGAGCAGGCCCCAAATCTGCGTTTTCACAACCTCCTAGTAAATTCTGATGTCCTCGGGAGTATGAAAAGCCACTGCCCCCAAAAGTCACACAGCTATGGAATGGGGCTATAATAACAAACAATACTGCAGTACAGAATGGGTAATGCTGACCTCTGTCCCCATGGTTAGAAGTAATACTCCTGATGGCTTGGCTTTTATGTCCACTATTGTTAGCTCTAAGGAAACATGCCCAGAGAGAAAGGGAAGCAAACGGCCTGGCTATACCCTGCTGTGCCCCTCTAGGCTCCACCATGCCTCGCTGTGCTGAGGTTTGCTCAGTTACTCAGCCAATGAACTTTGCTACTGAGATTCCCTGAGGGAGGTGCAATCAGTGACTGCTCCACATGGCTTTGGACATTTGTCCAGAGAGGGAAACATTCTGGCCCCTGGGTGGCCCCTCCAGATGGTAAATGGCATCAATTTACAAACACAGTATGCTTGGAACCCTACCAGTTCCCCTAAGAGATCTATCTGGGGAGCCAGATAACAAGCAAAATGGACTGTAGCCAAGAATGGATCTAAATGTGGACAGGTTGGGGGAAGTGGCCTCCATGGGGCCTGGGACATGGTGGGGTGGGGGCGGGGGTGGGGATTTCATCCTGAATTCCTGCTTTGAGGAGGGAAGAGGCAAGTATTTTGCACACCGAGAACCCTCATCTCTTAGCAGGTGCTCTGTAAATGACAGCTGAATATTGAAGAAGGGTGACAACAGGAAGGGGCATTTGAGGACATGAATCTGTGAGCAGAGAAGGGTCTCTCTATAAGGATTGAATCATCGCGTGCTCAAAGGGAGCAGAACTTCTAGCCCACTCATCTTTCCACCACACCCTGTTATCCGAAGCCCTAGCACCAGCCTTCCTATGTGATTTAAATTGTCTGTCTCCAACAACTGCTTTCTGGACAGTAGCCAGTTGTCCCAATTCTCAAGTCTGATCCAGTAATGTGGTGGCAAAGCCACAGAGAAGAGGGGCAGTTTGCTTATATTAAACTCAATATCTGTTTTGTGCTATGTATTTTTTAAAGCATTCTTACATGTTAACTTGTAACTCTGCCTGGAAAGCTGTTGTTCTGGCTGGCTCTTTCTTTGTGTGCAGCTTGAGGCCTTTAAATAAGTATCACCTCCTCAAAGAAGCTTTTCCTTTCCACTCACCCACCCCACCCTCCATTTCATCAATCTCTTTATCTCCCTCAGAACACTTATCACAATGGACAATGATCTTATTTATGTTTTTCCTTGTTAATTGTCCGCTCACTCTGGAACGCAGGAGGGCAGGGATCATGTCCAAACACCTGGGAGTGATGGCACAAAGTAGATGCTTGATACATTTTTTACTGAACGAATGAAGCAATAAATGAATGAATAACAATTCTGAGGCAGTTGTCACTCAGATGAGGAAAATGAACTGCCCAGCCTTGAACAGCTGGCTAGTGGCAGAGTCGGCACTAGAATCGGGGGCCTTCTGGCTCCAAGTCCAACAGTCAGCTGGCTGCCAGCACCAGCCCTGTCCTGGAAAGGGGAGAAAGCCCGATGGCTTGCCTTCGGGGAAGAAGAAGGTGGGAGAGCCAGAGACAAAACCAAAATCAGTCTGTTGTCTTGAAGTCCCAGCCCCCATCTATATTGCCAGTGGCCCCCAATTGATTTCCTACCTCTGCTTTGGGGCCTGGGGATGAGGAGAGATTGAGTCTGGGTCCAGGTTGAGACGACCCTGCACAGTGAATCCAAAGGCACATCCTCCTGCATCAGGGTAACTTCCTGTCTGAGCCTTGTTAGAACCAAGAGGTAAGGACAGCAGGCCCCCAGGGCAGAGGGGAACTGAATGTGAACTTCAGCCAGAGACACCAAGAGGAGGGAACAGGAAGTGAGCAAGAGAGATGGAGAATTCCATCTGTGGGTTAGTTTACAACAGCCCCGGGAAAGGCTCCCATGGGTTCACTGGCCTCACCAGACACCCCTGGGAAATGAAGGCTGCTCAGCTGGACCCTATTAGCAGGGCTTGTTTTCCGTTCCAGCTTGCTGTGATCTGGTGCTGGCGAGCATGCTGCCCGAGGCTGGGAAACAGCAGGGCACCACCTGCGTGCTGAGTCACCCAGCTCAGGGGCAGGGAAACTTACATAAGGAGATGCATCCCATTGCTCGCACACATGGGGCTCAGGCTGCAGGGGCAGGAAGGAAAAAGGCAAGGCAGGGGCAGCAGGAGAGAACGCGGGAGGTGGTGGTCCCAGGGAACCCAAGGCGGAGTCTATGCCAGGAAGTCGCTGTGGACCCGGAAGACAGCCAGAGGCCGCCCGACATGGAAGAAGCCCTAGGGGAAATCACAGATACAGATTAAAGAGAAAACAACAGCATAGAATTTCAGCATTAAATCAGGACAGCATAATTCTCCTGCGGCCTCTTCTTCATGGCTTAAGAACAGTTAAACCAGGCCAAAAAGACAGGTGGTATGTGAGTAAGGAACTTAATAAAAATGTGAATTCCTGAACTCTGCAAGATATGTCTTCAGGCTGTTGTTACTGCCACAAGACATACCACTGCAGTGACATTGGACAGTATTTGTTGGGTAGGGAAACAGTCTGTGGGCTACAAAAATTTGAGTGGGTGGCTTTTGCACTTAGCTGTTAAGCTCCTTTCAGTCATGACCCTTTACAGATGAAAATTAGGAGATTGGTGATGGTAGGAGACATTCCTGGGATACTGCGGAAAGGATGGATATTTCCCTTTGTGAGATATTATCCCTTTGTGATAAAGCATAGAACCTCCCCCCACCTCTCCCCACCCCACCCCCGCCACAAACACACACTCTGGTAAGAAGTGCCAAAGGAAAGTTGTCTGCATATGAGTACTTATTGTTATTAGTGGGGGTTTCCCCCATGTGCACAAAATTTCTTGGCCTCTTGGTACAAATGCATGGACATCATGTTGTAATATTTCAGTTCTATGCAGAGTGAGAAAAAATGACCTTTAAAGACAGAAGACCTGATTCTGAATCCCAGACCCACCATGGGGCAGCTACCTGCCTCTCTGAACATCCGATTCCTTCTCTGCAAAATGGAGGTGATAATGGTATTTAACTTCACAGGCTCTCTGCGAAAGCTAAATGAGTTTTGGATAACCTAAAATGATGGAAAAACATTTGTTAGTTCTTTGTATTTTTTTTAATGTCTAGAAATAACAAGTGAAAATTATGAAAGAGGGTAGCAAAAGGTGAAAAGGAGAACATGTTTTATATTGTAAGGATAATAAAATGATTGTTTTGGTGGGAGTGTTACTTTTTTTTTAAATAACATTTTGTCTCACACACAAATAATCTGATTTAAAATATATATATATATATATATATATATATATATATATATATATATAGCCAAACTCTCAGTAAAAAACTGCACATTTTCATCAAATTTCCACAAAATTTCAGAGAGTTCCTGGACTCAATGAAGGTCCATATAGATCTCAACATGGAAGTCCCGTAATGTAAAAGGGTTGGTGTGTCCAGTCCCATGGGTGCCTCTTGGGAGCTGGGCCCAGCTGAACTCAGAATCTATAGGGGCAAAGAGGAAAACCTTCAACCACCCAAACTACCATCACCTCAGGGGACAGATACCCCAGAATCCTTTTCTCCTGTGTAATTTTTTGTCTCAGAGACCAAAGATGACTTTTGGGGACTAAAAAGTGATTGTGTAATGAAAGGCTGGAACTGGAATGGGAGTGTCCACTAATCCTGGCCCGGCGCTTACTGCTTTGTCACCACCTACCTGTCCGTTGACTGGAGGGTCTGACCGGGAAAGTGGGCTACGAGGAGCTGAGCTCTGTGCACAGTGTGGCTCAGAGTACTGAGGCTGGGTAGCAAAGAGGAAGCCAGGAAAATACGGGCAATTTCTCCTTCATCAATTGCCTCTGCTCAGCCCTTCTGCAGAGATTTTAGAAGGCAGTGAATTCTCACACATATATGGCTTTGAACCCTGCCCTGCGAGCAAGTGACCATGCTGCCATGTTGATAAGCTGATCACAGAGTACAGGGCCTTGGGACACTATTCAGAGAAATCCTTAGAAGTTGGACTCAGTTCCCTTCTCTCCTTCACCCTGGGTTACTTTCTGCATGCTCATTTGCTCCAGCATGACAACAAGCACTTAGAAGACAGCTGCATTCTATCTACTGAGTCTAAGAGAAACAAAGGGAGGTAAGGGTAAGGATCGAATTAAAGCAAATAATTGTGCTGCCTACAGGGCACTCACCATGAGCTTATTGTTAAGGCAAGACCCAAGAGAAGCCTTTTGTTTGGCAGAGTATTGGGCCAAACTGCATTCACAGTGCAGTCTAAAGGCTCTGCTCAGTGGTTCACTTCTCTAAATCACAGCTTGTGCCAGTTTAGATGTATTATGTCCCCCAAAATGCCATGTTCTTTAATGAAATCTTGTGGGAGCAGGTGTATTAGTGTTGATTAGATTGGAATCTTTGGATTAGGTTGTTTCCATGGAGATGTGACCCACCTAACTGTGGGTAATACCTTTGATTAGATTATTTCCATGGAGGTGTGGCCCTGCCCATTCAGTGTGGGTCTTGATTTAATCATTGGAGTCCTATATAAAAGCTCAGACAGAAGGAGCTCACTGCTGAAGCTAAGAGAGACATTTTGGAGATGGCCATTGAAAACATTTTTGCCGACACTTGGCTCCAGAGAAGCTAAGAGAGAATACAATGCCCCAAGAGCAACATTTTGAAGAATGCACAGGAGCTGAGAGAGGAGCTGAAACACAACCTGGGATCAGCAGATGCCAGCCACATGTCTTCCAGCTAACAGAGGTTTTCCAGACGCCATTGGCCTTCTTTCTGTGAAGGTATACTCGTGTTGATGCCTTAATTTGGATATTTTCATGGCCTTCAGACTGTGAATTTGTAACCAAATAAACTCCCTTATAAAAGCCAATTCATTTCTGGTATTTTGCGTAACAGCAGCATTAGCAAAACGGAACACAGCTTAAAGGGCCTTTGTGAAAATCTAAGTGGTAGTCATGTCAGATGGAGGATGACTATTTTGCCATTTCCAATACTAATTGGTTTTATTCCATCCTGATAAACTAGCAGGAAATAGGGCATTAAGAAACTGGGACATAGGACGGTGAGGGCCGGGGGTGGGGAGGAGGCACAATGGGCCATGGAATGCTGGATAGAAGGGTGATCTGGGTGCGGCCTTAGAGAGGCTGGGGCTTTGGGCAACATTTACTGGGTGCCTGAGCAAACTGGCTATCAGAGGTGAATACCACCACGGTCGTCATACCCGACAATTATTGCATGCTTATGTTATGTTAAGACTCCGCTAAGCATTTGACATGCTTCGTCTCATTCCAAACTTATGGCACTATAACCTTATGAGGTAGTTACTATTATTATCCAACTGAGAAAAGTGAATAATTGACACAGACATTAAAATAACTCACTGAGGGTCACACAACTAAGAAGAAGGAAATTTAGTTTCAGGGTGTCTGACTTCTTCTGTGGGATACCACCTCTTTGCTGAAGACTCCCAGATACAGACTCTCCTGCCCAGTCACCTCATCTGACCATCAGTCTGCTGGTATAGACTCTTCCCTCCTCAACATCTGCACATCCAGTTCAACATGTTCAAACTGAACTCCTATCCACCCCCTGCAAAAAAAAAAAAAAAAAAAAAAAAACAACCAAACAAAACATTTTCAAAATCCATGGCTCTCCAAGTTTCACCTAATGGCAATTTCATCTTTCTAAGTGTTCAGGCCAAAACTCCTAGTCATCCTTGACTCTTTTCTCTCAGATGACATGTCCAAATCACCAGGAAATCCTGTTGGCTTATGTTCTGGTTTGCTAATGCTGCCCTTTTGCAAAACACCAAAAATGGACTGTCTTTCATAAAAGGGATTTACTCAGTTACAAAGTTACAGTCTTAAAGCCACAAAGTGTCCAAGGTAAGTCATCAACAAAGGGTCCGTTCACTGAAGGATGGCCATTGGCATCTGGAAAACCTCCGTTAGCTCGGAAGGCATGTAGCTGGCATCTGCTTGCTCCTAGGTTGCGTTTCAAAATGGCATTCTCCAAAATGTTGCTCTTGGGGTGTTTTGTCCTCTCTTAGCTGCAGCTCCTCTTCAAAATGTCACTCTCAGTTGCTCTGAGGTCCTTCTGTCTGTGAATTCTTTTATGACTTTAGCGATCCAATTAACACCCACCCTAAATGGGCAGGGTAATACTTCCATGGAAATCATCCAATCAAACGGTTCACTCAAGTTGATTGAGTTACATCTCCATGGAAACACTGAAAGGATTATGTGCCAGTTTGAATGTATTATGTCCCCCAAACGCCATTATCTTTGATGTAATCTTGTATGGGCAGACGTTATCAGGGTTGATCAGATTGTAATTCTTTGAGTGCTTCTATGGAATGCACCCCATCCAGCTATGGGTGATGACTCTGATTGGATAATTTCCATGGAGGTGTTGCTCCATCCATCCAGGGTGGGTTTAAGTTGATCAGTGGAGCCATATAAATTAGCTGACATAACAGAAGGAAGTCAGTGCAGCTGTGAGTGATGTTTTGAAGAGGAGCAAGCTTGCTAGAGAGGAACGTCCTGGGAGAAAGCCATTTTGAAACCAGAACTTTGGAGCAGACACCAGCCACATGCCTTCCCAGCTAACAGAGGTTTTCCGGACGCCATTGGCCTTCCTCCAGTGAAGGTACCCAATTACTGATGTGTTATCTTGAACACTTTATGGCCTTAAGACTGTAACTGTGTAGCCAAATACACCCGTTTTTATAAAAACCAATCCATCTCTGGTGTTTTGCATTCCGCAGCATTAGCAAACTAGAACAGATTTTGGTACCAGAGAAGTGGGGTGCTGGTGCTGCTGAGTTTGCAAATACCAATCATGTTGGAATGGCTTTTTAAATGGATAAGGGGAGGATTCTGGAAGAATTGTGAGGAGCTTAATAGAAAAGGCCTAAACTGCTTTGAAGAGACTGTGGAAATATGGACTCTAAAGATACTTCTGATGGGGCCTTGAACAGAAATGATGAAAGTGTTGTTGTGGGCTGGAAGAAAGGTGATCCTTGTTTTGAAGTGGCAGAGAATTTGGCAAAATTGAGTCCTGGAGTCAGATGGAAGGAAGAATTTGAAAGTGACAACCTGGAATACTTAGCTGAGCAGATCTCCAGACTACATGTGGAGGATGTACCCTGGCTTCTTCTTGCAGCTTATAGTAAAATGCAAGCGGAGAGAGATAAACTTAGAACTGAACTCTTGGGTTCAAAGAAACCAGAAGCTGATGGTTTGGAAAATTATGAGCTTCCAGGGGGTGGAATCCCAGAAGCTACAGCCCAATGTGAGGATGTTACCAAACATGGAACCCAACCGCCATTTCAGTACAAGCCAAGATTGGAGATGGAATTATCCAGAAAGGATTTGTGGAAAGTCCTATTGTCTGATGGCTTTGACCCCTGCATGCTTCATGCAAAGCCAACAGAATTTTTGCGAGATCTTTACAGACAGTGCCGCTGCCAGTCGGGACTGGAGGAGAAAGACAAGGAACAAATTGAAGGAAAAACTTCTTCAAAGATAGAGCCATGGAGGTTGAGGTCTGGAGTCAAAAGGCCTTGGGCTGGGAGAGTGGAGCAGCCCACATGCATGGAAAGGGTGAGTTTGCCCTGGAGGTCGAGGGTGGGCCTTCCACCTCGATGCTCTGGAAGAGTTTTGCCACCTGAGGTCCCAAAGAGGTTGGAGCACATTCCCAGGGAATTGGGGAGAGCCTGGCTGCCACCACACTGTTCTGAAGGGGTTGAGCGTGTGCCCCAGAGATGGAAGGGAATCCAGGAGCTTCCCCAATGTTTGAGGAGGGTGGGGCCGAGAAGGTGGTCTCCCCAATGTGTGGATATGTTGGAGCACTCACCTAAGCGTTTGGAGAGGAAAAGGCTGCCGAAAAGGCCCTTAGGAAGAGTTAGGCTCCCGCTCTCTCAAGCCCCAAGGATGCAACGTTGTTCTGTAAATGACTCTCAGACTTTGAAATCTAATGGAGTTAGTCCTGCAGGTTTTAGGAACTATTTTGTTCCTGTTAACCCTGTTTTCCTTACTCTTTCTCCTTATGGCAATGGGAATGTTTATCCTATGAATGTCCCTCCTTTGTATATTGGAAGCATATAACTTGTTCTAAGTTCTCAGATCCAAAGCTAAAGGAGAATTATGCCTTAGGACCTACCACATCTGTAATTGATTTTGATGGGATCTTGTACTCAACTTTTGTTACTGAAATGATATGTTTCTGTGATATTATTGTGGGATGAAATGTATTTTGTATATGGAAAGATAATGTCATTTTGGGGTCCAGGGGGTGGAATGTGCCAGTTTGAATGTATTATGTCCCCCAAACGCCATTATCTTTGATGTAATCTTGTATGGGCAGACGTTATCAGGGTTGATCAGATTGTAATTCTTTGAGTGCGTCTATGGAATGCGCCCCACCCAGCTGTGGGTGATGACTCTGATTGGACAATTTCCATGGAGGTGTTGCTCCACCCATCCAGGGTGGGTTTAAGTTGATCAGTGGAGCCATATAAATTAGCTGACATAACAGAAGGAAGTCAGTGCAGCTGTGAGTGACGTTTTGAAGAGGAGCAAGCTTGCTAGAGAGGAACGTCCTGGGAGAAAGCCATTTTGAAACCAGAACTTTGGAGCAGACGCCAGCCACGTGCCTTCCCAGCTAACAGAGGTTTTCCAGACGCCATTGGCCTTCCTCCAGTGAAGGTACCCGATTACTGATGTGTTATCTTGAACACTTTATGGCCTTAAGACTGTAACTGTGTAGCCAAATAAACTCCCTTTTTATAAAAGCCAATCCATCTCTGGTGTTTTGCATTCCACAGCATTAGCAAACTAGAAAAGATTACAATCTAATCAACACTAATACATCTGCCCCCACAAGATTGCATCAAAGAATATGGCTTTTGGTGGGACATAATATATCCAAACTAGCACAGTTTATCTTCAAAATACATCCACATTTGTACCTTGTACACCTTGTACCGCCTCTTCTAGTATGACCCAGCATCTTCTCTTTTATCTAGATTACTGCAACAGCCCCCTGACTGATCTCTTCGCTTCCAACCATGCTGTCCTACAATTTATCCTCAACTCTATAGCCAGAGTGATCCTGTAATGGCTGGGAGCTATTACCCCAGAAAAATATGTACTTAATCTTAATCCATTTCTGTGGATGTGAACCCATTATAAACAGGACCCTTTTAAAATGTTATTTTTAGTTAAGCTGTGGCCACCTGAATCAGTTTGGGCTTTAAACGGGGTGACTGGAGTCTTTTATAAATCAGAATGAAATCCAGACATAGAGGAGAAAAAGTCATGGGGAATAGCTAGAAGCTGGAAGTCAGCAGAACCCTGAAGAGAAAGGTGGAGATGCCACCATGTGCATTGCCGTGTGACAGAAAGACCAGGGACCCAAGGATCTCTGGCAGCCAGCCCCAGAATGCCACAGTCTTTAGGGAGGAAGTATTGCCTTGCTGATGCCTGGCTTTTGCACTTCTAGCCTCAAAACCTGAATCAGTAAATTCCTGTTATCAAGCCAATCCATTGTATGGTATTTGTTTTAGCAGCTAGAAAACTAAAACAGATCCCCATCTTTTTAAACGTAAATTTTTTTTTACCATTTTATTGTAAAATAAAAGGTAGGTACAAAATAAAAAATGTCTAGCTTAACAAATCATTAAAAGATGAACGCCATTGTAAGCATCACCCAGAACGAGAATATTATGAGCCACTCCAGGAGCCCCTCCACGTGCCTCAACCCAATTGCAGCCATTTGTGTCCCTCCAAAAAATAACCATTATTCTGACTTTTATAGTACTCGCTTACTTGTGTTTCTTTATCAACCATGTGCATATCCGTAGGAACTGCAACTTAGACTTGCCCATCTGTTTTTGATTTTTTTTTTTAATCTATGGGTTCTCCTTTATAATTTTTCTGTTGATGAACCTGGACTGTGTTTTTCACATAAGAAATAGCAAGAAAGTTAACAAACAGTACTAGGATCATTTTGCAAGGACTTAGCTTGAGAGGCTAAACCTGCTTATAATTGTGCCTAAGAGTATCCCTGAGTGCCTCCCACTGTTTGGATTTTGCCAATCGCACACCTGTGCTGGTTTGTATATATTCTGACCCCCAGAAAAAGCCATACTCTTTACTGCAATCTTGTGGGGGTGGATGTATTCATGTTGATTAGGTTGGAAACTTCTGATTGTTTCCATTGAGATGTGACACACCCAACTGTGACACCTTTGATTAGGGTGTGGCCTCTTGATTGAATGTTTCCATGGAAATATGGCCCCACCCATTTAGGGTGGGTCTTGACTAGTTCACTGGAGTCCTATAGAAAGAGCAGCTGTGAGTGGCATTTTGGAGAGGAGCTGCAGCTAAAAGAGAACAAAACGCCCCAAGAGCAACATTTTGGAAAGTGCCATTTTGACACGCAACCTGGGAGCAAGTGGACACCAGCCACGTGCCTTCCCAGCTAAAAGAGGTTTTCTGGACACCAATGGCCATCCTTCAGTGAGGGTACCCTATTGATGCCTTACCTTGGACACTTTATGGCTTTAAGACTGTAACTGTGTAACCAAATAAACCCCCTTTATAAAAGCCAATCCATCTCTGGAGTTTTGCATTCCAGCAGCGTTAGCAAACTAGAACAGCAGCATTAGCAAACCAGAACAACACCCATGGTACATTTCAGCATATTCCTCTGTCTTCTGTGTTTCCTGCACATTGGCATTTAGATTCAGAGCCAGATCAGTTCTTTGGCAGGAGATGTGTTCTTTTGTCAGGAGGCACATAAAATGGTTTTCATTCTCTTTTGGTGTCAGCAGTCATTGATGTTTTAGGGTTTGCAAAATGGGTATACTCATTTTGTTTTCATTTGGTAGCTGTAATTTCATGAGAAGATGCTTACTTCTACTTTCTGGCTCCCCAGTATTACAGGAAAGACAGGAGAAATGCTCAATACCTCTCTTTAATTTACTCGGTTTTCAGACAATGAATGGTATCCAGTCATCCTCAAAAGATGACCAATTTTTGTGTGTTATATGTGTATCTTATATGTGTATATGTGTGTGTATAATTCTGAACTCAAGGATTTAAACATATTTGTTGGGTTTCAATCCTTTGCACTTCTTATCCTTTCTGGCTAGAAAAGCCAAACAGGATTATAGACGTGAGGGGATTTCCTTTAAACAGTTTTCATCTTAGATTTGGGACTATTTTTTTTTTTCCATTTATTTGCTTGCCAATAATTACACAAGTTGAAGAGCCTCCTCTGGAAGAAAATGCTTTATTTTCTTTATATCTAATCTTTGCTTTATATCTAATCTTTGGCTAGTGACAGCTTCTTCAAGCTGGGTTCTTTTTTTTTTTTTTCAGAAAACAATGGAACAAAGTATTAACTCAAACTATAAATCATATTGGATCATTTATCAAACCCAACCCTTCTTTTTTTTTATAATTCAGTTTTATTGAAATGTATGCATATACCATACAGTCATCCATGGTGTACAATCAGCTGTTCACAGTACCATCATATAGTTATGCATTCATCACCCCAATCTATTTTCGAACATTTTCTTTATACCAGAAAGAACCAGAATAAGAATAAAAAATAAAATAAAAAAGAACACCCAAATCATCCCCCCCATCCCACCCTATTTTTAATTTAGTTTTTGTCCCCATTTTTCTACTCATCCATCCATACACTGGATAAAGGGAGTGCAATACACAAGGCCTTCACAATCACACCATCGCCCCTTGTAATCTACATTGTTATACAATCGTCTTCACGAGTCAAGGCAGATTGGAGTTTGGTAGTTTCAGGTATTTACTTCTAGCTATTCCAATACATTAAAACCTAAAAAGTGTTATCTATATAGTGTGTAAGAATGTCCACTCGAGTGACCTCTTGATTCCATTTGAAATCTCTCAGCCACTGAAGCTTTATTTCGTTTCATTTCACATCCCCATTTTGGTCAAGAAGATGTTCTCAATCCCATGATGCTGGGTCCAGATTCATCCCCAGGAGTCATATCCTGCATTGCCAGGGAGATTTACACCCCTGGGAGTCAGGTCCCACTTAGGGGGGAGGGCAGTGAGATCACCTGCCGAGGTGGCTTAGAGAGAGCGAGAGGGCCACATCTGAGCAACAAAGAGGCACTCAGGGGGAGACTCTTAGGCACAATTATAAGCAGATTTAGACTCTCAAGCTGAGTTCTTGCAAAATGATCCTAGTACTGTTTGTTAACTTTCTTGCTGTTACGTGAAAAGGTGTTCCAGGCTCATCTTAAATATTCTGTGATCCTGGAGTATTTCTTGGCCTTTTTAGAGATAGAACTAAGGGGAAGATATATATGTATAAAATTAAAATGGTTCATGATTATGAATATAGATGCAAAAGTTCTCAATAAAATACTAGTATACTGAATCCAACAGCACATTATACAAACTATGTAGCTTAAATGATGTGACTACGTGATTGTGAAAACCTGTGGCTCACACTCCCTCTATCCAGTGCAGGGACGGATGAGTAGAAAAATAGGAACAAAAATTAAACGAGTAATTGGAGGAAAGGGGGGGATGGGATGTTTTGGGTGTTCTTCTTTACTACTTGTATTTTTATTCTTTTTTTTTTTTTTGGAGTCATGGAAATGTTCAAAATGGATTGTGGTACTGTGAACAACTGATTGTAAATTTTGGATGATATCTCTCAATAAAACTGAATTGGAGAAAAAAAAAAGTATTATACACCATGTCCAGGTGGGATTTATCCCAGAAATGCAAGGGTGGTTCAACATAAGAAAATCGATCAATGTAATGCACCACATAAACAGGACAAGGAAAAAAAAACACCCACGTGATCATATCAATTGATGCAGAAAAGGCATTTGACAAAAGCCAGCACCCTTTCTTCATAAATACCACATGAATTCATAACCATGTTTCCAATTAAAATGCAGGACCACAGAGTTTTGCTTAACCTCTTCTGTACTACATCTGTAGCTCCTTTCTTCCATGCTGAGAATACTGCTTCTCAAGGATGTAAGGATTATAGAATTAGAACATTCCACAATTATTCAGTTTTTTTATCCAAATTATACATACAAAAATATGAATATCAATGCCAACACTACCACCACTAATTATAATTTTTAAAAGCAGTTAAGATTTTTTCCACATGCTATCCCTGTTGTCTTCCTTTTTAATTTTTAATGATTATGTTAAATTTACCTTGTCAGAGCATATAGCTATCACATACTATATCCTCTCCCTTTACAATCTAATTCTACACATAAACCATATATTTAATGCTCACCAACAGTCCTTATGCTGATGTTCTCAAGTCATTTTGGTTGTCTGAAGCACATTCTATAGTAAATTCCTTAAGAAGGGCTCAGGGGAACAATGCTCCTTGAACTCTTGCATGTTGATAAGTTTGTCAGTGCCTTCACAATTTAAGGTCAAGTTTGTGGGATATAAAATCATTAGCTCACATCTATTTCCTAGAATACCTTAAATAGTTTACTCCATTTTCTTCTGACATAACCATTACTGTTGAAAAGTCTGATGATTAACTAATTTTCTTTCCCTTCTAAGTAGCAGGCTCTTTTTAGCAAGCTGCCCAAAGGATTTTTTTCTTTTTCTTTAAAGTTTAGGAATTTTACTAAAATATGTTTATTCTCATGTACATTACATGTTTTTCTGATATGTAGACTCAAATATTGTTCCTTTTTTTGCAATTTAGGAAAACTTTCTTGAGTCCCAGTTTAGTATTCATTATGTTTTGTTTTTTTTCTTTAGGACTTCCATTATTTTTATCTTTTTGCTTACCTTAAATATTTGTCATTTTCTCTCAAATCCTTCCCCACCCCCACCCCTACCCCATGGAAGTATATTCTATTTTTTAAATTCCATTGAGACCAATATCTGACATGACATATCATTTGAATATGTTGCTGTTATGAACATATGAATATGTTGCTGTTATGTTGAATATGTATGCCTGGTTTTTAGGTCAACACAAAATATTTTTATAAATAACATCACAATGGACTTTCTGAATATGGAAAAGCAGTAGAAAAAGGAACCAACTTTGAGATACTTTAGGTTATTTATATAGTCTTTCAAAGAAGATCATTTCTATGTTTACTTTAGGAAGTGACAGAAGTAAGATTTTTTATTTTTTCAGAACAGACTGATCGTTTCATTACTTTAAAGATTTGGTTGAGTATAGAGCCTAGGCATTGTTCTACTTAAAATGATACCTTGGAAGGTAAAGCAATGTATAAGCAAATGCAAATGTTTAAAATCAACAAGGAAATCATTTAGATTCCTTTTTATCTTTCTTCATTAGCTTTTGATTCTTAAAATACTCTTTTTTTTAACCTTCTATTTCTGTTAAGGTATTATTTATTGTGCTTATTTTCCTTCTAGTTTGATCTTCATTTTGATATTTTGCTATTATTTCTAATCATTTCTTGAGCTTTGTCACCTCATTTCTGAGTTTTTCTAATTCTGATATATATGGTTCATTCTCTCGTTGTCTTTTACTTCATTTTGAAACAGCATACTACAGTTTTGATAAGCTTTTTTTTTGAGAACCTCTTTCTGGTGTGCTTTCACAGTTTGTAGGGAAGTTATTCTTACTCTTTATTCTTACTCTTTTTTTTTCTTATAACAATTTCCTATGGATTTGAATTTGGTGTTTTTCTGCTGCTCATTTTTATGTGAATGTAGTCTTCTAGAAAGCTTAGAAGAAGCCTTGATTCAGGTAGAAATTTCCCAAATTTGCCAGAGTTTCCTCCTCTGCTGTTTTCATGTAATGTTCAAAAAAACAAAACAAAAAACAAAAACATGGCAGCTTGCCTTCTGAGGTTTTCTTCCTCTGTTCTCCCCCCCACTTTGCTCTAGACCTTCTCTTCCCTTGTCTCTATGTTCTGTTTTGTTCAGTTTTACATCCACTCCCTGCAGTTTCTCAAGTAAGACTGTATCCAAGAAGAGAACTCAGACTGGTCAGTTGACAAGTTCGTGAGGGCTAGTGTGTCCAGCCCCTGCAAGCCTTACCACCAGCCCCTTGCTCGTCTCAGATTGGCCTCCTGAACTTTCTAGTACATAACAGTTGGCTCTTTTGTGGTTCTCCTGTTCTCAGGTCAACTGTTCCATTGCTTCCCTGTGCATAGAAGCTGATACCAACCAGCACTTTGGGTATTGTTCTGGGCACTTGATATACATCAGAGAACAAAATAGACAAAGATTCTTGCCTTCCTGGATTTTATATTCTAGCAAGGGGAAGAAAGACAAAAAATAATAAGCAAATACCTTGCCACAGAGTTCATGCAAATACCTCACCACCTAATTTCGTGCTACATGTTGTCCAAGGGTTTTTGGTTTTGCATTCCAGTTTCTCCATCTGTTTTTATTTAGGGATTCATAAATATCCCCAAACCACATTGCCATATGCTGCCATCTTTAGAGTGATCCTTTAAAACTTATCCGATCATGTCACTTCTCTGTTCAAAAACCCTGAAATGACTTCCCATTTCACTCAAAGTAAAAGCCAAAGTCCATACAAAGGCCCGCAGGGCACTGCATGGTAAGAGTCTCTGCCCATACCCCTCCCATCTCTGAACCTTTCTACTCTCTCCTCTCTCCACTCTCTCTCCACTCCAGCTACACTGGCATCCTTGTTGTTCTTTGGCCATCCCAGATGTCTTCCTGTCTTTTTCCAGCAATTTCCTCTATTATGATCACTCTTACCCCAGACATGAGCTCAGTTAAATTAACCACTTCCTTCAAGTCTTTGCAAATTTCTCTTTCTTGAAGACATCTAATTTGATTACCTTATCTAATACTGCCGTCTCCACACTCAGCACCCCTGATCTCCTTTACTCTGATCTAATTTTTCTTTTTTCCATAACATTTAACATTTACTAACATATTAGACATTTTACTTGTTTTTATGCTTATTATTTATTGTCTTTCTTCCCCTTGCTAGAATATAAAATCCAGGAAGGCAAGAATCTTTATCTATGTTGTTCTCTGATGTATATCGAGTGCCCAAAACAATGCCTGACAGATAGCAGTTGCTCAATAAATGCACGAATGAGTAAACAAACTGAAGCAGCCCAGAGTGGGGTTTGCTCTGGGCAAACCTCCTCCTCCCCCATCCCCTCCGGATGCCATGGTCAGCAAATATACAGGCTGGAAACAGTACCAAGCACAGTCAGACAAGGTTTGTTCCTAAGCTGTGTGGATTCTCAGAAGGCAGGCAGGGGCAGAAACATTCTTTCTAGGACTTCTGAGTTCAGCCCAAACCTGAAATAACACTCCAGCCATGTGCCTTTTAGCATTTCAGCACCTCTGCTTGTGAATCCCGCTAGAATCTCAGAGGAGAGGACCCTGGAAGGCTGAAAACTATAAGACAACTCCCGGCCTGAAGGGGTCAACAGTAGGGCAGAAGATGAGACTGAACCTTTTGCGAGACCATCTCCCTGCCCTTACGCTCCAGCCTGGTGCCGGCTGTGTGCTGGTTCCTTGGGAAGGCCTGCAACTTGAGTCTGTTGAGTTCTTGCCTGTTTGGATGGCATTCATGACGATTATTTACTTGATGTTCCAAGCTTAGGCTTCAGGGAACAAACATTACACTGCCCATCTTCAAGTTGTCCCAGGATAACTGATGAAGTCAGCACTGATCAAGCAAGCATCGGGCTCAACAGCCTCACCTGCTAAACAAACTTAGTGGCTCTTGGGTGAGCAGAGGCCCTCTCCCCTTCCCTCTGAAAAGAGAAGCCTAAGGTAGAGGACAGTTTAAGAGGGTGGCCTTCCATCAAACCTTTTCTCTCAAACTCTAAATAGTTTGGGAAAATGCTCCCTGAGCTTGGATGCCTGAAGGAAGATTGTCCAACAGTGGTTGCCAGCCTATTTCCAGGGCCAAGAAAAATAGGCAAAATGTTGAAATTGAGGCCCTTACCTGTCCTAAGTGTAGGGTGCTCAGCTCTTTCTTTTGATTCCTTATTATTCTGATGGAAACTGCAGGCACAGCAGACAAGATTCACTCCCTTACTCTCCCCAAGTTGTCATGGGTAGGACTAAGTGAGCATTCCCATCCTCCCCACCTCCAGGACAGCACAAGCACATTTTGAAGCCCTTTCTTTTCTTCTTTCTGTCTCTTTATTCATAGTTGGAGGATGGATATTCTTTGGCCAGAAAAAACTGCTGGGTTCCATTTCCACTAGCTAAGAGTAAGCCAAGATTCTGAACCTGAAATGGAAATCACCTCTCAGGGTTTCCAGAGTTTTCCTGAATCTGGACCAAAGATCCCGTGATACCCCCATACCTCCCTCCAGCCACCAAGGTCCCCAACTCAGCTGATAAAGGGACTATGCTATGCCCCAGACATGTCCATCTGATAGCTTATTTACTCCATGCTAGCCCCCTGGCACATAGACCCTCGCCTTTGTTTATAGATAAGAAAACTGAGTTCTGTGAAGTTGAATAGCTTATCCAAGGTCATCCCGCTTAGAAAAGGCCCCAGCAATTTTTATTGCATTGTGAGGTTTCCCAGCCAGCCTGTGGAAGGGTTCTGTGTTCAGGGGGCTGAGGGGCAGTCCCTCTCCCACCTTCTGAGATGTTGTGGACACATGACTTCCAAATAGGGGGACTGTGCAAGTTTGTATATATTATGTCCCCCAGAAAAAGCCATATTCTTTAATGCAATCTTGTAGGGGCAGAGGTATTAGTCTGATTAGGTTAGAATCCTTTGGTTGAGTGCTTCCATGGAGATGTGACTCAATCAACTGTGGGTGAGAACTTTGATTAGATAATTTCCATGGAGGTGTTACCCCACCCATTCAGGGTGGGTCTTAACTGACTCACTGGAGTGCTATAAAAGTGTTCACAGAGAGAAGGAGGTGCTACAGCCAAGAGGGACACTTTGAAGAAAGCACAGGAGCTGAGAGAGGAGCTGGAACACAACTTGGGATCAGCAGATGCCTTCCCAGCTGACAGACATTTTCCAGACGCCATTGGCCTTTCTTTGGTGAAGGTATACTTGTTGACGCCATAGCTTGGACACTTTTATGGCCTTAAGACTGTAATTTTGTAACCAAATAAATCCCTTTATAAAAGCCAATCCATTTCTGGCATTTTGCATAAAGGAAAGCATTAGCAAACCAGAAGAGGGACCATGCATCCTGCTTTGCCCAGAATTTGGGTTGGTGCCCGATGTCCCAGTATAATTATTTATAGTTCCTTCTTTTACTCTCAAACTTGTCTTAGTTCGGACAGTAAATTGCATAGTCACCTTATCTAAGACAGATCAGTAGTAACTGAGTGGAAAAAACTACAGAAATAATTGCTCAAGAGGTTACTCAGGAATCAGCATGAAAAAGGCCTGGCTAGGGCTTTGATGTTCTCCCTGCCTGCCCCACCTCAGCTTCTGCTCGTTTTGCCTCAGGCACTCCCTCCCAAATTGCCGGTGCCT
The DNA here is from genome assembly GCF_015220235.1 of Choloepus didactylus. Classification (NCBI taxonomy): domain Eukaryota; kingdom Metazoa; phylum Chordata; class Mammalia; order Pilosa; family Megalonychidae; genus Choloepus; species Choloepus didactylus. The sequence goes on along the minus strand of NC_051308.1, from coordinate 80,828,229 downwards.
GTCCTTCCACAACACCAGAGCCATAACCGACCCGACAGGAAGAAATGAGACTGAAACATACCAGAGGGTTCTTGCTACCTCAGTAACCCCTCCAGTGGGTCCCTGTATTACTATGCACAAATGAATTCTCCAGGCATGTCGTCCCATCCCTGGCAGGTGAGAGACACTGTCCTGGGGAGGAGAATCTAAGAGAGCACAGAGGTTTTGAATGCCCTTGTTGGGGAAGAAAATAAAAATGTCTTTGACCAAAGCTTTTACTCCACACAGGAGGGAGCTCCCCCAGAGACTCGAGTATGACGCAGTAGAATGACACAGTGGAAAGAGCCGATCTTTTGAAATCAGAGACCTGAGTTTGACTTTAGCTTCCCTATGTTTTAGCCGGGTGAGCTTGGGTAAGTTACTCAACCTCTCTGAGCTTCAGCTTTCTGACTCATTTGAGAAATGGCTATAATGCCGACCTTGCTGTGTATTACAAAATATTGAATGAAATATGCATACCACTCGGGTGCATAAGAGGCACTTATTTTTAGTGAGGATGATAAATTTACCTTTCATTGAATGTAACACCATGACAATGATCTCTGGGCATAGAAGGACTACTCCAAAGGCACGAACTCAAAACACCAACAGACAAACTGAACCTTAACTACTTCCCAAGCAGTAAGAAGATCTGAGAGGCAGGGTTCAATTATGCAAACATTTCAAAGTAAACCGACCTTTATTTAGCAGCTAGTATATGTCGAGTGCCATGACAGGTGCTGGGGATTACAGGGATACCTGTAAATGAGTTTGTGTCCTTAAGGGGCTCACAGTCAAATGGAGGAGCCAGGCTAAAGGCAGACATGTGTCCTCAAATAACCATGATGCCAGGCAGAGTTATAAAAAGCCGTAGGAACAAAAGGAGTGAAAGAGACCATTTTGCTTAGCAGGTTCAGAAGCGTCAGAGAAGAGGGGCAAGTGAACTGGTCCTTGACAGCTAAGCACGATTTCTAGGCATCTGACAACAGGTTTATATTCTAGGTTGGGAAAATTCTGTTCAGTTCTTCCCTCTGCAAAGAAGAACAAGTTGTTTCTCAAAAAGGATGATATAGGAGACACCTCCACACTCCTCTTCCACTTCCTCATCTGCAGTCAGCGGCCAATTCTAAAACGAAATACAAATTCTAAGAGACATGGAGACAGAAACAGAACTCTTGACACAGAAATTCATCAAGACTTGGATACAAATTCAAGTCACAATAAAAAAGTGTTTCAACTTCGTAAAATTCACTTTGAGACATTTAATGGAAAACAAGGCTCTGAATCACAAAATAAATACACACGGTTTGATTGTATCAAAGGTAAAAAGACAAACAGTTCTTGAGATAGGTCACTGCTAAGAAACATCAACCAAGGGCATTGACTAGAAAAATTCGCAAATTCATTCATTAGCCTTCTGCCTCTACCTCCAATCTCTAACCTAGTTTAAACCAGTAAGTGAGAACTTCTTGGTTAACTAAAACAACAAGCAATGGCTCTGTAATGGAAAAGGAAACAGAAGCACAATTCAGGCCGATTGTTCTTTATTGCATATTAGCTCATAGAAAAGGAGGTGTTTCTGTCTGCTACATGCCATCCTACCCATTTGTTCTTCTTTTGCTGTAAGTCTGAGCAGTAGTTCTCAAAGTGGGGGAGATTGCTCCCCAGGAGACATCTGGGAAAGTCTGCAGAGGTCTTTTACTGTCACAACAGGGGGGATGGGGGGTGCTGCTAGCATCTAGGATAGAAACCAGGGATACTGATAAACCTCCTTCAGTGCCGCCCAGAGCAAAGAATTATCCATCCCAGAATTTAGTGGTGCTGAGGTTGAGAAACCCTAGAGTGAAGAAGTCTCAGTAAGCTGAAAAAGGCCTTGAAAAGAGAGATGATGGGATTCAGACAACTGACAGATTTCCTAAATATGAAAATGTGAAAAAGAATATTAATATAAGCAGGTACTTGAAAGCAAAACTCCTCCAGGAATCTGAGAAGAGCAAAAGGAATGGGACTGATTGTATGGTATGTGAATATATCTCAATAAAACTGAAATTTAAAAACAAACAAACAAATAAACATGAATGAGACTGCCAGTGGCCTCCCAGGCTGCAACCTCCACGGCTGCTGCCCAGATCCTGCAGTCCTTAGTTTATGAACTCCAAATTGAAGCCATGGGCTGACACAGTATTTCCATTTCTAATTAGTGAGTTTATTTATATGAAATTTTTAAATTATAAAAAATTACAGTACATGCATATATATATGTGTGCATATCTATACCTATATACACACAAATTTAACAATTCTCCTTTATTAAAAAGAATTATACTATGGAAGCAATTTAAATACTCATCAATAGAGGACTGGTTAAATAAATTGTGGTACATATTCAATATATGAGTACTTGTATATATCTGTTAAAAATAATAAAGAAAAATGCATATGGAAATATTTTTTATAAAATGGTATTCTATCAGGGATTTGCTTTAAAATATTATAGTGAAAATGTTTAAAGTAGAAGAAGAGAATATAATTAAAAATTGGCAAATTGTTGATAATTGTTGAAGCTGGGTGGTAGTTACATGGGGCTTAATTTTCCTATATACTAAGTTTTAAATTTTCCATAATTAAAAAAAAGTAAAATGCAATAATTGGCAAAATGAGAAAGTTTACTATGCTCTCATATGGAAAAAACTTCAAGATATAATGTTAGTAGAAAGAAGCAAAGAGCAGATGAATGGGGGGCATGGTTGGGGGAGCATAAAAATTGATTTTCATATACACAAGTACTTAGAGAAATTATGGGAGGATTCTCAAGAAATTAAAGTGGGTATCTGGGGCATGGATAGAGAAGTCAGAAACTGAAAATATAGAGGTGGGAGCAAGACATTTCTATGTATACCTTTTTAAATTTTGGAAACATATGAATGTACTACATATTCAAAACATAATAATAAAGAAAGCATCTCATAGAAACTCATCTGTCCTAAAAAAAATTGGAACATGTTGTTGCCATACTTATGCCCCAGCCTTGAAAAGAACTCATACTGCTTCTAAAGGATTATCTCATTTATCTTCACAAAAACCCTAAAAGATTAAAGATAAGGGTGGTGGGGGAGGAGGCAGGAATTTCAGTCCATTTCAAGCCAGGCACAGTATGTGAAATAGGAATTAGATTTGTTTTCTGGTTCTAAGGAGTAAAAAAGGAAAAGGACCAAAGTGTAATGTTAGAGGGAGAGAGCGTTAGACTCAATGGGAAGAATTTTCTAACATAGAAAACAGTCTAGGGAGGCCTCCAGATGTAGCAAATTTCTTATGCAATCTGCAGACAAAATCTTGGTGGGCTGTGCAATTTAACAAATATTTATCAAGCTCATTTTGTGCTAGGCTCATAGACCTGCAGTTAAAGAAAGACAAAAAAAAAAAAAAAAAAGCCACATTCTTAGATACAGCTATCTCGGGGTGGGGGCGGGAGGGGGGTGTATTTGGCAATATCTTTAAAGATTTAAAATGCTTATATTCTAAAACCCAGAAATTTCATTTTATGATATTTACATGTGCATAAGAGGCATTTGTACAAGGATAGTACTCACACCATTATTTTGCAATGGCACAAGTTGGAAACAACCTTAGTGTCAATTAATAGGGAGTTGGCTAAATAAACTATAGTATTACATATCCATACTAGGAAATAGCAGGAAGTAATTTGGAAGAAAAAAAGAAAAAAAAAAACTTGGGAAAGCTATATCTAATAACATACAGATTGCCAAAATATATGGCTGAATTTTTTTTCTTAAAAAAAAAAGGAAGTTGAAGGATGATGCATACAATATGATACAAGTGAAGTTAAAAGAAATACATCATATTTTCCATGGGTACATATATACACATGTATGAAATGTCTGGGAAAAGGTCTAGAGGAAAAGCAATACATTGGTAACAATGTTTGCCTTCAGGGATTGGGGAAAGAGACGGTGAAGGGGTGAGATGGCCAAGGGGGACTTTAAACTGCCTTTTCTGTTATGTTTCACATTTTTACAAGGCAAATTAATTTATGTCTTACTTATACAGTTAAAATAGCTGCTTTCATAGGAGGGGGTGGAAGGAGTCAGGATCTGTGCTCAAGAAGCCCACAATCTTTTAAATGTGACCTGTTAAAATATAATTCTGTATGATTGTACAGCAATCAAATAGTAACAGCTAAGATTTGTTCAGTTATTATGTTCCATGGGCTGTTTACCATTAAATCATTTAATCCTGACAACAACCCTAGGAATTAGGAACAATTATTATCTCGACTTTATAAGCATGAAAACTGAGGCGCTGAAGTGACTCACAAAGCTCGTGAGTGGTAGAACAGGGATTTGAACACAAATGTTTCTGACCCTGGTGCCTACTAGATTCTTTACTATACTGCACTGTTGAAAAAAGAAAAGCATAGATGATCCACAATGGCACAGTCAGAACTTGGAATTATTGGTAAACTTGGTTGAGGGTCCTGTGGGAGATGTCCAGTTATTGCAGATGGGGCTAACCAACCAAAAAAGTGTCCATTTTCACTTTCTTTTTCATCCTGACTTGATGCTGGGTGGCAAAAGTCCCTAAGTTAAAAACCAAAGCCTCAATTGCACGTAGCAGCTGCCAGGGGACATGTTCTGACCAGTGAGATGCAAGTAGAGGTTGTTGCCAGGATAGCTTGTTAAGGGGGCAGACTCACCTGTTAAGTACCACTTGGGCTGTTTGCCCTTCACCATTCATCCTTTCTTCTTGCCTGGAATACAGAAATGATGCTGAGAGATGCAAAAACTATCTTTAGACCCTGAGGACAATAGCCACTTACTAAGGATGGTGGGGCAAAAACATAAAGGGGTTTGGTACATGAATGACATCCTGGTGCTACTGCATAGCCCTGGCTGCTACTTCTGACTTCTTGTTACATGAGATAAATAACTTCTTTCTTAAGCCCATGGTCGGTTTCCATTCCATGCTGCCAAATATTATCTAATGAATACACTAGGGTCTAGAGAGGCTCATCCTTGGGAAAGATGCCTGAAAGGTCTTAGCCTAGACTTGTTTTGAGAATGGAAAGGAGTTGCTGCTCCACTCCAAGTTCCCCCTGGGGTCAGAATGTCCAGAGCATGTCCCAGCCACCCCAGTCACCAGACTGTGCCTCATCTTTCAAAGACACAGGGAACTGTGGAAGGGGATCCATGGGGTTCTAGATCTCCTTAAACAAAAAACACCAACTGGGACAGTCTGCTAGAGGGTTGAGTATCAGCAACCTGATGCCATTGTTTTGGACTACGGATCCTAGTCTACTTATAGCACCAGGCAAGTGTGGCAGGAGAGGGTGGAGCTCTTGGCAGCTGCTTGTTTTGAACCTGCCTGGGCAACTCCCTCAACATTTGTTTAGAAAGCAGGCAAGGGAAGGAGACAGTTGGGGAGTGGAAAATGGAGCTTGGGAGAAGGGAAGAGAAGACTGGTACACCCTCCACTCTTGAAATGGAATTTTTTTTAATTCAATTTTACTGAGATATATTCACATACCATGCAGTCATACAAAGCATACATTCAATGCAATATATACGTTGAATACATATATAATGCACATTATATAGTTGAGCGTTCATCACCAAAATTAATTTTTGAACATTTTCATTATCATACACACAAAAATAATAAGAATAGAAATTAAAGTGAAAAAGAACAATTAAAGTAAAAAAGAACACTGGGTGCCTTTTTTTTTTCCTTCCCCCATTTTTCTACTCATCCATCCATAAACTGGACAAAGGGGAGTGTTGTCCATATGGCTTTCCCAATCACATTGTCACCCCTCATAAGCTACATTTTTATACAATCGTCTTCAAGATTCATGGGTTCTGGGTTGTAATTTGATAGTTTCAGGTATTTACTGCTAGCTATTCCAATTCATAGAACCTAAAAAGCGTTGTCTATATTGTGCATAAGAGTGCCCACCAGAGTGACCTCTCAGCTCCTTTAGGAATCTCTCAGCCACTAAAGCTTATTTCATTTCTTTTCACATCCCCCTTTTGGTCAAGAAGATGTTCTCCATCCCATGATGGAAAAGGAATTTTGCTGTCTCAACTCTTTGGGGGTCACACTTCCCCAAGGCAATCTTGGTCTTTTTAGATGGGCCAAGGTTCCTGCCTCATATGAATCCCTGAGCCTGACCATCCTTTAGCCCTGGGCTTGGCAAAGTTCATCTAGGCTAGAGCTAGGGGCTATTTGAAATTCAAGAAGAGACAGAAGAGCAGAAGAGGCCAGAGGGTCAGGTCACTGAAACCAAAAGAGTCAGTGGGGTCAAGTTCTTCAGGGGGGCTAGGAGGATAGGAATGTGATCAGTTGGCCAGAAAGTGGAACATCTTTTCCTAAAAGTCTGACAGAGAAGGAAAGAAATAACACAGCAGTAATTTTACAGAATTAGGAAAGGAGGACTGTAAGCCTGTCAAGGCACAGGGTGGTAGCAGGGACTTTAGATTGCAGCAAGCTGCAGACCATGCCATCTCTACTATGACATCTTCCAGGGTGCTGGCTGCCTCTGCTTTGCTCTTAGGGTCCTTCTATCTTTTTTGTAGTTAGGATCTCCCAGAGAATTTGAACTTCAGCTGGACTATCTTAAACATCAAAACATTTGTGACATCTGAAGGCATAAAGTTAAAGCGGCAGGTGCCAAGTGACAAGAGTGATGTCGGAATCATTTAAATTTCACTGCATAAGCAGCTGGCTACTCAGAGAGCCAGCCCTTGACAAAAACTTGAGGACATTTTCCAGTCACTAAAAGAGGTCAGAAGCTTAGAACTTGAAAGTTGGAAAAGAACTTGGATATCAGCTAATCCAACTCCCTTAGTTTATAAATGAGAAAACTGAAGATCAGAGAGAATTGCCCAAGTCATATCACCAGCTTGGGGGTTATAAAAGCAAACTCTTATAGGATGCCTGTACTATGTGGTAGAGACTCTGACAAACTAAGTAACTGAGGAAACACAGAGAGTAAGGGGCAGAGCAGGGATCTGATCCCACATAACCTGGCTCCAAAGAGTCTGTGCTCTTAACCATTAGTCTGCACTCCCTTGCTTCTCTTAGCAGTTTTACCACCACCAACTCCAGCTCTGTGTCAACAGAACTACCCTCTCCTTGTTCCCCTGCTCTGATGGAGACCGGTGAGAAAAACGGTTTTCTTTGGTGGTGATAAGAATAGTAGGGGAAGAATGAAAGGGAGGTGGGGATTGCTGTGTGCCAACTGTGGACACCTGGAGGGAACTGAGGTGTGGGCCAAAGAGGATCAGGATCTACAGCTTCTGCTGAGTTCAAGGGCTGGACTGGCCTCATCTCCCTTTCTCTTAGTCTGCAGCAGGAAGTTGCGACATGGGGTTCATGGACATTTAGGGAGGTGGAGGTGATGAACCCCAGGTAACTGTATGCAAGATTTCAGTCTTGCATTTTTTCACCTCCCACCCCCTCCAATCCAAAAGCTGGAATTGATATAGAATGAAACCAGGCTCTTGACGCTGCTCTCTCTCTGGTCACCTGAGATCCCATAGAAGGCAACTGCAATATGGAGACAAGAGCACTGAGGCTGGAGTAGGACATGGGTTCAAATCCCAATTCTGCTTTTTTTTTTTTCACTTTTACAAAAACTATTTTATTGTATAGTCACTCAGTATTTTTATGAGGTGATTGTATACCCAATTCATAACATTTTGCTTAAGGGAAACAAGAATCAATTCTACAATCACTCCAAGAACCAACCAATTACAAATCAGCATTAATAGTCATTAGGGTCAAACTGCCTGTATTAGAATAAAGATAAGTTGATCTTTTGTCCACATTTGACACTTTCCTTTTAAATAAACTATAGCTTTAAAGATACATTATACTTCTTGTACCACTGTTTCAAAACAACACAACAACTGTCGTCTATCACGTATCTTTGGAAACATCCATAGGAATCTGGGCTGGTCTCCCACTTTGCACATTAATGCAACCTGAGTAACATTCCCAATAGATTTTAAATTATAAGAATTGTTTTCAGTTTTCTTGGAAAAAAAATCATTATACTTCAGAACAATAAAGAAAAAAATACAGTAAAATTAGATTCAGAGCATTCACCAAAACTTGACCTAGTTATCTTAATTCATAGGAATATTTAATTCAATCACTAGAAAAGTAACAACAAAAGGAAAAGAAATATTTTACCTTCAGATTTCACTTTAAACAATAAATTATCATAATTAATTTTAAAGAAGTTTGCTAATAAGTAGAATCCAGAAAGTTTCTGAGTTAAAATGACAAAGCTAGGAATTTGCCTGACACATATTCATTTTTTGGATACCGACTATACAGACAATATGACACAATTATTTTTCCACAATGTTAAGAGCAAACAGGCTATATTAGGAAAAGTTCAAATTAAAAAAAGCCATTAAAATGCAAAAACCAGTAAAACATTTATTCATCTCACTATTTCAAGTCCATGTTCAGTTCATTCACAATATTCTTTTTGACAATCAGTGAAATTCATTACACACTAAAAATAACACCACATTTATGGACAAATAAATTCATTTTCCTAGTAAAGGTAATCTTCTTTTAACAAGATTTCCCACATATTCATAGTATATAATATCACAGAAAGCCCATATTTGGCCTAAATGTCTCTGAATTGTTGTATTACAAGATGGTAGTTCACTGTGCCTGATAATTTGGTTGAGTTTTGCCCAAATGTCTTCCAGTGTTTGGCTGTTACAAACAGTGTGTTTTATTGTCCATCTTCCTCTATAAAGAGTATGAAAATTTGATGCCTTTAAACTATCTTGCAATTTTTTAGATAAAGGAAAACTCTTTTCAGTACAATTATTGCTGGGATTGAAACACTCCAAGACCTCTTCAAGTGCTGTTTTCCTTTCCCTGATTATTTATTTATATTTTCAGAATTAGTCTGTTGAGTCACTGTGTAAGACCAGATTAAGTGCTTCTTTTTTTTTCAAATTAGGTTGAAACTCCAATAGATCTACAGTACAATCATAATTTGGTGAATTTAACATCATGTTCTGAAGTGGTTAAGAACTGTTTCACATCTTTAGCTGACTCTTCAGAAATCACAGGTGCTGATCTTTCAGGTTTGAGTGGAAGTTGGATCCATAATGTGGAAACCAAGGAATAAATCTGGGTAACAGATAAGTAGGAAAGCCCTGAATTGCTTTTTCAGCAATTTTTGGCAGTTTTGTGGGGTTGCTCTCATATAGTCGAGAATGTAATATTACATTCTACAGTAATCCAGTTACTCTTAATGATGAGAAAATTTCTTAACTGAGTTCCTAAGATCTCAGTTATATGTTGTAGTATGGTGCATTTCAAAATCCTCAGCACTGTTGTCATGTAATTTTACAGATGAAGCTGAAGCCTACTAACTTCATCAGTGCCACATGAAGAGACATGAGACAACAAAAAACCACCTTCGATGCATGATGTAAATCATCCTGGTTCATGGGGATCTCACCGAGTGGAGTCCGTACATCAGCTTCTACAGTTAAATTCTGTCTGGTGATTGCATGGGCACTAATCAGAAAGAGTGATGTACCACATATCCATTCCATTCTAGAGGGCGGCTCTCAAACCTTTCAGTGCCAGCAGGTACTCCTGTTTGGGAGGGATTCACTTCCATCTTGACTGGCACTACGGACCCACTGCCTACAGGGGCTGAGAAGGTTCAGCCTGGCCAGGAAGAAAACGGGAAAGCACATGTTTGGGAAGACCTAATGTTAAACACTTCCAACAGCTTCGCTGCCAGTGGTGCCTTAAATTCTCCTACTATGTTCTTTAAGGACCCAATGGCTTCTTTTCACCAAAGTCATTCCTTATCTTGTAGATATCTCTATATAAAATATTTCATCTTCCAGCTACCTTCTCACATCGCGACTTAAAACACTTCCGGTAAAAATACACACCCTGGCTCTGCTCTTAACTGGATATGTGGAGCCTCAGTTTCTTCATTAAGTGAGGGTAACTTCTTCATGCTGAGGTGTTGTGGGAATCAGGAGGAAAATAACTGAGAGCAAGTGTACTTGGCTCAACTTGGCAAGCAGTTAGCCTTTGTGGACTGTTGGTCACATCTAAACATGGGGAAGCATACAGCCCTGGCTCTCAGGGAATACCTGAGCAGGGACTGGCAACAGTACGGTTCAAAGGGAGGGCTGGGTATTTGACTTGAAGCTATATTTCCAGAGTGAGCACACAGTTTTTGTTTAGCTTATGGGATGGGCTTAGAGCTGAGTAGAGCTGATGATGATTATGGTGAGGGGAGAAAGCCCCCCAGGCCACCCCTTGGTGAGGCCACTAGACTTGAAGGAACCAGGCGAGATAAAGACATCTCTTAAAGTGGTAACAAAATATTCTTGGAATGTCTGTTTCTCTCAATCAGGTCTTCTTGAAGTCCTGACATCCCAATCTTGCTCCTTTGACAAAGCTCCATTAACCTCAGGAGAGGGCTTGAGGCAGCCAAGGCAACACTGGAGAGAGACTTCACGCCAAGGAGAATGGGACATGGAGCCAAGAGCCCTGCTATTTCTATCTCCTCAGAGATCATCAGTCTGGCTGCCAGGCATCTCTATCATGAGAAAGTTGCAGAGCATGAGAGCCAGTAGGTCATGTGGGTCTGACGAATGCAGGACCCCACTCCTGACCCACCTCCCAACACAGCCCCAGTAACCTTCGTCATCAGCAACTTTAGTCATCACCAGCCTAAGATAGAGATGTCCTGGAGCCTTAGCAGGAAAGGTCAGTTGATTTAAATAGCTGTGGCATCTGCAGCAACTTTCCTGGCCTAAGAAAGGAAACCAAAGCTAGGAGAGATGACATGCCAATGGCTTTACCTACAAGGGTGAACAGAAAGGGAAACTGGTTCAGATTCAACAAGCATTTATTAGACATCTGCTGTGTTCCCAATAATGTGCTTTGGCACATCCACATGGTGGCCTTACTTAATCCTGAGGGGTGTACATCATATAGCCATTTTATAGGTAATGAAACTAAATTTCAGCAAGATTAAGTGACTTGCTCAAAGGTAATAGGATTGGATACCTCTCCTCCACTGACTCGGTACCATACCTGGCAGACGCTTTTGTTTTGTTTTTATGAAAATATTACAAAGTTATGTTTGTGATTTTTAAAACATCTAAACCATAAAGAAGTGCATTCGATTTAAAAGAAAGAAATCAAGAAAGAAATTTTCCCTGCTATGCCTGTCTCCAGTTTCCTTCCCCAGATATGTAATTATAAATTATCAGTAATTATAAATCTTTCCAGGGATACTCAATGAAATATAAGCACATATACACATATGTATGTGAGTTTGGGGTGAGGGGGTGATTTTTATTTGCAAACAGTAGGATATTATACACTCTTCTGACCTTCCTTTTTTGATATTTAATAGCTTTAATTTTTCCTATCAGTGCACATAGATTTTATTCTTGTTAACAGCACATAAAACTCCTGTATGGATGGGCCATATTTATCTAACCAGTTTTTATCCAATAAAACACAGGGTTAATGGATTTTCCTGTGCATATGTCTTTGTGCACATATGCAAGTATATCTATGGGATGAATTCTTGGAAGGAGACTTGCTGGGTCAAAAGGGTGTCCCAGTTCATTCTCCCGGTAACAATATATGAGAGACTGCTGGTGATTTTTTCCTACCAGAAAGGTTTGGAACTTCTTTCAATCTAAGCTGTATCTGACAGAACCTGTGACCAGTCCCAGAGCTTCTATTTCCAAGTTCAGGGCCTGTTTAGTTTTCCTTTTAGGCAAAAGTTGACTTTCTCATAGACATGGCATGAAGGAGGTGGTAGAAAGTCAGAATTTAAATAAAACAGAAGGGATAGTATCTCTATCTTTGATGCTTAGCCTCTAGAAGTAGAGAAAGAAATCCAGACACTTCCACAAAATCACTAAACAACCTAAGCTCCAGTGGCCAGCCCCATTCCTGAATGCCCCAAGCTCAGAGCTTACCTAGAGCTACTTGATTTATCGGAGAGAATATGCCAAATCACAGAGACAGAAAGAAGAGTACAGGTTACCAGAAGCGGGAGTGGAGTAGGGGCGAGGGGGAAATGAGCAGTTAATGCATGATGAATATAGGGTTTCTGACTGGGGTAATGGGAAGTTCTGGAATGGTTGGTGGTGAGGGTACTGCAACCTTGTGAATGTGATCAATCCTTCTGAGTGGTGTGCTTGGGGGTAGTTGAGATGGGAAAGTTTATGCTGTATATACATTGTCACATTTTTTTTTTTTTAAAGAGCAACTAAAGAGACAATGACAATTAAATGCAATACATGATGTGGGACTGGCTCTAATAATGAAGGAGAAAAGGCTCAAATGGACATTATTGGGACATGTGGTGGTTTGCAGTTATGTACCCCACAAAAACATGTTCTTAACCTTAATCCATTCCTGTGGGTGTGAACCCATTGTAAACAGGACCTTATGATGAGGTTACTTCAGTTAAGGTGTGGCCGAATGGAATCAGGATGGGTTTTAATCCTATTACTGGAGGATTTATAGAGAAGGCCACAGAGAGAGAAGCCACAGGGAGCAGCAGGAAGCTGGAAGTTAGTGGAACCAGAAGAGAAAGGAGAAAACATGGCATGTAAATTGCCATGTGACAGAAAAGCCAAAATCCCAGGATCCAGCAGCCAGTCCCAGACCACCACAGTCTTTGAGAAGGCATCACCTTGCTGAAGCCTCAGTTTTGGTCTTCTCCTAGCCTCAAAACCATGAGCCAGTAAATCTCAGCTGTTAACCCAACCTATTGTATGGTATTTGTTTTAGCAGTTGGGAAACTAAAACGGGACAAATGAAAAAAAATTGGAATCAATGTTAAATTTCTCAAACTTAATAACAGCACTTAAGGTAGTCACACAAGTGAATATCCTTGCTCTCAGGAAATGTACATGGAATTATTATGTGTTCAAGAAGAATGATGTGTACAACTTATTCTCAAATGTTTACAAAATAACATAGAAAGAAGGAAGGGGGGAAGGAAGGAAGGAAGGAAGATGGGGCAAATGTGGCAAAATGTTAAAATTGATGGATCTGGATATCTGGTGGTAGTGGTGGGGAATCTGTTGGAGCTCTCTGTATGGGTTTTGTATTATTTTTGCAACTATCCTGTAAGGTTGAAATTATTTTAAAATAAAAAAATTAAGAAAAAAAAAAACAGCACACAAACAAGTCCTTTGCCTTTTGAATAGCAAAACATATATGGTCAAGGAATATCAAATTATTATACCTCTGAATAGTAATTGCCATTTCCAGATCTAAAACGCATTTTTTCGAGTGACACCCCGCTTAGTTGCCATTCTCCTTTCTTTACCTGAACCTCACCTCTTACCTGCCTTTTAGGGATGTTCTAAAGAAGAAGAGGGTTTGCCGGCTGGCTCCTATGTGAGGAGTCCAATGAACTGTGAGAACCACAGTGGAAAATTCTAAGCTGTATGTTCTACTTTTTCATGTCTCTTTCAGCCTCTGCTGCACTTCTTTACAAATACAATGGAGTCATCATATTTTAGGTGGATATGGCATATTCCTTACAGGAATTTCCCTTCTGTCCTGCTCCCCTCTCCATTCTAGCATAAAGTCACTTCTCTATCAGTCTTAATATAAAATATAAACTGAGAGTTTCCATTTGATAAGGTGCCAAGAAGTCAAACAACTTCTTTGAGTCATAACTGTCCTTTCTGAGACTTGAAGGCAAAAAAGCATCCACTGAGAACAGAGTTGATAAATAGTGGCTGTTTCACAACCAAACAATAATAAGACAAAAAACAAAGGGATCTTTTACCCTTGCAACTAAAATTAATGTATGTTGGTGTCATGTTGTGCAAGTTATAAAGCACTTTCACATTTGCTATCTCCTCATAATACAGTGGTGTACATAGGACAGTTACCACTGTCATTTTAAACATGAGAAAACAGACTCTAAGTCCTAGGAAGTGGTGGAGTTGCACTGCCTGGGCTCAGATCCTGCCTCTGTGTGTCCATCGGCAAGTAATGTGTGCCTCAGTTTTCTCATCTGTAAAATGGGGATAATAAAAGTGATACCCACCTCATAGGGTTGTTGTGCAGGTTAAGTGAATCAACAATGCCTAGCATACATTAATTACTGAATAACTCCTAGCTAGTATTACTCCAGTGCAGAAAAACCCTTTTACAGATCAAGTCTTTTATTATATAGATTTTTGTAGAGTTTATGATTGTTTAATACATTTTAGAGATTGAATCATGTCCCCCTCAAAAGTCGTGTTCAGGTCTAAACCACTGGTCCTGTGCACATAGACCCACTGTGAATAGGATCTCTTGAAGGTGTCACTTCAGTTAAGGTATAGCCTAACTGAATGAAGTTGGGCTTTAATCTAAATTACTTGAGTCCTCTATAAGCATAATGAGATTCAGACACAGAGAGAAGCCACAGGGAGCAGCAGGAACCCAGAAGAGAAAGGAGCAGATGCAGCCATACACATTGCCACGTGACAGAAAAGCCAAGGAACAAAGGTTGCCAGAAAATACCAACCCCAGGAGGAAGCAAGCCTTCTGGCCTCCGAAACCTCAAGCCAATAAATTCCTGTTGTTAAGCCAACCCATTGTATGGTATTTGTTTTAGCACCCAGAAACTAAAACAATGTGCAGGCTCAAAAGATAGAGGAAGAACTTAAAAGAGTAGCTCAGAACCATAAGAATTTATCCATTCATTCAACATTTATTGTGTGCCTTCCAGGTATTAGGCTAGACACCAGGGGCAGATGTCAAGTATAGGGTAGGGGGTTCTGAATTTGTACCCACCCAACAATAGTGGTCCTGAGTGGCCTTATCAACCCCATAAACTTCATCAGCATCCCACCCAGATACTACAAACAGATTTACAATCTAAGTAAAAAACAGTGACCTTGCTATGTAAATGCAGCTCCCTGATAAGTCTTCCAGCTACCTTGTCAACCAAATTGCTATCCGATTTCCCTACTTTAAAAAATGAAACTGTCACTTGCCTCTGATCTCACGTCCTACCTGGCTGGCAGAAAATACTGCCTTGAGTGTTACTGGGTTCTTTACCTCTGCCCAGGACTGGAAATAAATTCAGAAGACTTACCTGGTGCTCAGCAAACAAGGGAAGGTTGGCAAGTGGCTGCTGTTTGTGACGTACAGTCAAAAGTCCTGTGGCCTCTCAAAGTAGAGGGCCAGCCTCTACAGGTGAACGCGACAGTTCTTCCTCTAGGAAGCCCTGTCACCTCTCCAGGCCCCCCAAACAAGCTCAGGCCCTTTGGTCTTGAGGAATCTTTCCTTCAAGGGCTTTTCAGAGGCTCCCTTCCTTCTCAGAGGCTCTCTTCCTTCTGACCTCTACAACAAGAGTTTGGGCCTTCACTGAGGATTACTGGAGAGGTTGTCTTTCCCCAGCTTCAGATTCCATTTGGCAACACAACCCTGCCTTGAGGCAAGGAAACAAAAAAATCCCACCTCGCAAGAGGTTGAGGTCTTTTGTTTCTAACAAAAGTGGGGTGGGGGAGTGGGACGGGGATATGCCTTCTGAAGTGATCCTGGAATCATCTTTAGGAACTTTTGAAGAAATATTGAGAGTGAAAGTACAGCTAGGAGACTGTGCATTGAGTGAATGTTGCCCTCATTTCTTAAAATACGAATTTTGGTAATGAGACTGGTAAGCTTTATAATACCTGACAAAATTTCAGATAAATTAGAGCAAATTATCCGGTGGTAATCACTTAGAAACAAAAGTCAGGATCCTGATGAACAAATAGGCTCACTAAGAAAAAGTCATGAAAACCCATGCAGATTTCCCTTTTTTTTATAGTCGCTAGACTAGTAGATAAGGGCAATACATAAAAACATTTACATAATGCACCTTGGTTTCAGTAAGACATTTGACAAAGTCCTGAACAAACTGGATAAGCTGAAAAAATGTGAACTAGATAAAGGAAAGTCAGATGGACTGATACTGGTTGGAACAACCAATATTGAGGGTTGATTGATGAATTTATCCCAACTATTCAGAGTTCTGCATCAGAATGTTCTGTTTATCTCTGCCCTAATTGTCCTCTATTTACTTGATTGAAGAATTTACAGTAATGCAGATAGATAATTTTCCCAGTGACCTAAAGAGGGAGAAACAAGACAAATTCCAAAGGGTCTCGTTGGCCTTGAAAAAGTTGTACCGAAGTTAACAAGATGAAATGTAGGATGAATAAACTCCATAGCCTTCATAAGTCCAGAAAATCAAGAACACAAGTTTATGTTAGGTTTAAAAGCAATTTTCCTCCTCACTCAAGTATTTTAATAGTATGCAAAGCAACAGATATGATAAGACTTTCAAAAAGTCAGTGAAATTTTTGTGTTAATTAACTGTCCTGACAACGAAATTACTACCTTGTCTCCCTCCTTTAAAAAAATGAAACTGTCGTTTGCCTTCTAGAAGAAGAAAGAAAGGGACTCCTACTCTGAAATCACACCCATGATATCTGTCCTAGAGAATTGCCCTTTTAGAACTGGATTGCCAATCCAGAATTTATCCAGAGGAAGAATAGGCTGGTGAAGAATCTAGAAGTCAGAATGTAACAGCTGGGAAAGTTTAACCTGAAAACAGATGACACACTGGGGATGTGGGTTATGTCTTCTAATATCTCAAAGGCTGTCACATGGACGAGGGATTAGACTTGATCTGTGTAGTTTCAGAAGGCAGAATAAGAATAATAGCAAAAAAAAAAAAAAAGATACATAGAGGCAGCTTTTACCTTATCATAAAGAAAAGCACAAAGCAGTTCATAAATGAAGAGGTCTTCCTTATGACAGATAGTTCCGCCCTAGAGAATTCAGGCAGACAGTGGATGTCTCCCAGCACTGGATGCCATAGAAAGAGTTCCTAAACCTGTAGGAGGCTGGACCAAAAGATCTGTAGGGCGGGCGTTCTTAGCCTGAATCTCTGTAATGCCGGAGAGCCCTGGGAGTTCTCGGAGAGATCCAGACCTCAACCAAGGGTTGGTGCTGAGAAGGCTCTTTACTCAGTCACAGGAAAGAATTCAAGGACTAGTCAGTGTGTAAAGCCAAATAGTTTAATAAGCTTCATGATGCTGGAGGGCCCCAGGAAATCTCCGCTGGATGCTGGAGCCCCAGGAGTTCTTGGCTGGATGCTGGAGAGCCCTGGGAGTTCTCAGAGAAGTCAAGATCTCAACCAGGAGCTGACGCTGTGAAGGTTCTTGCCTCACCTTCAGGAAAGAATTCAAGGACTAGTTCATGTATACAGCCAAACCAGGACAACTCTGTGTACAGCCAAAAAGTTTAATGCAAAAGTACATGCTCAATGGGGGTGAGTGCAGGCATTCTCTGAAGGAGGAGAAGCACTCTGAGGTTGGGATTCTCCATTATAAGAATTTGGAGGAGCCCTCTCCCCACTGGTTATGCTCATAAGGGATTGGTGAGCTGTATTTTTCATTAGTTCTTTTTCAGTGCCAACCTGAGTGAGGGCTAGGTGTGCATGCACCAAAGGAACTTCTTGTTATGGGTCTTAGGGTTGCTTCTCCCTCCCTCCTCTGTTTAACCTGCCTCATCTGTTCGAGCTTCAGAAAGACTCTGAACACACTGAAATTATATTTGCAGCATATTTGGGGGGAGATTGTCCATAGCTTTTCTCTTTTTAACCAGTCTCAAAGAAGGGAATAACCCAAATTCAGGTTAAGCATGACTGCCCTAGGATGAATTCCCATTCTGAAATTCTAGGAATCAAATTCATCTTTGAGCACCAAAGGCCAAGGAAGTTTCCATTGAGCATGGTGGTCATGCACTAAGATTCCTGAGATGCTTGGGACATAAAAAGTGGACTATAATCTTCTGACATACAGAAGAGAAAGGCCCCCACTCACTAGTCCCCTGACTCATGTAGTCAGCATGCAATTGTGATGAAAGCTAGGTGAATGGAGACAATGCCATGCCTGTTTGTTTTCCACCTAGAATGCTCAGTGCTACACCACGCCAGGCTGCTGCCACCTCCAATAGAGAAACCAATGGGCCCTGGGAGGTGCGTGCAGGTTATTGGCACCAACTGAAGGAGGTCTAGCTAAACTGAAGGGAGAATAACATTTCAGATAACGTATCCTGTCACTGGAGACCCAGAACAAATAAATCTCCAGGAGAAGTTAAATCTCTCTCTCCCCACTCTTACCTCCATTTTTTCTCTTCCCTTCTCCTTTGCCCTTCTTACTATCTCTCCAGGCCATCATTCCTCTATCCTTGTTCTCTTTCCATTTCTTTGTTCTCCTCACCCTTACCCTTCCCTTCTGCTCTGACTTCTAAGTTGACTCAGAGTCACTGTTCAAGATGTTACTTACATAATATGGCTTATGAAAGCAAAATAACCTGGTGGCCTGGGTGAACCCAGAGTGAAAAGAAAATACCTGGTGCTTGGCACTTCTGGGATTTCTTGGACTATTGGCAAGAAGGATCAGCAGGAGTAGATGTCCATTTTCCAAGTGCACCCAACATCTGAATCTCTCTTGAGACTAACCCAGCTAGATCTTAGAGCTCTTCATTGGTTTAATGGCAGAGAACGCACACAGAAGAGATAAAGGTGGTTGGGGATGGGGTAGGGTGGGATGGTGGTCAAAGGAGGCTCATGGATTAAATAATGTGAGGACTAGGACAAGAATCTTCCATTCTTTCTACTTTTTCCCTGGCTCTGGAATTCTCAATCAGGCTTTCTCTGAAAGGCATTGCACAATCCACAGTAGTAGACCCCAGAAGTGTTTCTTGATTACTCAGTACAATAGTTGTGTAGAAAAAAGGTCAGGGCCCTACCTATATTTTCAAGCTCCCTGAAGGGAATTATGGTAATCTTATCCCCTGGGGAATTTCCACTGGATCCCGGACCCTGGTTATTCAGGCAGAAGTGTTAATGAGGCCCGCTTAGGGTCTTTCCTGGGAATACTGTAGCAAGAACATAGAAGATTTCTTTTGGTGTTTCTGGGTTTGTATTTTCTGCCAAGTTCCTGCCATTCTTTCCCAAGCACCAGAAGAAGGCTGATCCTTAAGATCATTGTCTATGATTGAAAAGCTCAGCCTAGGATGAGAGAATCAATAACATTGCATGTAACTGTCTTCTACAAACACCTTCATCCAGGCAAAATGTGGTAACAAACAAATATGAAAGTCATCTTTGATGGGAAGGAGATGTCTCACAGAGGAGCAGGTCGGCTTGGGCTTAGAGTGGGGCTGATGTGGCTACTGAGGAATCAGCTGACTGTGGAAGGCCTACATGATTCCAGTCTGGGAATTCTCTTTATTTGCAGAAATAGAGACTTTGGGGCTTTTTTGTCCCTCTAGACGTTGTCACTTTCTTCTTGCCTGCTTCAGGCTCCCTGGGTTGCTCCCAGAGGACTTTCCTGGCATTTGGAATAGAGAAAGGGAAAGAAAGAAGTAACCAACTTACCTCTCATTCCCTCCAATTAAGTGCAGAAATTGAACTGGCAATCCTTACTCTCACTCTCTGACAGTCAGAAAGGCATAATTAAGACCAGGAATTGAAGGAACAAAACCAGAAACCTATTCCAGTATTCTAGCAACTAAGAAAAAGAAAATTATATAAAGATTCAGTATTCATAATCCTTTGTTAAAGTCCTTCTTGTCTGTTGCTACCCCTTCCTCTAGTTTAATCACTTTCCTGATCTTCAGGGATGTCTAGGCAGTGACCACCCTAACCTGTTCATGTTGAAAAGGGGTGTCAACACTATGAGAAAAGGGGACACATCTGATTGATGTTTTTGAAAAGGCTATTGCCTCTGGGTTTTGGGACTCAGCTGGCATAGGAGCACTCTAAAGAATTCAAATCTGAAGAATAAATGTAGTGAGCGAAACCTTTATAGAGTCCCACATAGGGATCTGGGCATTCTTTAAGGTTACTGGGACTACTGTTGACTTGGACTTATCATACTGTGGTCATTTGGCATGTGTAGGTGAAGCTTTCATAGGAGTAACCCCCAGGACAGCCTCTTGACTCTATTTGAACTCTCTTAGCCACTAAAACCTTGTTTTGTTGCCTTTCTATCATCCTTTGAAATTTGTGCTATAGCTACTTGTTAAATTGTAATTTAAAAGCTTTATCTTTTTGTATATACGTTATATTTCACAAGAAAGAAATAACTGAAACTATGGTACTATAACTCATAACAACTTTGGAAATTTCCTGTATGTATCTATCTACTTGTTAAAACATACTTTGAAAGATGTACATGCATTATATTTTACAATAAGGAAATCACTGAAACTGTGGAGCTGTAACCTATTGTGCTGGTTTGGATGTATTATGTCCCCCCAAATGCCATTATCTTTAATGCAACCTTGTGTGGGCAGAAAACATATTAGTGTTGATTAGGTTGGAAACTTTTGATTGGATGTTTCCATGGAGATGTGACTCTATCAACTGTGGGCAAGACCTTTCATTGGATTATTTCCATGGAGGTGTTGCCTCACTCATTCAGGGTGGGTCTTAATTGGACCACTGGAGTCATATAAAGGAGTTCACAGACAGAAGGGCCTCAGAGCAGCTAAGAGTGACATTTTGCGAGAGCAACTATGAGTGACATTTTGAAGAGGAGCTGCAGCTAAGAGAGGACAAAATGCCCCAAAAGCAACATTTTGGAGAACGCCATTTTGAAACGCAATCTGGGAGCAAGCAGACAACATCCATGTGCCTTCCGATCTAACAGAGGTTTTCTGAACGCCAATGGCCATCCTTCAGTGAAGGTACCCTGTTGTTGAGGCCTTACCTTGGACTCTTTATGGCCTTAAGACTGTAACTTTGTAAACAAATAAACCCCCTTTATAAAAGCCAATCCAGTTCTGGTATTTTGCAAAAAGGCAGCATTAGCAAACTGGAACACCTCTACTATTTTTTGAAATTTGCTCTCTAACTACTTGTTAAATTGCACTTGGAAAGTTATTACTTCCATGTATACGTTATACTTGACAATAAAAAAATATGATTAAAAAACAATTTGAAGAGGAAAAAACAAAACAAAACAAACAAACAAACAAAACCAGAAACCTTAAATAAAAGACAAGGCTCTCTTCCCAGGATAACACTTTAACCTTTATTGCTATCTTTGGACGAGGAAGCCCATTGTGGTGAATTTAATATCATGCCCACAAATTCTTTAATACTCCTCCCCTCAAGAGGCAGAGCTTAATTGCCTTCCCCTTAAGTGTGGACTGAATTTAATGACTTGCTTCCAGCAAATAGAATGTGGCAAAAGTGATGGTACATCACTTTCAAGATTAGGGCATAAAAACTGTGGCTTCCGTCTTGGGCTTTCTTCCCCACCACCTACCCTCTTAGATACCTCACTCTGGGGAAATCTATGTCATGAGCAGGACTGTAGAGAGGCTCACCTGGCAAGGAACCAGAGCCCCCTGTGATCAGTCATGTCAGTGAGCTTGGGAACAGACCCTGACGTCCCAGCCACGGAAGGCAGCTTAAGAGCAACCAAGGCACACCAAGGCCGAACCACCCAGCTAAGTCACTCCGGGATTCCTGACCCCTGGAAATTGTATGAGATCATATTGGTTGTTTAAGTTGCTACATTTTGGAGTAGTTCAGCAGTAGAAAACTAATACACTCACACAATGCTTTCAAATGATACATAACCCTCAGGGATGGAGAGTAGTGGGTTGAGCTATCTGAGGAAGATGGTTACCAGCCCTGGATGAGGCTTTGGCACTCTGGGCTTGGGATGAGGGATCAATGAAGCTGGAGTCCTCAAACCGAAGGAAATAATTCTCTTTAACCTAGAAGAAATGGGTTAGGTCATTTTATGTTTAATATTCCTATTACTCCTTATATAACATGTAGCCTCATAAAACATTTTTCCTGAAAGAGAAATGCTATGCTAAGATATGGCCTGTTCTTTTTTTTTTCCCCCAGATTTCTCCAACATACCTGACTTTCTGAATTCAGCTGTGAACCTTGATGACAAATAAATAATCATAAATTGGTAGATCACTCTTACCCTCCAAGAGAGTAAATTCAACCCAGAAGTGCTTCATGTCAGCATGGGGTGTGATGGTTCACAGCATGGAATTTTAAATCTGGAAAAAATTTAGAAGATGCCCATAGCTTATCTCATGGGCAGATTTCTCACAAATGTCAATTTCTGTAGAAGTGGATCATTTAATGCCTCAGATAGTCCAAAAGTGTTCCCAACTGTCCCCTCCCAAAGGAAGGGAGGAACCTGGAAGATTCAGCTACTTCCAGGATTCCACAATTGGGATGTTCCCTCTCAAAGGCCCTGCATTCAGGATGAGGGAGAGAAGGATTATTTCTAGAACAGCAATTTGGGAGTAACTGAGAGTGGATGGGTCATACATAAACCATTAACATCTAAGATTAATGTTTGTGACATCTCTTCACCTTTAGCTATTCACATCCTTCAGCCAGTGATTGTGTAGTGACCTTTCCCTGACAATTTAATTCAACAAGCATTTATTGAAGGCTTATTTGGCTAAGTGTCATAAGTGAGCTAAGCCTTAGATGCATTAATATCAAAATGTTAATGGGTTGGCAGTTTCTTGACACTAAACCAACCTAGGAATGAGCTGGAAGAGAGATTGTTTGTGGAGAGGGTAAGAGAATCCCAGTACATTCATTTTATGATTTTATGGTCCTCTCTTATAAAGGAGGCTCTGGAGAAGTGGATTCTTCTGTTGTACTGTCTATTTAAATGTAGTTCCTAATTGGATAACAGATTTCTTTCCAGAGACCAGACAAGTGTTCACTTCTTCAAAAAAAAAAACCCTCTCCCCATCTCCCAGTGCTTTACTATATGTAGCATTATTTGAGTAACATCACCAAAAGAACTCACAAAATCATTTGAGGATAAGCTAGTGTACACTGCAATAGCCACAGAAGTCCCACACTGGTGCTGCCAATGATGCTTATTTTAGCAAATGCAGAAAGGCTTCACCACAGAGCTTAGATTTAGTGCGTGGGTGCCCATTGGAGTTAGGTCAACATAAATGACTACACCATGTGCCAGAGGAGTTGAGCAAGCTGAGATGAATTGCAAACCCAAGACAATGCAAGTAACTCAATATGAAATCCACAAGAAAAAGGACAATTTGATGAGGCTCAAGGCCTCCAAAGGCAATTCATCAAATGACAATAGGGACTGTGAGGATGCTTTTCCTCTGTAACCTGGGACTAGGTCACCACTTCTTTCTATCAGAGGGGTTCCGGGCAGTGAATCATAGACAAATACTTATCAATTAGTCAACAGTACCTGACAACCACCTCCCACCCATAAAACATGGGGTGACATTAATTGGAAAGGGTTGGCAGTAGAACCTTGTTTCAAGTTTGATTATAGCTTCTACATCCTGCCTCTCCACTTTAAGTGACAGCTTTCTCAGCCGAGTGAATTCTCTGGAGTGTGCACTATTTCTGGATGATATATTTGTAAGGTCCTGTCTCCTTTATACGATGCTGTATCCTGGGCAAAGGCTATATGTAAGATACATGTATTGTGTATCTAATGTGCAAATATATACATAGCCCACAAATGTCTATATTGTGTATATGTGCGTTATCTGCACATAAGCATGGATACTTTTTTAAACAAGTGGTTGGTGATTGAGCTAAAGACTAAAATGGCAGAGCTCTAATCAGCCCAAATTGTTTACAGTCTCAATTTACCCAAAGCCTTTGGAATTATATGATGAACTATCACTTTATATTAGTTATAACTTTTCAAGCAAAATGAGGCTCTTGGCAACCTGAATCCAATCAGAATTAACCAAGCAAGCAGATATTCCTTTTTCTACAACACCCTCTTCCCACTAAGTTTTCAGTGGTGCCATATTATTTGTAGTTAAAAATAATCAACTTGTTGGATTCTCTTTAAGCTCAGTGTAAGAGAACTTTGCTTTTGGGCCACGGAGAGAGTTAAAACACAACCTAGCCACCAAGGCCTCACTGGTTTGACTCCACCCAGTAGAGTTGCAAGCCCACAAAGTTGATTATTTAAAAATTACATTCAACAAATATTGCTGGCACCATACAAGCTCTGGGGGTATAGTGAGCAAGAAAAATCAACAGGATCCCTTCCTTCATGAAGTTTGCAATCAACAAGTCCTGTTGATGAGGCATCTACTTTTGTTGGGATAGCAAGTTACTTTCCAGACTTCACAACTTATTGGTAGAAAGATCAAGCAATAGCTGAGATTATCTATGTGAAACCTAGTGATATCTAGAGCCCCAGCATAAAGTATTTAGGAACTTCTTTTATCCACTAGTGTACCCTTCTCCCCAGAAAAGATCTGGCTTTTTAAATGGCCCTAGCAGCAACCATCCGTGGACACTCTCTCATTAGCCTATGCTGTCATTAGCTCTTATTCAGGAAATCAGGAAAACTCACTGTTTAAAATGGAGAACTCCTTTTGTGACTACAGGTCTCTGTCTCTTTAAGGTGGCTGGAAGGCTGGGCCAGTAATTCCCAGTTTAATCTACCACTGATAAATTTATCATGTAACCCAGTGTTTGTTAAATGAGCTATAAAAAACACCTTAGAAATACAAGGGGATTGCACTGCATTGTGACCTGTAGATCACAGCCAATTCTAGATGACAGGGTGGAGATGAATATGCTGGTTGTTTCCACGTAAGTTCTGATCATATTAATTTAGAACTCCTATTCATGTAATCTTTGTAGGGAGTTTGGTTAGAATGAATAAAACATAAAACTGCTCAGGTCATCCACTCTTCAGTCCAGTGCTTACACTGTGTAGAGTATACCACAGTCCCTGTAGGAGTGACTCAGTGAGGGGAAGCCAACTTCAACTGGGGAGATGCAGAGAGCTTCAACTGAAGCAAGGCTATCACCCGAACCAGGAAAATGCCAAGTGAGAGGGCTGGAACAACAGGTGTAAACTGGGACCATACCCAGCAACCAGCAGGCATGACTCATACTACTTTGAAAATTAAATCATGCCAGGAGCCAACCCTCCTAGGAAAAGCTACTGATATCCGGGATTAGACAAGACTGGAGTAAAATACACTTGCCCGAAAAAAAAACCTCCCTCATCTCTGAAGAACTGCTCTAACAGGCCCCAGCTACCTCCAAACTGACAACACACACACTACCTTTTAAAAATACCTAATTACTATTGCTCACAATATCAGACCCATGAGGTAGTGTTGGTTGAGTAACTGCTTTTTGCTGGGGCTTTGTGCACAGCTCCATGGGAGCAGAAGGGAGCTCCTACCCAGGCCAGTGAGGAAAGAGCTAGTAGACCAGAATAAGGCAGAACTACCAGGTCAAGGGACTCAGGGCAAGGACACAGACGTCAATATGGAGCTCCCAGGGGAACCACAAGCAGCTCACTGATCTAGTGCAGGGAGAGGCATCTGCAAGTATGAGCCTGGAAAGGCGGGACATGCCCAGAAACACGGGCAGCTTCTGAGAGATTTACCCAGGCCAGCAACGCAGTCAATATTTACTATTTAGATGAATCACTGGCAGCAGGGTGGAGGGTGAAATGAAGAGTATGGATAGTGAGATCAGTTAACTAACAATACTGTACTTTAGGCTGCCATAAAGTTAAGCCAGAGAAGACTTCAAAACAGTATGTTGTACCCTGGTAGGTCAAAACCAAACTCTGGAATGGGTAAGAAGTTGTACCTTATTACAAAATTTTAGGGCTGAGGAATGCCAAGATTGTGTTATCTAATGCTCTTGAGGAGCAAAAACCTTAAACCACAGAGATCCCAAAATTAGGCAGAGAAATGAGCTTGTTGGCAACATGACTCATCTAAGATTTTTAGAAATTCTCAGAGAAGATAAAACCCGAGCTTATTTTGCCTCTCAAATCTCCCCTCTCGGATAGGAAAGGAATGACATGGCACATAGGGGTTGGAGTTTAAAAGAACCACAAAAAAGAAATCTTACAAATGTTAGGCTGATTTATAAGAGCTGCTCTGGGCAGTTACAGTTTGTTTACAATGAGGAATTATCTGTGAACATACTGTACATGGCAATCAGAAGTCGTCATGGCAAGAGAAAACCACAGCATACTTGCTGCAGTCAACACAAAAATCACCATTGAACAAGTAGGGAAAAATGTAGGGATTAAGGTAGGATTTGCTTTTTTTTTTTTATTATAAAAGGAAAGGAACACAACTCTTTAGAAATGTTAAAGGAGTATCTCGCACTCATGGAAAGACACCAGAATACAAAATCACAATTGTGACTCCAGGCCTTTCCCATCTCCTCAAAGGGCAGAGATGGGGAAACAGTTGAAGCCAACAAGCAATTCTGTAAAACAGAAAGACTCAGAAATCCTACAAATATGACTAAAAACTAAACTTGTTTTGCTTTAAAAATTTTTAATATATCAAAAGGCCTGCTTTAGTAACATGCTACTCCCACCAGAAAATAACCCCAGTACCCCTTTGTCGGGAACATAAAGCTTAAGTTGACCAGCCAACTCATATTGCTGAACCCCTGTGTGCACAAGTACGTGTGTGTCTTCCAAACCAGAGCCACCAGGCTCACGTGACTCCCACTGCTAGTAACCTGCATCTATCTGTTACCGGACCAATTCCCACTCCCTTTGGAAGGGTGGGCAGGGCACACTGAAGCTCCCCAAGTGGTAAGGAGGGAATAATGGCCTCAAGTAGCCAACTTTTCAAGCAATGCCTCTTCCACCCGGACTCAAAAGGAGATCCTTATTTCTAACCAGACAAATTTGCCTTCCAGTGATTAGAATGGTTTTCTCCTTTAGAAAAACACATATATCCACACACCCATATATATAATTTTTTTGTTTTTACATTTAAATATAAAAATACTACTCTGCTTTGTGTTATAAATGGAGGACCAAGCAATAGGAACTTTGTCTTCTTATGGTAGGACTATCCATCAGTTAACACTCTTCAGGTTAGGGCATTTAGCCTCAAGCAAGGGAAGCACAACAGCAAGAGATCAAGGGCATTTTCCTCCTAATCTCTGTAACCTTTCCTTCTCTAACTCCCACTTCAAAAGGAAAGTTGGTTATAATCCTTTTTAAAACATGGAACTTCCCACCAAAAGTGGGAAGGGTAAATTCTCAGCTATCTACACAGTAA
This sequence comes from Choloepus didactylus, assembly GCF_015220235.1. Classification (NCBI taxonomy): domain Eukaryota; kingdom Metazoa; phylum Chordata; class Mammalia; order Pilosa; family Megalonychidae; genus Choloepus; species Choloepus didactylus. Next base: position 80,801,025 of record NC_051308.1, on the reverse strand, counting down.
GTCAGCCCCCCCTCACCTTAGCTAACCTCACAGAAAAAGTCCTGCTCTCCTTTCACAAACACAGATGTTCCCTGTCCAGACCGGACTATGCCTAGTGGACAAACACACCTGATTAAATGGAACCAGTGGTTATGTTGCCCCTCCCACCCCTCCTCACTAATGCACTACTTCCTCAGTCTTCCAAAGCTTCTGTAATAGGATAAGAAGGTGGATGGGGTGGGTGTGAAGAGATTAAGAACTTGACTCCTCTACCCTGACCCAAAAAAGCAAGAGTTATTAACTGGGCACAAGGGAAAAAAAAGACCTTGATATTCTGCCCTTTGAGTTACAGTTAGTAGGACAATTGGGAGACAGGAAAAGTGGGAGTGGGGTGAAGAACTGGGAGGGGTTTGATGGCTGGAGGTCTAAGTCCACTTAGTTCTTGTACTGGAAGGGCTCGTCGCCAGTCTCGTTGAGCAGACACGTGCGTATGAGGGCTTCTGTCACCCCAAAGGGGTCACAGTTAGCAGAGGGGCGGCGGTCTTCAAAGTAGCCCTTCTTCTCCTGGCCAACCATCCGGGGAATGCGGATGCTGGCGCCACGGTTGGCTACACCAGCAGAGAAATCATTGATGTTGGAGGTTTCGTTGAATCCAGTTAGGCGCCGGGCATTGTCAAGGCCCCCCTTGGGATCGTAGGCATGGATGTGGTACTGGTGCCGCTTGCTTAGTTTCTCGATGGACTCCTCAATGTACCTACACGGAACAGAAAAGACACGGGTCTGAGCTTGTCACCAGGGATCCCTCCCTTCAAGGGCAGAGGAGCAGGTTTAGACCAAGGATGGGGTGACTAGGATGACATAACTATCAGACAGCGTCTTCTAGTTTATCAGGCTACAAAACACGGCCCCAGTAGAATACTCCATGGACAGCAGTGACCTTGCCTTGTTACCTGTATGTCCCTGTGCTCAGAACAGTGATGTAAACAGTCAATATTTGCTGAATGAAAAGACCCTAATCGCTGGGAAGACTTTCTCCTACCTGTAAACATAAGTATATCCACAAGTCTGTATTGTTACTAATTTAGTTCTTAAAGACTTTCAAACTCATGAATCTATTTGTCAACTTTTCCCTATCACCATCCTTAATTCCATTCTATGATACTTTTCAAATAGGAACAGAATGAGAAGATTCAATTTTTTGAAACAAAGTGCTAAGAGTTAAGGCACTTGTAGAAGCAGCCTAGCTTCCTCACCCCCAATACATCTAAGATTTAGCAAGTATTCTTGTAAAGGAGACTTTGCTGAAATTGATAGCCCCTTCCCAAGCTTTCTGCTGCCCAAGATTAAAGAAGGCTGAAGAAGATACTCACTTCAGACCATTCTCTTCTCGCATGGCCTTGGTGCTGAAGTTGGTATGGCAGCCGGCACCGTTCCAGTTTCCAGGAATGGGCTTAGGATCGAAGGTTGCTATCACGCCAAAGTCTTCACATACACGATGCAAGATGAAACGGGCCACCCAGAGATGATCTCCCATGTCGATGCCTTCACAGGGTCCTATCTGGAATTCCCACTAGAAGAACGCGAAGGTTGGCCTTCACTACAAGGCCAACTGCCTGCCCCAACTCTCTTCCCACCTCGGCTCCAACCCACTCTTCTCATGTTTCGGGTTAGTGAGCAATGCCTCAGCAGCCCTTGTTGGCAGAAGTCCCCCCTTGCCTGCCCTGCAATCTTCAGAGGTGGAGAAAGTGAAGGACCATAGCCATTTACCTGGGCAGGCATGGCCTCAGCATTCGTTCCCGCGATCTTGATGCCAGCGTACAAGCAGGCCCGGTAGTGGGCCTCCACGATGTCTCTGCCATAGGCTCTGTCTGCTCCCACTCCACAGTAATACGGGCCTGTGCAGGCATCAAGAAAGGATGGTAAGAGAGAGATGAAATCCAGCAAACCCCTCTCCACACAAGATGCATGGCACAGAGCCAGGAATCAGAAGGCCGTTAACACTTGGCCCCCTGGAATCACCGTCCCTGCCGTCACCTGGTGGTGGGGAGGGGAGGGGAGGAGGGTGGGGACAGAGTACAGGAGACTCCTCTCTGCCACCTCCTGAGTGGAGCCGAAGGTTTCCCTTCAACTTTTATTTTACACACTTAATAACAAATGTCTGAATCTGGGTAACATGAGGGCGATATTCTCTTTACAGAATTGTCAGCGAGTCTCCGAGAAATTCCACAGCTTTTTGATTCAGAAGGAGTCATTCCCATCTGTGGGAAGAGGCTTCTTTGTCAACTAAGCACTTGGAGAGAGAACTGGTTCACCTCTCATCCAGGGGGCACTTACCTTGGGGCCCAGGGAAGCCGTTGGAAGGCCAGCCGAAGGGGTGTCCATCTGTCCCCATCAGGGTATATTCCTGCTCCATTCCAAACCACGGGTGATGGTTGCTCACCATGTCCATTATCCGTTTACAGGAGTGCCTTAAATTGGTCTCTAAAAAAAAGAGTCAACAATGCCATTAAGGACATTTATGCTGAAACCAGTGCTGATGGGAAAATGGGCCTCCGATTCTACACAACGGAGGTATTCATTAAAAACTGGAATGACCCAGTGTAAACCTTTCTGTAACCTGTCACAGGAAGCAGAGGAAATGGGAGAAGCTGAAACTGTGCATCTGTAGGGAGGATCCAGATAGACTAGTTATAATTGAACTCAGTGACAAGCAGGTCACATGGGAATGAACCCAGAACAGAGCACATTTTCACCTTATCTGCAGGCTGGCCTCCTCCCAAGTACCAAATGCCAGGCACTTAAACCCTCTATTAACAAAACAGCTGCTTCTAGTTGAGTCTTATTCCTTGTTTCTTGAGCACTTAAAGCTAAATCAACAAGATTCTATTGAGAGAATCATTTGTCCATTCCAGGTGAGGAGACTAAGAGCAAAGTTCTACAGTGTTGGCTAATGCAAACAAATAAACAAGACTGAGATGAGCCCAACTGTAAATAATTTCTAAGCTAAAAAGGAACTTTAAAATAAGAAGTAAATATAGATGTACTGACTGCATTAACTATCTCATTTTAAGACAGTTACATTAAAAAAACAAAAACAAAACCAAAACTCATTGAGTCCTCATGACACTCCCACAAGACAGGTATTGTTAAGAGTCCAGATTTACAGATAAGAACACTGAGACTCAGAGATGTTAAGGAACGTGCACAGGTTACAGGGCAAGCAGAAGAGTCAGGAAAGCCCATATTGCCTTGGTTTGAGAGCCTGTGCCCTTTACTACGATACACAACTGCCTCTCAAACAAAAGAAATCAAGTCCAGAGGGCTTGCCAAAGGCTCACTGGCAGGTAGAAACAAGAGGACTTAATAGAAGGGAGATTTCAGCTAGGTTTAAAAAGATGGATGGGCAGAGAATCAGGCGGAATGGGAATGCCAGATAGGCTACAGGGTACCAACAGGAACCTAAAAGCAGTTACAACAAACAGAGGCAAATATACATTATCGGTGGGCGAAGATGCTGCTATTCTAGTCAGATACAGAAACAAAACAAACAAGCTGTCTGGAATGAAATAGCATCTAATAGTTGATGTACAACTGTTCTAAAAGAAGTGCATGTATTCATTCATTTAATCCTCTAAACAACTTTATGGGATGGATTTTTATTATTTTCCCCATTTTTAAATTGGGGAAATGGAGGAACAGGGGTTAAATAGTTGGCTAGCAGCTGGTACAATCTAGGATTCAAAGCAAACATCCTGCTCCAGATTTAAACTTTATACTACTGGCAGGCAGGAGGACTGTGTCACTGGGGATGCCACTAGAAAACAGATTCAGAAGAATCCAGTGCCATTTTATGCAACCAACAGGAGACCATGGAAGAATGGACCACACTATCTCTTTCAAGAAAGAAGTTCAAAGTGGAGAGATGGATGTTCAAACCCCACGAAGACTCCAATAGTTGAGATACTGTATTCTTCCCAATACTGACTTGGGAATATCTTCTCCCATCCCCTTAAGCAATCATGGATTGGGGTAGGTTATCTATACCGTACATGCTAAACATACCTGCAGGCTTTCGGTTGTACTTGAAGACTTCACAGAACACCAGCTTGTTGGGGTCCTTGCGGAAAGGGTCCCGAAACATGGCAACAGGGGTGAGATACATGTCACTGTTGGAGCCTTCAGACTGAAAAGTACTAGAGCCATCAAAATTCCACTCAGGCAGCTCTGGAGTAAAAAGGTGGGTGGGGGGAGATTAAGTTAAAAATGCACAGGAGCTTTTCAGGCAAGAATATAGATCCTCACTCACCTTTCCACCTCTAAATATCTACTCTCCCCCCAAAAGTTAGAAATATATGAATGCCACTCTCAGCATATGAACCCTGATATCTGCACTTAGCCCTGCAGTCCTTCCTATCTAAACTCCCAGTAAGATGATTGCATCACTTCCTTAAAGGAAATTATAGTCAAAAGAACATAAGAATCTCTCTTCCTTAAATAAGTTTACTGGGCACCAAGGAGACAAACAGAAGTATTCTAATGTCATCAGTGAGTCAGTCATCATTTGAAATACTGAGACAGGGAAAAGAAAAATTTTCTGTATCTCCTATTAGGCCATCTGTGTTGCTTTGTTCCCCCACTGTGTTTTTACACTGTCCTAGCTCAACTTGCGTACTTGATTAGTCAAGGATTGCTTCCATCTCACTTATCCACCTTAACATAGCAAAGATCATCTATCTAGATGCACTTTTCCCACTGTTTGAAAGACCAGTTTTTTTGCCTTTTCAGTTGACAAGGAGCTCTCTGAAGACAGAAACCAGTCCCTTGCATTCCCACTGCCTAGTCCAATAGCTGTCACCTAGCAGGTACACAATGTACACTTCATGTTATGGTAATTCATTCATTCAAGGAATTCTCCAATGTGAACAACATTATCAGAAAAATAAGCTATCATAAAATAGGTAGGAGATGATATTTTTTATTTTCTTCTCTGGATTTTTTCCAGAAAGGATAGGACTATGGCTTGTTCTAGAACAAAAACTACAGGTTACAACTTTAATAAAGCAGCTCCTCGTGGGATGAGCAGATGGTTTAAGAATTTCCAAAAGCGGTACCAACTGAAAACAAATGAATGACTAGTCCCATTCAGAAACCACTTTAGGGTACGTGCTTTGTATAATAGGAGTATGAATCCTTTTTACAAAGCATTCAAAGTTTGTAAACCAAAAGACATTCAGGTTAGAGCAGTGGTTGTCAAACTGGGCTCCTTGGGGTGCCTTAGGGCCAACCACAGGGATAGCCAAGTTGGCAAAGCCTCCTTGCACAAACCAAAGCCTTCATCTTTTTTCTTCAATGTATTGGCTTACTTGCAAGAATTCATCTAAATAAAGGATTCCATTGTTGCTATGCTTTGAGGCCGTAGGAGCTTAATGTTGACTGAATGAAGTCTGAAAAGGCCTGCCTTAGGAAAACATTACAAACACAAAAATAAAGAAGCCCAATCTGGTGGCTTGGTCTAAGGCTGCGGCCCACCCAGCCTGGCTCTCACCTTCTACACACTTGGGTTCACTGTCCAGGGTGCGGGTCTTACAGCGCAGTCCTTCTCCAGTGCCATCAATCCAGATATACATGGCCTGGACTTTCTCGCCCTGGGGCAGAGCCATGTATACCTGCTTGACGCCTTTGTTCAAGTGGGAACTTGCTGAGGTGGCCATGGTGGAAGGTGTTCTGGAGAGAAAAATTACAACATTTGGAACCCTGACTCCAAACCGATCCCCTGAAAGGAATGGCTCAAGAGGGACATTTAAATCCAAGGTAGACACTTCCTTTGAGAAGAATGGGAGGGGCAGCCCCTTCCTTTGGAAGTCACACACCCAGAGGTATACCTATTCACTCTGGTTTCAAGGGGATCCATGTTTTTATATTAGTCAAAAGTCTATAAGTCATGAAAATGCTCAAAACTTGATTATGGTAATGAATGCACAACTATATGATGATACTGTGAGCAACTGATTGTACACTGGATGATGACACAGTACGTGACTATTATCTTAATATTGCAAGAAAAAAATCTCCTTATAACGTTAGGCTGTAAAAATCTGATCACCTTTTCAAGAGACTTAAGTAAGTGCTCGCTGGAGAAAAGACCAACCTCTTGGTAGTAGCCTCGAGGCCTCTCTCTGTCCTCCAGCTCAGGGGTTGAACCAAGGCTTCCCCAGGCTAGAATCCAGACTTCGAATCTACTAGATAGAGCAGATAATAGAATCTAATATTCCCTTAATAGAGGTAGGGGAATTTTTAAAAAACATTTAATACTAAGATACTAGGGATAAAAATGAAGAACATACTCAAGTTCTGAAATAGAAAAGTTTACAAAACAGATACCATCTCCTAATCAACACAAGTAAAATTTAGCCACAGAAAAGCTTGGCTGCTCTGGTTGCCAGTGAGTGTTTCCCTTTGTGTTTCACCTTAGTTGTGGTTTTTATAAAAGCCCCATCCCCTCAACAACATACACTTTAAGATTTAAGAATGAAACAAGGGGCTTCCCTTGAAAGATTTAAAAGGCTGGAGGCTTCTTAAAAGGAGGAGTGCAGTTATTATCACCAGGCGAGAAAAAGCTCATCCACATCCAATTCCAAGGTGAACACTACCACAGTTTCCATCTGTCTAATGCAAAGTTCTTACTTCAGCAGGTGGGCTCAGATTCAGGGTTGAGAATGACAATATTCTCAAATTCCATTGGTTGACTTTTCAAATAATTAGGGAATTCCCACTTCTTAAAATCAAAAAGATCTGGGATTTCAAAAGCTCTGAGGCATGCTAAAAACTGCAAGCTACCACCACAAAACCTCGGAAAGAAGAGAACTCTAAAGCCACAGAACCAACCTTAATGTGAACAAGAGGAAATGTTCTCCATACTCCACTCCACCCCACCCCCGCTCCAAAGCCCAGGGTGGCTGGAAAGGGAACACATTGTTCTCCTCCAATGACTTGGGCAACTTTCTGAAGTACAGTGGCAAAGTTTCTATGGGCAACCATCCATGTTTGCCCAGCTGAAAACATAACTGCTTCTCCTTCCAACAGCATCGCCCTGTGGGGAAGAGGAGAACCTCCTCTGCCAAGCCCAATTAGAGGAAAACCAATACTTTTGTCTATTGCATCCCCAAGTCTTGGTAGGTCAAATGCTATCCCTCACCCCACCAAATCGCCACCTCAAAGACCAGAAGAACAATTCCTGATCCCTGCAGCTCCAACTAAAAGCTAGAACCCAGTCTGCTGGCTTTCCTCCTAACTTGATACACCCGCCCCGCCCCCCCCCCCCCCCAACATCAAGCCACACTTCTCTCCAGCCTCGGTGAAGTGTCTCATGCTCTCTCACCAGCCGGGTAGAATGACAGCAGCCCGGTCTACAGTAGCAACTGGTGCCGCGGCGGTGCTTAATTTTAAATCTTTAGCTGCTTCTGCCGCTGCCACCGGCTCCGGAGTCCATCTCCCTACCCCTCACTCACCCCAGCCATAGGTGGTTAACCATATCGATGGGGTCGCCCTCGTTACGTCTCCTCTTTTTTGACTTGGGTTCACGCCTCTCTTCGTTCTCGGACTCTCGCTGGTCCAAGCACCGGAGCTTTCCGGGGGTCGGGGATGGGGATAGGGATGGGACCGGAGCCGGGGATGTGGACGCGGTCGGAGACGGACTCGGGGACGGGGTAGGGCATGGAGAATGCTCTGACCGGGTGGTGCTGGGATACGCAGGCTGGTGGGTCAGGGTCTTAATTTTGACTCGCGATTTCTCTCCGGAGTTCACAGAATAGGCGACGAAGCCGAAGCAGTTGGTGTGGGACCCCGAGGACCGCGACTCTGTGTCTTCTGCATCGTACTTCTTCGCGGCTTTGCGACTGGGGGAGCGTCTCCGCTTCCCGCCCCGGGGGAAGTTGGAATCCACTTTGAGAGCAGCCCTATCTCCCCGAAGCTTCCCAAACGTCGGAGCCCCGCCCCTCCGGCCCGGGTCCTGATCTCAGGGACTCAAAGAGGGGGCGCCATTCCCCTCTGATGGCAGAGGCTGGGGACGGAGGGGAGGGGTTGCGGGGGGAGTCGGCGGGAGGGGCGGCGTGCGGCTGCCACCTCCGCCGCGCTCTCCTTTAGCCGCGCCCGCCGGCCACGCTTTTGCGGCTCCAGGATCCCCATTGTTCGGTCACAAGTGGAAGGCCCAGAATTTCCCCGGGACCCCGTGGTAGGCGCGGGTCGCGCAAATAGTACACTCCTGGTTAACTAGCTTCAAAGCAGGCGACTAAAAAAATACCACGATGACCTCCCAACACCCGCCACCGCAGAGGAGAGCGAGGAGCCGACGCCTACTTAGTGCCCCTGCGTGCGCTTCTGCAGGTTAACACAGCCGCCCCACCAACAATCCAAACAACACCCCCAGCCCAGAGACCGGGGCTCAACAGCCCTGCCCGCCGAGAGGCCTCCAGGGGCGTCCCTTTGGGCCGCAAGCAGCGAAAGGAGGATCAAAACAACCTCCTTCCTTTCACAAAACCTTGAAAAGGGCGCGCCCCACAAACGCCAACCCAGATCCGCCGGGAATTATCGACGGTGAAACCACGCAGGAGGCCCCGGCGTCTCCGACACCGCGGGCCCCGGAGGCCGAGGCACAGAAGAGAGGACAGGAGGTGAGAGGGGGCCAGACCGCCAAGAAAGGCCTGGTGTGGCCGAGGGGTGAGGGGCGGTGGGCGTCTCCCTTCTGTACTGTCCGGGCGCTTTACCTGTGCAGCAAGCAGGACAGAGGGCGGGAAGGCCGCGAGAGCGAAGTGAGAGGAGGCACGGTGTGCAGGTCAGACGCCCAAGTCTTCTCTCATTCTCGGCTCTGCCCTGCAGCTTCGAGCCCGGCATCCTTTATCTGCGGCCTGGAGCCGCCCCCGGCATCCTGATTGGCTTCCAGAGGCCGGGAGCTGGGGCTGATCAGCTGATGTGCGCCCGAGCACCGCGGCCATTGGGCGAGGAGGCGTGCGGGCGCCGCCGGTGGGGGGAGCGAACCAGGGAAAGAAAGAAAGAGAAAGGGGCGTGGGGGAGGGGGCGGAAGGGAGGAAGAGAAGGGTTGACGGGTGGCGTGTAGAGGGCGCGGGTTCCTGCCGAGAAAGGACCCCGCCTTTAGCAGCTGGAGCAAAACAACCGCGGGCGGACCTGGCAAGGTCCTCGCAGCTCCCTCCCCCCGAGTCTGAAGGTTCCCAGAAAACTGCCTGGGCGTCCGCCCCTTGTTGCCTTCAGATTGAATAGTGTTGCAAGGAGAGTCCTCTCTTACGATGTCATACCGCAGACCCCGGAATTCCCGGGGGAAATTCGGAACCACCGAAACATAATTTTGGCTTTTGTTGTTTGAGAACCTCCCCATCCCCCCTTCCCAGCGCGCTCGTGTTAACGCTTGAGAGGGAGCGCGGGGCGCGGGTGCCCGGAAGCCCTGGGCTTCTGGACGATGGCGGGTGCGGCAGGGACCTGGGGAGAGGGCAGCATCTAGTGGGGCCGGGGTTCCGGAGCCCGAGGACAGGCCCCCTCCCCAGTTGTCTCAGTGAGTTTTGGAAAGTGAACACAACTCTGCTATTTCATAATTTTAATCAGCGTGCTGTCTTATATCATTCCAGGGAGTGAATCTTGGCGGGCTGTAGAAACAAAGTAAGGAGACGTGTCTGATAACCGCCTTTCTTAGCTTCTCTGGGCCAGAGTTTGCTCATCTGCAAAATAATAGTGGTTCGAGGGATGTGACCTTTAGAGCCACCCGAAAGATTTGAAATTCTATGTGTAAACTGATCCCAGCTGCAGCTGAGAGGAAAGGGAGGTCTTCCATTGACCCCTTCGAAGCTCAGAGTTCCTAGAAAATTTAGAATTCCTTAAGCAAATTCTTTTTTTTTTTCTTTTGCTTTTCAGGTAGCTTATTGTTCCTTCTTTTTATTCCATAAACTGGAAAAAATACTCCTTGATTGAGAGAACATGTGTGAACACAGTCTTGAAAATGGATGCTTGCCAAAGATGCACAAGTATCATAAACTATAAAAAATAATATTTTGTTGGCATTGCTACCAGTTCCTATTACTTGATTATTCTATTTTTATTGCCCCAAATCCACCTGATGGTTTAGCCTTTATTGACTTGAAATTGAGATTTTTCTGTTTGAAGACCAAGAATTCATGCTTCATTGCCTTTGGAAGAGGAAATGAAGAAGTTTGTTCTTTGTGTTATTTTTTGTACCACAAATATAGAAAAGAAATGTTGCTGGTGACCACAAACATAACCTGGTTCTTTGGTCAACATCCCTTTCCTTTAAGAGTGTATCTAAATACCATGGTGCTTTTAAATGACAAATGTAGCATTCATATCCAACAAAGGCTGTTGGTGTGTTTCCGACTGGCGATACTCTGAACTGGGTACAGTGTCTTACAAATGTAAGGGATTCCATGTTGAATTTTAGTACTGCATTATAGTGCATTGGTTAAAGGCTGGGTTCAGGGTCAGACAAACCTAGGTTCAAATCTGGGCTTTACCTCTTAGCAGCTTTGTGCTGGCCAAGTTATTTAGCCTTACTAACCCTCAGTTTTCTTGCCTATAAAATAGGGAGAATAACAGCTATTTAATAGGGATATTGTAAGGATTAACTGTGATAACATACGCAAGTCATTAGAATAGTACCTGGGAAACAATAAATGTTTAGAAAGCCGTAATTATAACTATTATAGGCCCAGGATAATCTGAAGAGATTAAATTCTTTCTTTCCCTGTAACGGCCATTCAATTAATACCCACCCAAAACAATGTTCTGACTCAGTGTAATGCTTCACTATCAGTTTTATGAAAGGCTTAGACCTGGAAGCAGAGTAAGCTGCCTTCATTCCATTGCTTTCTGTAAAGCCTTGAATTTTAATGGCTGGGGGTAGAGGGGAAAGGTGATGTTCTTAATTTAAAAGATATTAATTTCCAAATGCCAAACTGCCAAAGCTCTACTGCATTCATCACCACCAGCCCCTGCAGTGGGGATGGCAGTAATAGAGAATAGACTACTAAGGAGCAAATGCAGCTTCTGGTATATTTTGCTGGGCAAGTGCCTGCTTCCCTTGTTAGGTATCCTCCTTGAGCAGCTTATTCATTTTCATATCCCCTGTCGGTATTCAAAGTGAGTGTTCAATAAATGATGTTTGTTGACCCCACAGTAGTGACAGCGGCACCGTCAAGAGAACATGTGCTTTGAGCTGCTTTTCCGGGAATGGAAGTGGATTTGCTTTGATCCATTCATGTGACCAGGGGCATGCCTTGTGAGGGTTAGGAACATAATGCATGGGCTCTCATTCTTTCAGGAGTGAACAAGAGGCCTTGTCCTCCTTGGCGTACCCCACACTTACTTAAACCAACCGTATTAGGGCCCAAATGAGTCCCAGGGAGGCTTAAGAGTGGATGAGGGAAGAAAAAGCAGAAGAAAGTCCTTTAACTGCCCCCAGGAACCCAGACTGTGCATTCAGAGAAGTTGAAACTGGAACGGCCTGTTGCATTTGGATTGATTTTGCTGTGTCTGCTGCCCTTTGTTCTCAGTATCCTCCTTCCCTAAATTGCTAACCACCCCCATTTCTCTCCCCCTCCATAAAAAGCACATCAGCGTGCTTGAACCCTTGAACTTTTCTCTCTTGGTACACAGTATAAAAGCTGACGGGGTTCTCTTCCATGTGCTTTGAAGTCATGTCTCTCTCTTAGAGTAGAGTAGCTTTGGTCCATGGGTGGGTGGAGTGGGAGCGCAGCATTACAGGAAAGATTTTGTTCCAAATCTGCAGAAATGACTAGGGATTAAAATGATTTTTCAGTGTTACTCTGCTGCTTGAAAAGAAGGCCTTCTCTTGAATGGAGGAAAGGTTGATTTCTCCCTCAACCTCTTTCTTTTATTCAAATGACCTATTCTTACTTGGCAGGTCTGAAGCCCCCTGAAGCTAGTGATCTGAACGTGACTTCCCTGGGCTTTGGACTCATTCATCATTAGAGACAAGATTCGGGATGGAACTCAAATAATTTGGGGGGAGTTTTCCCTGTATTTGAATGATTTCAACATGTGTTCAATGAAACTGCAGTAGGGCTAAGGAGACCCGGCTGAGACTCAGGGTTGAGGAACACTCTGGAAAACCAACCCAGAATTGTAAACTCTTCTGTTTTGTTTTTTAATAAACACCATTGCCAATTCTTTCCAAAAGGATAGACCAAAGTATAATCTTAAGACAAAACAAAACAGTTGGAAAAAAAACCAAGTCTGGAAGTTGATGCCATTACTCTTAAACCATATTTCTGGGAGAAGCTGCAGGTGGCCTAAGCTTCCAGATGTCACTACACTGGACACAAGATTAAAAGAAGAAAAGACCAGGTCTAACCAATTGAGGTTATACCTCAGTTCAATACCTAACCCTGGGCGCAGAGGAATTTCTCTTTATAAAATCCTGTCTGATTGTTTATGTCCTTAAGCTCAGGAAAGGAAATTAGAAGTTCAAGTCTCAGCATGTCTCTTTAGTCCTAATGAAGGATTTCATTGAGCACCTGTTGAAATCATTCAAATATAAGGAAACTCCATTTCCCAAACCACATTATGGCTGATGGTTTGGGTCTGCTTGAGCCCTCCCCCAAATCTCTTCCCTAATGGGAAACTTGTTGGAGAGTTGGGAAGAATCAACTTCACCTCTGCAAACAACAGGGGAAAATAAGTCCTACTGAGAAAATTAAAGCCGCACAATTCTTGAATTGGATCTTAACATCATCCTATCTTAAAGAGGAGGAAACAGGCCTGGAGAACACGTAAACTGCTTAAGTCACATTAGTGCCATATTTCACACCCTAATGTGCTTCCAACATATAAACCCTTTCAGAGCCCTTTTCTATTCCTTCCATTCAGTCTTCTTGGACTGTGGGTGATGTGTTCCGGGGCAACCTTGAAAATGTTGGGATTCCTGTTGTTCCTACTGAGGAAAGTACAATGTGCAGGGATAAATCAGTTAACCCTGAATCCTACATTGCAGCGTATCCAATGCCTTACATGTAGTGGTCATTCCGTATATATTTTCTTTGTGAATATTCTGGATTACTGGAAAAACTACTGTATAGCAAGCTCTCTTTGAAGGAATTTTGGAGATCATTTTGTATATCTAACAATCTGTCCCTAGTTTCACTGTTTTGTGAATCAGAGAATTTCAGAGATACATTTTGTTCACATTTTGTTCTTTATTCTCAATGTATATACAGATCTATCTTTGTTCCCTAGATTGATTGGAATGTTACAGAGGCTTATTTAAAAGTTTAGGATATTTAGCACAGTGATCAAAAAATTATTCGAATAGGAGAATGTCCCTTAGTTGGCATTTTTACCAAAGACATTCTCAACTAGATCCAAAGCCCTTCCTCCCTTCTCCCTTCCCCACCCCATTTGTTGATTTGAATCCCTGTTTATTTCACATTCACATGCCAAATTTTAATGGGAAAAAAACAGTTCCCGGTTATGTTTTCTGGATGCTTGGGCAATACTTAATTTGGCTCTGTTTTTTTTTTCCTGCCTTCCTCCTTTCCCCCTCCCCCACTGATTTTTAAACCCCTTGTTCTGAGACTTGTTTACTGGAGTTGAAAGAGCTAGAGACTTGGTTAGGGTATATGAAGGTAGCGCCCTCTGGTGGAATCTTTTGAGAATTACAAACTTCTCCCCCAAAGCCTAAGTGTTGGGTTTTTTTTTTTTTTTTTTTTTTGACTGGCCTTCAAGGGAAGGGCGTTTCTGTTATATCTCAAGTATAGTAAGTTAAGGTATATAGGGAGATCCTCCAGCTCCAAATTATCACCACTCTCTCTCTCCAAGTAATTAAAATTCCACCATATTCATCATATGCATTTGTTGAAAATGCGTAGTGGTTAGTGAAGTTTCTAGATAACATGCGAGTTTGTTACACAGACTGGATATTTAAGAGATGTTTTTATATTGGGAGTATCAACTGATTACAAGAGGTTTGTTTATCATTATAAAACCAGGCCCTGAATGACTGGAAATGGGCAGCTAACCGTGTTTGTGTTTTCTCATCAACTATCATAAGAGATGAGACAAAGAGGACCTCGAAGAAAGGTAATTTTAAAGATTCTAAGGAACTAAGAGGAAAGGAACTAAGGAACCAAGAGGAACTAAGAGGAAGGATTAGAAAACTTGGTCACAAACAAGTCTTACCCCCATCCTCATTAGGATCTGAGCCCAGAAAGTTAAGACAACCCATCAGCCTCTCCCTCCCAGGGGAGCCTGGGGCAGAAGGTGTGGCATAACCAAGAGTATTCACACTGCTGCTGGCTCCAGCCAGGCCTTCTAGCTGACCTTTTTTCTGTTTTCAGCTACTTCATTAGGATCTCTCCCTTCTCCCCCCTCAGTCCTTGGCCCAGAGGACATGGCCCCTGGCTTGAGTCAGACTCACCTGGCTTACTTTCCTGACTCGGCTTGCACCTGCTCAGAGTCTGGGCAAGTCAACCTGTGGGACCTCAGCATTGGAGGCTCCTTATAGAATGCTTGTGGGGATTTAAAAAATAACAGTAAACAATTCAGGAACAGGCTAGTGGATTTTATTATAACCAAGAATGAGGAGGTGATGACTCAGGCTTTGGGACTGGTGGTATCTCCCATAGTGTCCAACAGGACCTGTCCAGGGGGGATGTTGGGCTCCATATTTTGAAGGAACAAGGGTAGGGGGAGAGTCTGTAAGCAAATAAGCCGTTATTAAGCATCGACTGTGTTACATAGTTGGAGCATACACAGGAAAGTAGGTAACGTGGATATGGCAAGGTCCCTTCATTTAAAGGGCCTACACTTTAGTTGGTGATGGAAAACCTCCCCACGGGAAATGATTTGAGGAAGGAACAGGGAAAACCATAGCGTATCAACTGTATAGGAAAAACAACGAGGCAGATTTAGTGTGGGTGCCTAAGATTTCCGGAGCAAAGGAGTTCATGAAGAAGGACTCGTTAGAGGTATTCAGTGGGATGAGGGTGGGGATGGGTTTTATACTGGGAACCATATAACCTGGTAAAAAATATGATTGCTGGGTGGCTTTTTGTGAGATACAAGAGAGTGAAATTTGCAAAGACCCAAGGGTAGGAGCTAATAAGTTACATGTATAAGGGTAATGGTGATGAAATAAGTAAGCTTTGGCAAGAGTAGGAGAGTAATGAGATAGGAAGTTGGAAGATACCAGTCGTTTCAATTCTATGACAATTTGAAATAATAAAAATTTGAAATATTATATTAAAGTATTAATAAAGCCTTGCTTTATCTGTAAAATTAAAAATGAAGCTCATCCTTCTAAGTTGGGGGAACAAAAAGGCAAAAAGAACATAACATCAACCTAGAGGGTTGTGTAAATCGATTATAAATTCTGTTTATGCTACTTCCACATGTTGGTACCACTTTAAAGAGTATCAGTTTTTCCTTGTCAGAATGACACTTGAATAATTCCAAATTTTAATTGTGAGGAATCATTTTTCCCTCAGGTAAAAGACAAACACTTGAGCCTGGCGAAGCAGCTGGTGAGGGCATGACTGCTGCTTTCCTCCCTTCCTGGGCCTCTCTTCCATTGCATTCTCTTCCCACTGTGGTTTTTCTTGCATACTGCTCTACAGTCCTCATCCTCCTTGCCTTCCCCCCAAAAAGAATCATGTCGGAATCACTTTCTCAGATTCCTTTCTCCCCATCTCCTCAGCAACTAGAGGCTCAGGGACAGGGGATGCAACAGCAGATGGGGATCACCTTCTCTCCTTCAGGGCCGTGACCTTCACTGGGGACAAAAGAGGGTACAATGCACAATGCTGTGAAAACCCACAGGGGAAAGACAGGTGGGCTCTGTGCCAGGCATGCCTGGCCCTGCCTCAAGGTGAGCCCTTTGAAAGGAGGAGAGGCTGGTCATCTTTCTCAGACGGCTCCACTTCCCGCAGCAACTTGTAGAGGGGCTCTGCGGTGCTCACGGGATATGGAGCTTCTTTGTACCTCATCAGCTTCAAGCTGGGACAGAAACGATACCAGAAGGAGGAGAAACCATAGATTCCCAACAGGCATGAGGCATTGATCATCACGTGCCAGCAAAAGAAGGTAGCGACAAACATGACATCATTAATGTCATCATCCTGCCATGGGTAACTGGAGATCGGTCTGTATAGAATAAAGCCTGCCTGCATCAGCCAGGAGCCCATTGTCAGAAACAGAAAGGTCTCGATCAGCCAGAAGTGAGGCATGTCAGGAGCCCACAGTTCTGCGGTCAACACCAGCATCAGCAGGAACACCACCAAGATGAGCAGAGAATGAACCTGCAGCTCCACCCCTGCGGTCCCCTGAGTATGTGACGCCAAGAGCAGCAGGAGCACGTAGAAGGTCAGGATCCGGATGCCTAGCTCCAGGACCACACATCTCTGAGGCAGCAAGTTCTTGCTCACGAGGTCCACACAGCCATTGAGGGTGAGGAGGATGAACATGGTGAGGTGCTGCCACTCTTTGGGATACATAAACCTCGGTGGAAAGTCGTCGTCCATCAGGACCAACCCTCCTTTAATGCAGTTGTTCTCATAAGCTATCAAGAGGGAGCCAGTCACCAACTTCACCAAACCTCCATAGGATATTTTCCACAGCCAGGCCCATCTGCCCTTATTCCTGGGAGGGCATGACGGATGCAGGAGAGAGTCATTGAATATCAAGGCTTTGGAGACCACTATTGCCTGATACAGTCCATATAAGACAAGAAAGAGCCCTGGGTACACATGACCAATAAAATTTCCCATTGAACCACAAGTCTGTCTAATGAAGGAGAGACAAGCAAAACTCGGGCACCACCTCACCTTCTGGGGCCACTTCAAGTTCTGGACTTTGGAAAGAACTGCCTTCCACCTATTTTTATCATCTCACCTCACCCACTGCTCCCCCACAGAGAGGAAATGGTTCTTGAGACAAGCCTACACTTTTGGTGGTACATGGCCTCATTGTTCCATTCCATTCTGGTACACTGTGAATTAACCGGCTTTTGCCAAGGAAGGAAGCAGGCGAATGTGTGCTCTCAGGGGGCTGCACTCTACGGCCCTCGAGGCTACCTCCAGGCACATCTGTTCCTCTCTTCCGTGGCTTCCTTTCACTTGTCCTGCCCAGTGCTCGGAGGAGAAGGGGAGAGGGACATGGGGTGGGGGTGGGAAATGCCATGGTATCCAGAGAAAGCGGGGGGCACTCACAAACCCTTCATTATCCATCAATACTTCTCATATCTAACTGTTCCCATGATAAAGTCAAATGTTTTCTTTCTGGACACACATGTTTATAAAAATTTTGGTATTTGCCCTTATGATACTTACTTAACACCTATTGGCTTTTCTGTTCTGTGACAGACCATTTAGAAGACTGCAACAAAGTTCCCCTCACCTTTTCCCCCTCATTCCCCAGCCCCTTCAAAATCTCCACTGCTCAGAAGATGGATCTGAGAAGCCATTTTTGGAGAATGGCTTTAGGGGTGTGGTGGTTTTATAGTGTGTCAACCTGACTAAGCTTGGACCTGAATTCCCTTCTTTATATGCTTCCAAGTTGGGGTTGGCCACAAGAGAAGTTTGCATGTGAATCTGAAGCTTGAAGGGAAACAGTGGCCTAAGTACACGCTTAGGTTGATGTAGTACTCCAGGTGCCATGGCAGTTCCGTGCATGCTACTGCTGATCTGCGGGTTCACTTCCTTGGCGTGGGCAGCAGCCAGGCCTGCAGCTCCCCTAGCCTCTCTTAGTGGGAGGGACAGCAGTATCTTCTGCAGGTTCCCCGCCATTGAAGTTTGAGGTAGCATAAGACAGGCACGGGCTCCAGTTTGTCCTCGTAGGTTCTACTTTGTCCTTACTCTTCCCCACTTCATGAAAAGCATTTCTTCCTGACCGCTGCCACGTTGACCTGAAATGACCTCTGAGGCTCCACAGCAGTAGGGGCAGCAGGCTTTATCAGCGACCTCAAATGGGAAAGGTCTGATGTCTAGAAGAATTCCTTATTCCTTATCACTCACTCCGTATTGCTTTGCTTCCATGTTCCATCTCCAGCTATGTAATGAATCAAATGTAGTCCTGGTTACAAGGCAGATACCACTGAGAAGAGTAACTCCAGTGAGCTGGAGACCATTTACATTTTAATGTGAAGTAGCCCTTCAGCTTTGTTTATCAATTATTACTTGACTAGTGTCTAATGCGCCTAGGAAGACAGACTCCTAGGTATTGGGTGACAACCAGCCGAGTAAAAGGCAGAGGGAATGGTGGAGAACAAGTTATACCCTGGGTACACAGTGGTTCTAGGTTCACCGTAGAGGGTATAGAGAATTGGGTTTTTTCTAGGGGTGACAGGTATGCTGAAAGGAGAGAAATTTCATTACTGAACACGAACGGGGCTGACTTCAGGTTTTCTGTATAATCACCTGGCCTTACATGCAATCTCTTGGGGGCAGAGAGGCAGCACCTGTAGGCCAAAAGCCCCCCCAGTGGGCAGAAGGAAAGCTTACCCTTCACTGCACTGCCTCTGAGCCCTCACTCTCATCCAGATGTCCACTCTTTCCCAAGCCCATTTAATGCCCCCAAAATGGAACTGCACTTGACGATGGCAGTAATTCAGATTGCTTCTTGCTGAGAGAGCTGGTGGGAGTGGCGATTTGAGTGTGAAGGCATGGTGGGGGGCACTTAATTCTACTTTCTGAATGAATACATTTTGCTTATTTAATTAAAATTTTTAATTTTGGGTGTTTTTCTTCAATTAATGTATAGTCATTGTAGAAAAATTAGGTAGATATATAAGCAAAAAGAAGAATGTTAAAAATCACCTGTAATACTCCAACCTGGAGGTGAACGTTGTTACCAGTGAGGTGCAGAGACACTGTTTTAAGAAGGTGTCATGAGGAAGTGGGAAACGCATTGACTGGAAGTCAGGAAATCTGGATTCTATTTCCAGTTTCTCTAGACTGTCTATCATAGCCATACCTTAAAAAGTGTTAGACTTAATTTTCTCTCAATTGAAACTAAAAGGGCATGGATGTTGTTGCACAGAAGTAAGCATGTTTATCTCCTGTCCCCTTCTCCCTCTTGGCGAATTTCCAAAACACTTGGAAAGCACTGTAGAGCCGAAGGCTCGCAGGGAGGAGATTCAAAAGGCAGATCCAAGAGTGACACTTTTCTTAAGTGAATCAGGGAAGAGAGAACCCCAGGGACTCCCTTTTTTAGCTTTGCTTGGGAGAAGCATAGGGTCCATCATTTCTCTAAGTGTCAGCACGTCAGGGCTGAAGAACATATGGTCTGCAGGACTCGAGTGGGACTGCATTTGTTTACTCTTCATGTTGTTCCCAGGACTTTAGGACTGTGGCCCAGTTAAGGTGAGGGCAGCAGAGCTTACTCTAGCTCCCATATTCATTTTCCCAGCTGTGAACAGAGTGCCAGGGTCAGAGGAGGAGGGCAGAATGCCAGCCCTGGCCCAATGGCAATGCAAGGTTGAAAGTGGCACGTACACAGCCCCACTTAAGGTCCCATTGGGGATGGGCAAACCCCCGCTTTGGCCAGACATCAAGGCAACATGCTGGTCACTAAAACATGAGCATCCTGATCCCAGGACTTTGATAATAGGATTTGTCCAGCCCAAACCAGACACTGACCACAAAAATAAAGAAAGAAGCCAAAGGTTATGAATGATTAGCAGAACTGCCAGACAGCTCCAGAGTCTGTGGACACTGAGTACCTGGAAAACTGTTTTATGAGGAAAGCCCAGCTTGACCAATGGAGCACTTAGCGTCCCTTTGTGGCCTGGCTGCACGGCGAGACCCCTGCCCCCCAGCCCAGCCCACATTCTAAGAGACCCCAGGTACAGCCATTTGTCTGGCATCATGAAATACCAAAGTAAGCAAGAAGGTTTCCTGGAGCTCAGTAATCATGAATTTATTAACTGCTGTGGATCCTGCTGAGTGCCACATGGCATATAAAGAAATATATGATATAGCTCTTTATCTCAAGCAGCTTACAATTTAGTTAAGGACACAGTATCTCTCCCTTCAGTCCTCTACACATATTGTACACATACATTAGAAAACTATTTAGACTATCACTGTTCAATAGAAATAAAATGTCACATATGTAATTCTAAATTTTCTAATAACCACATTCAAGAAAGTAAAAAACAGGTGAAATTCATTTTAATGAGAAATTATAGTCAATCCAATATATCCAAAACATTTCAACATGTAATATAAAAAATATAAATGAAATATTTTACATTCCTCATTTCATACTGACTCTTCAAACTCCAGTATGGGTTTTACACTTACAGCATATCTCAGTTCAGACAAGCTCTTGCAAGTGCTCAGTAACTGTATGGCTTGTGCTGCCATATTGGACCATGCAGATTTGGGCAGTACAGAATGACATGTTCAGTGATATATACATTTTAAAGTTTTAATGAAAGGAATGGTTCATGGAGGACATAGAAGTTTGGTAAGAAATGGCATCTAGAGAACTACACTAAAAACTAGTCAATGGTTGTGGGATTTTAGTGGTGCTGTCCAAAAGCAAGTGTCTTTTAATTTAACTCCTGCTTAGAAGAGGCTTCATCATCACCATCATCATCATCATCATAATCATCAAATTATTTCAGCTCTTCTTGCTGCAGAGCAGAAATACACCATAAAGGAGAGCAAAGGCTAGTGGTTTGGCTGGGGGATCGGGCAGGGCTACACAGAGAGCAAGTACATGGAGATAAGCACAAGGTCAGGGAAATCCCATCTGTTCACGTTCCAAACTTTCATCTTATTTCAACTAAGGGTTACTAAACCTTGGGGTTTGTCACTGACTCACCAAAACAAGACTCACAAGAGATGGAAAACAATATTCTAATTTCTTGGTTTGAAAAGACATATGTGCTTTGTTTCTCCTGGCACAACTCATAATTTTCCTTTTCAAAATTTTCTAACACATGGGCTTTCTATCTCATTGCACAATTGTGACATATATAATTAATTTCAGGTACTTTTTACTATCCCATTTCAATTTATTTTTCTTCTGGAAACTTTTGGCAAGGTGGAAGCACCTACTCTCTCTACCTCAGTCATACATAATCTTCCTTTATGACTAAGCTAGTAACTCATGTCTGAGGATAGAACTCAACCACCCTGAGTCTCTTTTTCTGTAGATGGGTTCTCTTCCAAATCAGAATATGCATCCCAGAATTAGGGGGATATGATTCATTCCCCAACATAAATCTAGATTTGTCTGAGGAGTTTGGCTTTTACCAAACTGAATGATAAATTATATGGTCACTCAGCTATGGGCTAGAATCCAATTATATCACCATTCAAATAGAGATACTTGCCATATTGTACCTGAAGTAAGGCAAGTCACTACAATCTCTGCAAGGGCCCTTCATCACATGCCTCTATCTCTATTGCCCCATGGTCCTAACCATCCTTGACAGACAGGTATAAGCAGAAAACTTAAGACCTTCTGAAATGATGACAAGAACACACCTGTCTCCAATTCTAGAGCATATGCCCCATATTTTTCTGCATTTAGCATTTTTCACTTCATCTTGGAGATCATTACCTATCATGAAATATAGATTTCCCTTTAAAAAAATTATTTAAACATTTCTAAAATTTACACTCTATACCTAGCAAGCAACATCAGTTGATTATCACTTGGGTTGTTTACACTCTTTGTATATGAGAATAATACTGCAATGAACATCAGTGTACAAGTATGTGTTTGAGTCCCTGTTTTTGATGTTTTGTGGCTAAGAGCGGAATTGCTGGGTCATTTAGTAATTCTATATTTAAATATTTAAGGAACCACCATACTGTTTTCCACAATGGCTGTACCATTTTACCTTTCCACCAACAATGCAGGAATGTTCTAATTTTGCCACATCCTCTCTAATACTTATTCCCCTCCCACCTTTTTTAATGCAATTTTATTAAGATGTATTCACATACCATACAGTCATCCAAAGTGTACAATTAGTTGTTCACAGTATCATCATATAGTTGTGCATTCATCACCACAATTTTTATGCAATTTTATTGAGATACATTCACATAACCTACAGTCCTTCAAAGTGTACAATCAGTTGTTCATAGTTATGCATTGATCACCACAATCCATCTTTGAACATTTTCATTACTCCAAAAAATAAAATAAAAATTAGAATAAAAAAGAATATCCAAAACATTCCATTCCCCTCCTTCCACCATTGTTCACTTCCTTTTTTTCCACACTCATTCATTGTTTTTTTTTAACTTTATCAAAAAATTTAAAAAAACAAGCAATTAAAAAACATTTCAAACAAAACCAAAATGAAGGAATAAGAAAAAACTAATAACCTAAAATAACTACATTGCTTCCAACATGTTCCTACCCTACCCCAAGAAAATAGACAGACTATAACCCAACAAAGAAATAAGAAAAACAAATAACCTAAAATAACTACATTTCTGTGAACTTGTTCCTACCATACTCCTCAGAAATGAACAAACCATAGTTGTTCCTGAGCATTCCCAGAACATTAAGTTTACCTTCCATAATTTATCTGTTCTTATTAGGTTATCATTCCCCTTTCACTATTTGCTGTCTATCACTAGGTCCCCTACATTCTACAATATAAACCACTTATATTACATTTTTCACAGTGTTCACATTGGTGGTAACATACAATATTTCTCTTTTTGTGCCTGGCTTATTTCGCTCAGCGTTATGTCTTCAAGATTCATCTATATTGTCATATGTTTCACGACATAGTTCCTTCTGACTGCCACGTAGTATTCCATCATGTGTATATACCACATTTTGTTTATCCACTCATCTGTTGAGGGACATTAGGGTTGTTTCCATCTCTTGGCAATTGTGAATATTGCTGCTATGAACATTGGTGTGCAGATATCTGTTCGTGTCACTGCTTTCAGATCTTCCAGAAGGGCAACTGCTGGATTGAAGGGTAACTCTATATCTAGTTTTCTAAGAAATCTCCAGACTGTTTTCCAGAGTGGCTGTAACATTATATAGTCCCACCAAAAATGAATAAGAGTTCCAATTTCTCCACATCCTCTCCAGCATTTGTAGTGTCCTGTTTGTTTAACGGCAGACAATTTAATTAGTGTGAGATGCTATCTCATTGTGGTCTTAATTTGCATCTCCCTAATAGCTAGTGAAGCTGAACATTTTTTCATGTGTTTTTTGACCATTTGTATTTCCTTTTCAGAGAACTGTCTTTTCATATCTTTTGCCCATTTTATAATTGGGCTGACTGTACTATTGTCGTTGAGTTATATAGGCAAGATATCAGTCTTTTGTCAGATACATAGTTTCCAAATATTTTTTCCCATTGAGTTGGCTGCCTCTTCACCTTTTTGACAAATTCCTTTGAGGTACAGAAGCTTTTAAGTTTGAGGAGTTCCCATTTATCTATGTTTTCTTTTGTTGCTTGTGCTTTGGATGTAACATCTAGGAAGTGACCTCCTAATACAAGGTTTTGAAGATGTTTCCCTACATTATCTTCTAGGAGTTTTATGGTACTGCCTCTTATATATTGAGTTCTTTCATCCATTTTGAGTTACTTTTTTTGTAGGGTGTGATGTAGGGGTCCTCTTTCATTCTTTTGGATATGGATATCCAGCTCTCCCAGCCCCATTTGTTGAATAGACTGTTACATCCCAGTTCAGTGGTTTTGGGGGTCACAATCAATTTTTGAACATTTTCATTACTCCAAACATAAAAATAAAAATAAAAATAAAAGTTTAAAAAACTCCCAAAACATCCCATACCCCCCATACCCTCCTATTATACTTTTTGTTCCTGTTTTTCTACTTTTCTGTCTATACACTGGATAAAAGGAGTGTGAGCTACATGGTTTTCATAATCGCATGCTGTGCTGGTTTGGGTATACTATGTCCCCCAAGATGCCATTACATTTGGTGCAATCTGTGGGGGCAGATGTATTAGTGTTGATTAGATTATAATCCTTTGAGTGTTTCCTTGGAGTTGTGACTCAATCAACCATGAGTGAAATGTTTGATTGGACGATTTCCGTGGAAGTGTTACCCACCCATTCAAGGTGGGTGTTAATTGAAACACTGGAGTCATGTAAAGAAATTCACAGACAGAAGGACCAGAGAGAAACTGAGAGTAACATTTTGAAGAGGAGCTGCAGCTAAGAGAGGACAAAACACCCCAAGAACAACATTTTGGAGAACACCATTTTGAAACACAACCTGGGAGCAAGCAGACGCCATCCACGTGCCTTCTGAGCTAACAGGTTTTCTGGACATCCTAGGCCATTCTTCTGTGAAGGTACCCTATGGTTGGCGCCTTAGCTTGGACACTTTTATGGCCTCAAAACTGTAACTTTGTAACCAAATAAACCCCCTTTATAAAAGCCAATCTATTTCTGGTATTTTGCATACTGGCAGCATTAGCAAACTGGAACACATGGTCACACCATATAAACTATATAGTTATACAGTCATCTTCAAGGACAAGGCTGCTGGGTTGCAGTTCAACAGTTACAGGTATTTCCCTCTAACTATTCCAATACACTAAAAACTAAAAAGGGATATCTATATAACACATAAGAATAACCTCCAGAATGACCTCTCGACTCTGTTTGAAATCTCTTAGCCACTGAAACTTTATTTTGTTTCATTTATCTTCCCCCCCTTTTGCTCAAGAAGACTTTCTCAATCCCACAATGCCAGGTCTAGGCTCATCCCCAAGAGTCATGTCCCATGTTGCCAGGGAGATTTACACCCTAGGAGTCATGTCTTCTCATCTTTAAAAAAAATAATGCACATCCTAGTGGGTGTGAATTGGTATCTTATTTTTTTGATTTGCATTTCCCTAATGGCTAATGATTTTGAGTATCTTTTCATGTTTTTATTGGCCATTTGTATACTGTCTTTGAAAGATGTTTATTCAGGTCCCTTGTCCATTTTTAATTGGGTTGTTTGTATTTTTTTATTGTTGTTGAGTTGTAAGAGTTCTTTATACACGGTGTATATTAAACCCTTATCAGATATATGATTTTCAACTATTTTCTCCCATTCTATAGGTTGTCTTTTTTACTTTTTTTGATAATACCCTTTGATGCACAAAAGTTTTTCATTTTAATGAAGTAGAATTTGTCTATTGTTTCTTTTGTTACTTGTGCATTTGGTGGCATGTTTAAGAATCTAACACAAATCTAAGGTATTGGAGATTTCCACCTATGTTATCTTCTAAGAGTTTTATGGTTTTAGCTCCTATATATAGATTGTTGATCCATTTTGAGTTAATTTTTGTGTATGTTTTGAAGTAGGGGTCTAATTTCATTCTCTTGCATGTGGCTACCCAGTTTTCCCAACACCATTTGTTGAAAAGAGTATTTTTTTTCCCCAATTGCATGTATTTGGCATCCTTGTTGAAAATCAATGGGCTATAGATGTGTGGGTCTGTTTCTAGACCTTCAATTCTATTCCATGTATCTATTTGTCTGTTTTTATGCTGGCAGTACATTGTTTTGATTTGATAAACAAATCTTTATCTTTGCAGTAAGTTTTGAAATTGTAGAGTGTAAATTCTCCAACATTGTTCTTTTTCAAGATGGTTTTGGCTATTCAGAGCCCATTAAAATTCATATAAATGGACATGGAATGTCTTTCATTTATTTAGGTCTTATTTTATTTCTGTTTCAGCAGTTTATTGTGGTTTTCTGTTTAAAAGCCTTCCCCTTCCTTGATTACATTTATCCCTAGATATTTTATTCTTTTTGATGCTATTGTAAATGGAATTGGTTTCTTAATTTCCTCTTCAGATTGTTCATTGCTAGTATATAGAAGCACAATTGATTTTTGAGTATTGACCATGTGCCTTGCAACTTTGCTGTATTTGTTTATTAGTTCTAATGACTTGTTTTGTGAATTCCTCTGGATTTTCTCTGTGTAGGATCATGTCATCTGAGAATAGAAATAGTTTTACCTCTTCCTTTAAAATTTGGATTTTATTTATTTATTTGTCTAATTGCTCTGGTTAAAATTTCTAGTACAATGTTGAATAGCAGTGGTCTTGTTCCTGATCCTAGGGAGAAAGCTTTCAGTCTTTCACCACTGAATATGATGTTAGCTGTGGGTTTTTCATAAATGGCCTTTATCATGTTGAGGAATTTCACTCATATTCCTAGTTTATTGAGTATTTTAATCAAAAAGATGTTGAATTTTCTTAACTTCCTTTTCTGCATCTATTGAGATAATCCTGTGTGTCTTTCCCCTTTCATTCCATTAATTGTGGTGTATTACATTGATTGATCTTTGTATTTTGAACCACCCTTGCATTCCTGGGATAAATCCCACGTTCATGGTGTTTAATTCTTTTCATATACTGTTGGTGTTTGCTAGTTTATTAGTATGTGCTAGTATTTTGTTAAGGATTTTTGCATCTATATTCATAAGTGAAATTGGTCTGTAATTTTACTCTCTTTTGCTCTCTTTATCTTATTTTGGTATCAGGCTAATGCTGACTTCATAGAATGAATTAGAGAGTGTTCTCCTCTTGAATTATTTGGAAGATTTTGAGAAAGATTGGTGTTTATTCTTCTTTAAATGTTTGTCAGAATTCACCAGTGAAGCCATCTAGTCCCGGGATTTTCTTTGTGGGTAGTTCTTTGTTTACTAATTCAATGTTTGTCTTTCCTATGATGTGTATGTTGGCTTCATGGTGACCCGTAGGTTTCTCAGGTTCTGTTCATTTTTTTTTCACTCTACTTTACAAACTCAATAATGTTAATTGCCTTATCTTTGAGTTCACTACTACTTTCTTCCTGTTCAAATTTGCTGTTGAACCCCTTTATTGAATTTTTCATTTCAATTATTATATTCTTCAGCTCCAGAATTTCTATTTGGTACCTCTTTATAATTTCTATCTTATTACTGAAATTCTCATTTTTTTTATATATTGTTTTCATAATCTCCTTTGGTTCTTTGTCCATGTTTTTCTTTTTCTTTATAACATCTTTGATTAGTAGTTCCAATGACTGGGCTTTCTTTGGGATGGTCTCTGACAAAATCCTTTTTCCCTGTGACTGGGCCATACTTCCCTGTCTCTTTATTTGTTTTTGTGTTTTTTGTTGTTGTTGAGAACTGAATATTCTGAGTATTATATTATGACTACTTTGGAAATCTAGTTTTCCCACTCCTCAGTCCTTGGGGATTTCTGATTTTACATACTAAGAGCTGGAACCATCTGTTTTTTACTTTTCTTCAGGGATCCATTACATCAAGAAAAGAAGGAAGGAAGGAAGGAAGGGAAAAAGAGAAGAGAAGAGAAGAGAAAAAAGAAAAGAAAGGAAAAAAGTGCACTTCCAACTAAGATGCTAGTTGGAAGCCACTGCTATTTAGAGGTAAAAAACCAAGGCCAGTATCTGTGCTGGTCCTGCAGGGATCTACTAGAAGAAAAGAAGGAAGGTAGGAAGGAAAGACTGGGAGAAGGGGAGGGAGGGGTCAAAAAATATACTCTGCCTCTCCAAATTTCCCAGTAAATGCCAGTGGAAAGCCAGAAGCTACTGCTTCTGAGAGGGCTAAGACTAAGGCTGCTATCTGGACTGGTCCCTCAGGTGTGTGCCTGATCTACCTAAATTTGCAACCCCAACTTTTTGTGGGACAAGATTTAATCTGCCCACCCTGGGCCCCACCAGCCACCCTCTGAATTTGGGCCACTACTTCCACAACCTCTGCCATGGGGCTGAGGAATGGAGGGTGGCTGCTGGCTTGTGCACACTCTCACTTACAAAAGCTTGAAAGCTTGGAATCCTCTCCTTCCAGCCAGAACTCCAGGGTTGTTATAAATTTCTAGTCTGATTCTAGAGTTACCACGTAGTTAATTCCAATATCTTTCTCTAGCTCATTCACTTTTCTGGTGGGGGGAATGATCTGTTGAACTCCCTACTCTACCATTTTGCCAGTTTTTCTCCCCAGTTCATTATAACTCCTGTATTATACTCCTTAATTTATTTAGCCATATCCCTATTGATATTGACTAACATTTTTTTTTTTTTTTAATCATCATTTTATTGAGATATATTCACATACCACGCAGTCATACAAAACAAATTGTAGTTTCGATTGTTTACAGTACCATTACATAGTTGTACATTCATCACCTAAATCAATCCCTGACACCTTCATTAGCACACACACAAAAATAACAAGAATAATAATTAGAGTGAAAAAGAGCAATTGAAGTAAAAAAGAACACTGGGTACCTTTGTCTGTTTGTTTCCTTCCCCTACTTTTCTACACATCCATCCATAAACTAGACAAAGTGGTGTTTGGTCCTTATGGCTTTCCCAATCCCATTGTCACCCCTCATAAGCTACATTTTTATACAACTGTCTTCGAGATTCATGGGTTCTGGGTTGTAGTTTGATAGTTTCAGGTATCCACCACCAGCTACCCCAATTCTTTAGAACCTAAAAAGGGTTGTCTAAAGTGTGCATAAGAGTGCCCACAGAGTGACCTCTCGGCTCCTTTTGGAATCTCTCTGCCACTGAAGCTTATTTCATTTCCTTTCACATCCCCCTTTTGGTCAAGAAGATGTTCTCCGTCCCACGGTGCCAGGTCTACATTCCTCCCTGGGAGTCATATTCCACGTTGCCAGGGAGATTCACTTCCCTGGGTGTCTGATCCCACGTAGGGGGGAGGGCAGTGATTTCACCTTTCAAGTTGGCTTAGCCAGAGAGAGAAGGCCACATCTGAGCAACAAAGAGGCATTCAGGAGGAGACTCTTAGGCACAAATACAGGGAGGCCTAGCCTCTCCTTTGCAGCAACCGTCTTCCCAAGGGTAAAACTTATGGTAGAGGGCTCAACCCATCAAACCACCAGTCCCCCATGTCTGTGGTCATGTTAGCAACCATGGAGGTGGGGTAGGCGAATACCCCTGCATTCTCCACAGGCTCCTCAAGGGGGCACTACATCTTTTTTTTTTTTTTTTTTTTTTTTTTTAACTTTCCCTTATTTTTTCAAATCACCTGTATGAAAAAAAAGTTAAAAAGAAAACAAACATACAATAAAAGAGCATTTCAAAGAGACCATAGCAAGGGAGTAAGAAAAAGACAACTAACCTAAGATAACTGCTTAACTTCCAACATGTTCCTACTTTACCCCAAGAAAGTTACATAATATAGCAACATTTCAGTGAACTTGTTCCTACTACAACCATCAGAAATTAACAGACAATAGTCATTTCTGGGCATCCCCAGAACGTTAAATAGCTTATCTGTTCTTCCTGGATTATTGTTCCCCCTTCCTTAATTGCTCTCTACTGCTAGTTCCCCTACATTCTACATTATAAACCATTTGTTTTACATTTTTCAAAGTTCACATTAGTGGTAGCATATAATATTTCTCTTTTTGTGCCTGGCTTATTTCGCTCAGCATTATGTCTTCAAGGTTCATCCATGTTGTCATATGTTTCACCAGATCGTTCCTTCTTACTGCCGCGTAGTATTCCATCGTGTGTATATACCACATTTTATTTATCCACTCATCTGTTGAAGGACATTTGGGTTGTTTCCATCTCTTGGCAATTGTGAATAATGCTGCTATGAACATTGGCGTGCAGATATCTGTTCGTGTCACTGCTTTCCGATCTTCCGGGTATATACCGAGGAGTGCAATCGCTGGATCGAATGGTAGCTCTATATCTAGTTTTCTAAGGAACTGCCAGACTGACTTCCAGAGTGGCTGAACCATTATACAGTCCCACCAACAATGAATAAGAGTTCCAATTTCTCCACATCCCCTCCAGCATTTGTAGTTTCCTGTTTGTTTAATGGCAGCCATTCTAACCGGTGTTAGATGGTATCTCATTGTGGTCTTAATTTGCATCTCTCTAATAGCTAGTGAAGCTGAACATTTTTTCATGTGTTTCTTGGTCATTTGTATTTCCTCTTCAGAGAACTGTCTTTTCATATCTTTTGCCCATTTTATAATTGGGCTGTCTGTACTATTGTCATTGAGTTGTAGGATTTCTTTGTATATGCAAGATATCAGTCTTTTGTCAGATACATGGTTTCCAAAAATTTTTTCCCATTGAGTTGGCTGCCTCTTTACCTTTTTGAGAAATTCCTTTGAGGTGCAGAAACTTCTAAGCTTGAGGAGTTCCCATTTATCTATTTTCTCTTTTGTTGCTTGTGCTTTGGGTGTAAAGTCTAGGAAGTGGCCTCCTAATACAAGGTCTTGAAGATGTTTTCCTACATTATCTTCTAGGAGTTTTATGGTACTTTCTTTTATATTGAGATCTTTGGTCCATTTTGAGTTAATTTTTGTGTAGGGGGTGAGGTAGGGGTCCTCTTTCATTCTTTTGGATATGGATATCCAACTCTCCCAGCCCCATTTGTTGAAAAGACCATTATGGCTCAGTTCGGTAACTTTGGGGGCCTTATCAAAGATCAGTCGGCCATAGATCTGAGGGTCTATCTCTGAATTCTCAATTCGATTCCATTGATCTATATGTCTATCTTTGTGCCAGTACCATGCTGTCTTGGCAACTGTGGCTTTATAATAAGCTTCAAAGTCAGGGAGTGTAAGTCCTCCCACTTCGTTTTTCTTTTTTAGAGTGTCTTTAGCAATTCGAGGCATCTTCCCTTTCCAAATAAATTTGATAACTAGCTTTTCCAAGTCTGCAAAGTAGGTTGTTGGAATTTTGATTGGGATTGCATTGAATCTGTAGATGAGTTTGGGTAGAATTGACATCTTAATGACATTTAGCCTTCCTATCCATGAACATGGAATATTTTTCCATCTTTTAAGGTCCCCTTCTATTTCTTTTAGTAGAGTTATGTAGTTTTCTTTGTATAGGTCTTTTACATCTTTGGTTAAGTTGATTCCTAGGTACTTGATTTTTTTAGTTGCTATTGAAAATGGTATCTTTTTTCTTGAGTGTCTCTTCAGTTTGTTCATTTCTAGCATATAGAAACATTACTGACTTATGTGCATTAATCTTGTATCCCGCTACTTTGCTAAATTTGTTTATTAGCTCTAGTAGGTGTATCGTTGATTTCTCAGGGTTTTCTAGATATAAGATCATATCATCTGCAAACAATGACAGTTTTACTTCTTCTTTTCCAATTTGGATGCCTTTTATTTCTTTGTCTTGCCGGATTGCCCTGGCTAGCACTTCCAGCACAATGTTGAATAACAGTGGTGACAGCGGGCATCCTTGTCTTGTTCCTGATCTTAGAGGGAGGGCTTTCAGTCTCTCACCATTGAGTACTATGCTGGCTGTGGGTTTTTCATATATGCTCTTTATCATGTTGAGGAAGTTTCCTTCAATTCCTACCTTTTGAAGTGTTTTTATCAAAAAGGGATGTTGGATTTTGTCAAATGCTTTTTCAGCATCTATTGAGATGATCAATTGATTTTTTCCTTTCGAGTTTTTAATGTGTTGTAATACATTGATTGTTTTTCTGATGTTGAACCATCCTTGCATGCCTGGAATGAACCCCACTTGGTCATGGTGTATGATTTTTTTAATGTGTCTTTGGATTCGATTTGCAAGTATTTTGTTGAGGATTTTTGCATCTATATTCATTAGGGAGATTGGCCGGTAGTTTTCCTTTTTTGTAGCATCTTTGCCTGGTTTTGGTATTAGATTGATGTTAGCTTCATAAAATGAGTTAGGTAGTGTTCCATTTTTTTCAATGTTTTGAAAGAGTTTGAGTAAGATTGGTGTCAGTTCTTTCTGGAAAGTTTGGTAGAATTCCCCTGTGAAGCCATCTGGCCCTGGGCATTTATTTGTGGGAAGATTTTTGATGACTGATTGGATCTCTTTGCTTGTGATGGGTTGGTTGAGGTCTTCTATTTCTTCTCTGGTCAGTCTAGGTTGTTCATATGTTTCCAGGAAATTGTCCATTTCTTCTACATTATCCAGTTTGTTGCCATACAGTTGTTCATAATATCCTCTTATAATTTTTTTAATTTCTTCAGGATCTGCAGTTATGTCACCTTTTTCATTCATTATTTTGTTTATATGGGTCTTCTCTCTTTTTGATTTTGTCAGTCTAGCTAGGGGCTTGTCAATCTTGTTGATCTTCTCAAAGAACCAACTTTTGGTGATATTTATCCTTTCTATTGTTTTTTTGTTCTCTATGTCATTTATTTCTGCTTTAATCCTTGTTATTTCTTTTCTTGTACTTGGTTTAGGATTGGTTTGCTGTTCATTTTCTAGCTTCTTCAGTTGATCCATTAGTTCTTTGATTTTGGCTCTTTCTTCCTTTTTAATATATGCGTTTAGTGCTATAAATTTCCCCCTTAGCACTGCTTTTGCTGCATCCCATAGGTTTTGGTATGTTGTGTTCTCATTTTCATTCGTCTCTATATATTTAGCAATTTCTCTTGCTATTTCTTCTTTAACCCACTGATTGTTTAGGAGTGTGTTGTTTAACCTCCAGGTATTTGTGAATTTTCTAAGTCTCTGATGGTTATTGACTTCTAATTGTATTCCATTGTGGTCAGAGAATGTGCTTTGAATAATTTCAATCTTTTTAAATTTATTGAGGCTTGTTTTATGTCCCAGCATATGATCTATTCTGGAGAAAGTTCCGTGAGCAGTAGAAAAGTATGTGTATCCGGGTGATTTGGGATGTAATGTCCTGTAGATGTCTGTTAAATCTAATTCATTTATCAGATTGTTTAGGTTTTCAATTTCCTTATTGGTCTTCTGTCTGGTTGATCTATCTATAGGAGAGAGTGATGTGTTGAAGTCTCCCACAATTATTGTGGAAACATCAATTGCTTCCTTTAGTTTTGCCAATGTTTCTCTCATGTATTTTGTGGCACCTTGATTGGGTGCATAGACATTTACGATTGTTATTTCTTCTTGCTGAATTGCCCCTTTTATTAGTATGTAGTGGCCTTCTTTGTCTCTCAAAACATCCCTGCATTTGAAGTCTATTTTATCTGAGATTAATATTGCTACACCTGCTTTCTTTTGGCTGTAGCTTGCATGAAATATTTTTTTCCATCCTTTCACTTTCAAATTCTTTGTGTCCCTGTGTCTAAGATGAGTCTCTTGTATGCAACATACTGATGGTTCATTTTTTTTGATCCATTCTGCGAATCTATATCTTTTAATTGGGGAGTTTAATCCATTTACATTCAACGTTAAAACCGTGAAGGCATTTCTTGAATCGGCCATCTTATCCTTTGGATTATGTTTGCCATATTTTTCCCTCTCTCTATTAATATCCTTTATTGTACCCATACCGAATCTCTTTAGTACTGAACCTTTCTCCAAGTCTCTCTGTCCTGTCTTTGTTTCTCTGTCTGTAGGGCTCCCTTTAGTATCTCCAGTAGGGCAGGTCTCTTGTTAGCAAATTCTCTCAGCATTTCTTTGTCTGTGAAAAATTTAAGCTCTCCCTCAAATTTGAAGGAGAGCTTTGCTGGATAAAGTATTCTTGGCTGGAAATTCCTCTCTCTCAGAATTTTAAATATATCGTGCCATTGCCTTCTCGCCTCCATGGTGGCTGCTGAGTAGTCACTACTTAGTCTTATGCTGTTTCCTTTGTATGTGGTGAATTGCTTTTCTCTTGCTGCTTTCAGAACTTGCTCCTTCTCTTCTATGTTTGACAGTGTGATCAGTATATGTCTCGGAGTGGGTTTTTTTTGGATTTATTCTATTTGGAGTTCGCTGAGCATTTATGATTTGTGTATTTATGTTGTTTAGAAGATTTGGGAAGTTTTCCCCAACAATTTCTTTGAATACTCTTCCTAGACCTTTACCCTTTTCTTCCCCTTCTGGGACACCAATGAGTCTTATATTCGGACGCTTCATATTATCTATCATATCCCTGAGGTCCATTTCGAGTTTTTCAATTTTTTTCCCCATTCTTTCTTTTATGCTTTCATTTTCCATTCTGTCATCTTCCAGGTCACTGATTCGTTGTTCAACTTCCTCTAGTCTTGTACTATGAGTGTCCAGAATCTTTTTAATTTGGTCAACAGTTTCTTTAATTTCCATAAGATCATCCATTTTTTTATTTAGTCTTGCAATGTCTTCTTTATGCTCTTCTAGGGTCTTCTTGATTTCCTTCATATCCCGTACTAGGGTCTCATTGTTCATCTTTAGTTCTTTGAGTAGCTGCTCTAGGTGTGTCTCTTCTGGTCTTTTGATTTGGGTGCTTGGGCTTGGGTTATCCATATCGTCTGGTTTTTTCATATGCTTTATAATTTTCTGTTGTTTTTGGCCTCGTGGCATTTGCTGAACTTGATAGGGTTCTTTTAGGGTTTGTAGACCAGTTGAAGTCCTTATCTCTAATTTATCAGATCTACAGCTTCGTGGAGTACACTTTCTCTAACTAACCAGCAGGTGGCGTCCACGAGCCACCTGTTCTCCACAAGCCAGATCTCCCCTGCTTAGCCTTTTTGGTGAGTGGGGGAGTGAGTCTTGTGGGGCCCAATTGGTGTCCCAAGCTTGCGTGTGTAGTTGGTGTTGCCTGCCCTGTATGTGGGGCGTGTTTCTGGGCAGTCGGGGCGGGGGGGGTGGCCCTAACAATCAAATCTCCCTGATGATCCTAGAGTTTTAAAGCTACTGCAATAGTCTAATCCTTCAGTTCAGTCCTGCCACAGTTTGTCTCTGCCACTGACCCACAAGTCTTTGGTATTGGCGTATGGCTCCTGAGACTTGCAAGTGGGCCCCTCTTCCAGGCTGTGCACCCCGGGTCCTCTGTTGAGGGATGACTGTGCTATGTCACAGGTGAGTGCCGTCCCCCCAGGGCAGTTCTGGGCTGCTGGGCTGTGTTGGGAGGCTCCCAGTCTGCTCAAATGATGGCTGAATGGGGCTCTGTTAATTCACACTGCTCCCCCTTCCCAGCTCTGGGACATTCAGCTGAGGTTGCAGGGAAGGCTAATGTCCACGCCCAGTTTTGTGGTGTGTGCCTGTTATTTGAAGCACTTCCGTCACACTGGGTTGTCTGGGGCAGCTCTGGGCTATGGGGCTGGCGATGGGCAGGAGTGTTTCCTGTCCACCAGGATGGTGGCTGTGAGCGGACACCCCCCTTTTCTTGGGAAGTTGTGTTGTTTAGTGAATTTTCTCAGCCACTGGATTATTGCCTTTTGTCTCAGAGCTCTCTTATTTCTGCTCTTGACTTGACGTGCCCAAATTTCAATTCTTTGAAGCTTTCTGTATTGAGCTTCTTAGAGTAATTGTTTTAGAAAAAGCAAAAAGGATTTAAAAAAAAAAAAAAAAAAAAAGGGCCCTCCTCAGAGATCTAATGGGTTATTGAAATGCTAATAGACAAAGCAACCAGGGCCATTAAGGAAAGGTGCCCTGGGCAGAGAGATCAGCCTTGCTTCGGGATTTGCATATGCGCCTCAAGGCCTGATCTCCGCCCTTCCCCTTTCTGTGTTCACCAGAACTCCAAAAATCCTCTGCTTTTACTTTGGAGCTTCTCGTGTTGTTTTCCTTCTATGCCCGTCTCCTCTCTGCTGGGCTGGCTGCTCTCAGAGTCTCTGGTGTCTGGCCTCAGTCTATCTATGGTTGGAGTTTGAATCAGTAGAATGAGTTTCCGTTGAGAGCAGCCACTGCAATTCTCCCTTCTCCTTCCTGGAGCTGACAGCCCCTCCTCCCCCGGGACTGAGCCTGGCAGGGAGGGGCGCGGGTCCCCTGGCCGCAAAAACTTACAGATTTCGCTGATCTCAGCAGTTCCACGTTTTCATGAGTGTTGTATGAAGTATGCCCAAAGACAGATTGCTCTGTGGTGTCCAGTCCACGCAGTTCCTGGCTTTTTACCTACTTTCCTGGAGGAGTAACTAAAACATACAGCTCACCAGTCTGCCATCTTGCCCCGCCTCTCCGACTAACATTTATTACTTAAATTTTTCTATGGGAACATTGCTTCAGTGACCGTTCTTGTACATGCCATTGCTTATATGTGAGAGTATTTCTAGAATAGATTCTGTATTAGGCTTCTTAGCTTCTTGGCTAGTTTAGGAGAAAAGGAATGTATTGAAATAGATAAGTTCACGGAATCATTGGGAGGTCTAAACAAAGAGGCTCCAGGTTAAATTTGAAGGATCAAAGCCCAGAACCTCACCATTGAAGTGGGCTAAGGGAGCTGCCTCTGCTGGCAAAGACCCCAAATGTTACCACTGCAAACTGCTGTGAGGAGGCCTCTGTTGCCATCTTTGCCATTACGTGTGCTGCAGAATAGAAGCCTTCAACAGATCTGTTTCCTCATACTGCTCTTTTCTGACTTGAAGTCTTGAGTGGATGTGTCTAATCAGTCAAATGTAATTTAAGCAAATCCAGCAGAAAGGCAGGCCTGTTAATGTGGAGACTGATCAAAACGTAAAGAGAGTGTTTTAAAGGTGTTTATAGGCCCAAATAACAGATGTCCAATACAGCTACCAAGAAGTGGACTTGCTTGCTTGAAGGATATATGTTTATTGAAAATTTTGATGCATTCTGCCAAATTGACATCAATACAAAGTGGACCAATTCTCTACGGTATATGATAATTCCCTTTCCCCCACATCTTCTTTGGCAATGTTGTATAATATCATTTCGTTAATATTTTTGACAATTTTGAGCAACCTGATAGGAAAAAAGATCCCACTTCATTTAAATCTGCATTTCTTCATAGTTAGTTAGTTGAGCATATTTTTCTTATGTTAATTAGCCATTTGTTCTTCTTCTGAGGAATGTCCATTTATAACCTTTGTCTATTTTTTTTTTCTATAGGATTGCCTTTTCTGTTTGTTGGTTAATGTTTGAACATCTTTCTATTCTGGGTAGCAACTTTTTTTGTCTGTTACAGATGTTGAAAACTTTTGTTCCCAGTGACATTTTTCTTTTTTCTTTCTTGAGTCTTTTAGTTATAGGGAATTTAAATAAGACCCATAGTAAACTGTGTAATTTTTTTGTATATGCATACAATGGAATATTACTGAGCCATAGAAAGGAATGAAGTTCTGTTACATGCAACAACACTGGTAAACCTTGAAGACATCATGTTGCATGAAATAAGACAGATACAAAAGGACAAATATTGTATGATCTCTCTGATATGAAATAATTAGAATAATCAAACTCACAGACTCAGGATCTAGAATATAGGTTACCAGGGGATGGGGTGGAGATAGGGGATGGGAAGTTAAGGCTTAAAATATGCAGGGTTCCTATTTGGAATGATAGAAATGTTTTGGTAATGGATGGTGGTGATGGTAGCACAACATTGTGAATGTAATTAATAGCACTGAAACATATATATGAATGTGGTTAAAAGGGAAATGTTAGGTTGTATATATGATAACAGAATAATTTAAAAAAAAAAATCCATGGAACTTCAATACACAAACAGTGAACCCTAAGTTAAACAATGGACTATAGCTAATAGTGCCATTATAAAAATATGCTTTCCTCTATTGTAACAAATGTACTGTACCAATGCAAGGTGTTGATAATAGGGTGGTATATGGGAATCCTGTATTTTATGCATGATTGCTCTGTAAACCCACAATTTCTCTAATAAAAATAAAAAATAGGAGGGACAGAAAGACAAAGAGAGTAAGTGTAGGCTAAAGAAATTGTATTAGCCAGGGTTCTCTAGGGAAAAAGAATCAGTAGGAGATATCTGTAAATATTACGAAATTTTTGTAAAAATTGTCTCATGCAACAGTGGCAAGCACAAGTCCAAGTTCCATATGGCAGGCTTCAGGTTGGGAACTCTGATGATGGTTTTCGATGACATCCCCAGGAGAAGCTGCCTGGCTGAATTAGGGATAGAAATTCTGTCTTCTGCCTGCTGAAATCATGTCTTCTCCTTTTAAAGCCTTAACTGATTGGATAAGATATATTTTATTGTTGAAGGCAGTCTCCTCAGTTGATTGCAGATGTAATCATCCATAGAAACAATCAACTTACTGGTGATTTAAGTCCACACAATGTTCTTACAGTAACAATCAGGCTAGTGGTTGCTTGACCAAACAACTGGACACCATCACCTGGCCAAGTTGACACATGAACCTAACCATCACGGTCTAACTCTTGTCAACTTGGCAACCATACACATCACCTTAAGCCATACTTAATCTCTAAATAAAAAACAGTAGTGGTCATATTTTTCATATAACAATACTCAGCAGTCTTGAATACAACTGGAAATGTACTAAATCTCTCCAGAATAGAATGCAAGCCCTTGGGTGATATTCACTCTTATACTTGATATCCTATAACTTAAATACTATAACATGAAATTAATACAACTTCTGTCATATGATAAGGAGATAAGATAGGGAAGAAAATAAAAGATATTTGCTTTATGTACATATACAAACATACTTAAAACAAAGAAGAAATAGACATAATCATTACACTCCTTACTTCTGTAGCTGGTCACGTGGTTGTAATTCATATTTATTTCTACACTTCTTCCAGTACCCATTCCATGTTCCCTTTACCCTCAGCAAGCACTTCAGCTGGCTGTGGTTCTTTGACTGGTGGGATGACCCAAACATTCATTCCTGGAGTTTCTGGCCATCGGTAGTCCTGCCTGGATTGGGTTGTTGCAGTTTTCTATTGACTTTAATCACAGGGCATTGTAATACTAAGAAACACCCCAGGGGATCTCATATACTCCAGGCAAACGCTTTACCTTCGTTATATAGTTGCAGTCATATTTCCCCTTCATATTCAGGATCAGTCACCCCAGCCAGTACAGTAATTCCCTTCTTTGCCTGTTGATGCAGAGGCATGAGGAGCCCAAAGTGGCCAGGTGGCAGTCTTAACTTCCAGTTCACTGGTATTGTTGTGTCTCCTGGTAGACTGCTTTTGGAACTAAGACCTGTGGACCAATAGAGCATATGGTTGCAGGGACAAGAAGCAAAAATTTTCCTAGTGGATCACTAGGAGTGATAGTGAGTGGTGCCACTCCCATTTCCACCCCTTGATTCCTGGACCCATGAATCCTGGCTATGGGAGAAACAGCACCATAAAGTGGAAGTTGATTTAGAGCATACACAGCCTCCTTGAGAACATTGCCCCAGCCCTGCAAGGTATTACAGCACTGTAATTGAGTCTTCAAAAGGTCATTTCACCATTATATCAATCCAGCTGCTTTAGGATGATGGGGAACATGGTAAGACCAGTGAATTGCATGAGCATGTGCCCATTCCCTCACTTCATTTGCTGTGAAGTGGATTCCTTGATTAGAAGCAGTGCTGTGTGGAATACCATGATGGTTGCTAAGGCATTCTGATGGTAGTTTTGGCAGAAGGAGTGCATGCAGGAAAGGCAAACCCATATCCAGAGTATGAATCTATTCCAGTTAGAAAAAATCACTGCCCCTTCCATGTTGGAAGTGGTCCAATGTAATCAACATGCCACCAGGTAGCAGACTGATCACCTTGAGAAATGGTGCCCTCCATAAAGGGGACTTTGTTGGTCTCTGCTTCAGGAAGATTAGCCACTCAGCCATGTCAGCCTTGATGAGTGGAAGTCTGTGTTGTTGAGTCTATGCTTAACCTCCATCCCTACCATCATGACCACTTTGTTCATGAGCCCATTGGGAAATGACAGGAATGGCTGGGGAAAGAGGCCAACTGGTATCCACTGAACGGGTCATCTTTTCCACTTGAGTATTAAGACCTTCCTCTGCTGAAGTCACTCTCTGGTGAGCAGTAACATGGGACACAAATATCTTCATGTTTTTTGCCCACTCAGAAAGGTCTATCCCTTCCCCAGACCTCTTTGTCACCAATTTTCCAAACATGCTTCTTCCAAGTCCCTGACCATCCAGCCAGACCACTGGTGACTGCCCATGAGTCAGTATACAAACAAACCTCTGGCCAAAATTCTGCCCACTTTACCCTCACCATTATTCTTCAGGGATGTCCCAGAAAGGGGCTGTAGTGCTGCAGCTGTCCAATTTTGGGTGGCACTTGCTTATCTTTGCAGAACCATCTGTAAACCAGGCCCAAGTTTTCTCTTCTTCAGTCGGCTGATTGTAAGGAACTCCCAAGAGACCATAGCTGCAAGGTTAGGAAAGAGAAGGTAATATAGCAGGAGCGGGGGCCATGGCCTTTGGGCCACTTCCTCATGTAACTTACTTGTGCCTTCAGGAACTGCTCGAGCCCTATCTCATATATATCATTTCCATTTTATGATGGAGTGCTGCTATGTACACCCAACTTTATGGCTTGGTGGGTCAGACAGCACCCAGGTCATGACAGACGACTCAGGTCTCATGGTAACTTGGTGACCCATGGTTAAGTGTTTGGTCTCCACTAAAGCCTAGTAGCAGGGCAAAAGCTGTTTCCCAAAAGGCAAGTACTTATCTTCAGAAGATGGCAAGGCTTTGCTCCAAAATCCTGAGTCTTCACTGTTACTCTTCTTTAGGGACCTTCCAAAGGCTTTAGACAACATCTCTGTTTTCCCACTGACACTTCCAGCACCATTGGATCTGCTGGATCATATAGCTCAAGTGGCAGAGCAGCTTGCATAGAACCTCCTCTTAATCTGATCCCCAATCAAAACCAGCAACTATTGAGATCGCTCAGTAAATGGACCAGAGTAGCACACCCAAATGAGGAATATGTTATCTCCAAAATCCAGAGAGGCCAGCTAGGCATTTTGTCTCTTTTTTGGTTATAGGAGGGGCCAGATGCAACTGCTTGTCCTTCACCTTAGAAGGGATAACAACATGCTCCACACCACTGGACACCTAGAAATTTCACTAATGTGGAAGGACTATTTTTGTTTGATTTGTCTCCCATCCTCTGACATGCACATGCCTTACAAATAAATCTAGAGTCGTTGCTACTTCTTGCTCACTAGGTCCAGTCAACATATCAATATAATAGACCAGTGTGTTGGGAAGGAGAAATGATCAAGTTTCGTGAGGACTAGATTATGATATAGGGCTGGAGAGTTGATATACCCCTGAGGTAGAACAGTGAAGGTGTATTGCTGGCCTTGTCAGCTGAAAGAAAACTGTTTCTGGTGGTCTTTACTAGCAGCAATTGAGAACAAAGCATTTGCCTGATCAACAGCTGTACACCAGGTACCAGGGAATATGCTGATTTGCTCAAGCAGTGATACCACATCTGGAGTAGCAGCTGCAATTGGAATCGCCACCTGGTTATGTTTACAGTAGTCCACTGTCATCCTCCGAGATCCATCTGTTTTCTTGTCTTTGGCTGCTACTTGGCTTCTCCCAACCCAGGATCCAATCATCCCCATTGTGTTTAAGGGTCCAAGTTCCATGACAGCAGTTCTCACAGTAATGTCTACCTCAGGACATTCCATTGCAGTTTCATCTTGTGACACAGGATTAATCTTTTCAGAGAAATGAGGGCTTTTGCTCAGGGGAGGTGGTTACAAGTTTATCAGACACAGTAAGGTTGATCTCTTCAGGTGGAGGTTGGATGGCAGAGTCCTCAGGGCAGACTATTACAGGTTTGTCTGGCAAAGACTCAGCAGAATGCAACTGTGGGCACGCACACTGCCAAATTCCATATGGCAGGCTGCGAACTGGGAGCTCCCATGAAGGTTTTCAATGAATTAGCCCAGGAGAAGCTGGCTGCTTGCCTTGAGATGGAAATTCTCTCTTCTCAAAATATGTAATCTTTGATAGCTTTTTTCTTACTCAGGGAGTTTTTTCATGTATTTTATTATAAAATGTTTTCCTTAATTTCCTTCAAAACATTTTTGTGGCATTGTTGCTCCCGTTTAACTTTCCATCCATCTATAATTCTTTGTGTGTGTGTGTGTGTGCATTGTGTGAGGTATAAACTAGCTTTTTTCCCAACTGGAGAGCCATTTAGTTCTCACATTAATTGAAGAGCCCATCTATAACATTTATTTAATCCTCATATTACATAGATGCACTTCTGAAGTCTCTATTATGCTAAGTTGATTTGTGGGCCTATGGTACTTGCTTCTGCACTACCCTGTTTTAATTATGGAATATTTATAGTATATTATGAAAACTGGTAAAGCAATTTCTTCCTCATTTTTTCCTCCTAAAAAAGAAAAAAAAAAAAAAAAAGAGAGGCCTGGGCTTTTCTTACATATTTCTTTTCCAGATACATATTAGGATGGGTTTGCTGAATTCCATTAAAATCATATTGGAATTTATTTTTTTATTGAGGGTTCATTTAATGTTTCTGTAAATGCATGTGTGTAACCTAGAAAATATATTTTATGAGATATTACATTGAGAGAAATCATTAATTACCAGAGACTTACATACCAGTTTATAAGTCATTTGGGATGCAAATGACTTGTTAAGAACAACCAGGAAGTGATTTTTGGGTTTCTTCATCATTTGCCATGCCTGTGTTCAAGAATGGCAATAGAGAAAAGGCCCTGGGTGAAAAATAATGGGAACCTTCCCAGAAACTAGGAGTAACAGGAGAAATAAGAAGGATTAGAAACAATAAACATCTTTTCCCAGGCTCCACTGTGACCTATGCCCAGAAATGTAGGTCTGGGCCTGGAGTAAATAGTCTGACCAGCCTCTCCACAGCCAGGGGATCCTGGGGGCAGAGCCAGAAGGTATGCCATGTACATACTCTTTAGGAGGACTTGGAGTAATTACCCTGTGCTAAGCACCCACACTGGGTCTCCTAGCTGTCTCCTTGTCATCCATTTCATTTTCCCAGTCAGTTGCTTTGGGCAAATGAAACTGATAGAGTCTCAGTTTTTTCATATATAAGATGCAGACTTCTGGAAAGCTAATGAA
Organism: Choloepus didactylus; assembly: GCF_015220235.1. Lineage (NCBI taxonomy): Eukaryota > Metazoa > Chordata > Mammalia > Pilosa > Megalonychidae > Choloepus > Choloepus didactylus. The sequence goes on along the minus strand of NC_051308.1, from coordinate 80,758,285 downwards.
GTATACCTGATGGTGATACAGTATAAAATGATATACAGAATAAACAATTCCAAACGAGTGTATTTATTATAGCAAGTGAATTTATATGGACTAGCAAGAGAGTGGGCCCACTGCTCAGGAAACGATTATGACTTTAGGACCATCAGTGTCTACTGAGAGTTCACAGAAAGACAGTATATTTTAAAAAGACAAGATAGTGAGGCCAAGAAGCAAATGAGATTTTATTAAGCATCATTTATGTGCAGGCAATGTTATATTTTTCTGGAACATGCAAAGGAAATTAGGTAACTGGAACATGACAAATTTGCTGCCATTAGGAGCCTACCTTTTAGTTGGTGAGGCTAAGCCTCTAGAAGAAAAACAGCAAGACAGAGTGCATCAGCAGTATGGGAAAAATAACAAAACAAATTTAGATTAGTTGCTGAAGAGTTCCAGATAAAGGAGTATATGAGAATTTTCTGGGGAAGGACTTCTTGGTGGTTGTGGTGCAAGAGGATTTAATGCTGTGTACAAAATAACATGATATAAAAATGTGACTGGTGATGGCTTTTTGTAAGTTGTGAAGAGTGGTATTTGACAAAGGCTCAAGGGTAGGATATAGTAAATTAGGATCTAATAAATTGCTTGTGGTCTTGGTGGTGGTTAAACAAGCAACTAAGCACCTTGCTTTGGCTGGATTAGAGATCAGGAGTAAGAAATGTGGTGACATTTAATGAAAATTTGGTTTATGGAAATTTGAAAAACTGATATGGAAGTTTTAGTTCTCACTTTATGTGCAAAACTTGAAGCTATGCTAATTTGCTCAAATTAAAAGAAAAACATGAAATTCTTATCATTTCAACCAGATGGGCTATGTGAATTGTACTATATCTGTTTATGCGGTTTCCACCTGATGGCGTCACTTTAGTTGGCAAACAGAAATACCTGCTATTGCAGTTTTGACTTGTGAGAAATCTTTATTCCTCAGGTAAAAGGCTGATGAAAGCTGGTGAAAGCATGACTTCTGGACTCTGCTTTCTTCTCTTCCTGGGTCCCCTTTTATTGCCTTCTCTTCCCACCATGGCATTTCTTGCACGCTTTCCTACTTCCTTGGGCCTTGTCCTCCTCTCCCACCTCTCCTCCTCTACAAAATTCCATCAGAGTCCATTTTTCATGTCCCTTTCTCCCTATCTCTTCAGCAGCTAGAGCTCAGTGACAGGAGATGCAACAGCAGATGGGGACCACCTTCTCTCCTTCGGGGCCATGACCTTCACTGGGGACCAGAAAGGATACAATGCACATGACTGAAAAAACCCACAGAGGAAAGACGGGTGGGCTCTGTGCCAGGCATGCCTGGCCCTGCCTCAAGGTGAGCCCTTTGAAAGGAGGAAAGGCTGGTCATCTTTCTCAGATGGCTCCACTTCCCGCAGCAACTTGTAGAGGGGCTCTGGGGTGTTCACGGGATATGGAGCTTCTTTGTACCTTGTCAGCTTCAGGCTGGGACTGAAATGATACCAGAAGGAGGAGAAACCATAGATTCCTGACAGGCATGAAGCATTGATCATCACGTGCCAGCAGAAGAAGGTGGTGACAAACATGACATCATTGATGTCATCGTCCTGCCATGGGTAGCCAGTGAGTGGTCTGTATAGAATAAAGCCTGCCTGCATCAGCCAGGAGCCCATTGTCAGAAACAGAAAGGTCTCGATCAGCCAGAGGTGAGGCATGTCAGGGGCCCACAGTTCTGTGGTCAACACCAGCATCAGCAGGAACACCACCAAGATGAGCAGAGAATGAACCTGCAGCTCCACCCCTGCTGAGATATGAGTATGTGACACCAAGAGCAGCAAGAGCACATAGAAGGTCAGGACCAGGACACCTTTTTCTAATACCACACACCTCTGAGGCAGCAAGTTCTTGCTCACGAGGTCCATACAGCCAGTGAGGATGAGGAGGATGAACATGGTGAGGTGCTGCCACTCTTTGGGATACATAAACCTTGGTGGCACCTGGTTGTTCATCAGCACCATCCCATCATCAAGGCAGAGGACCACATAGGCTGTTAAGATGGAGCCAGTCACTATCTTCACCAAACCACCAAAGGATATGTTCCAGAGATTCGTCCATCTCCCTTTATTCTTGGGATGACATGAAGGAAACAGAAGAGAGTCATTGAGTATCATGGCTTTGGAGACCACTATTGTCTGATGTAGTCCAAAAGAGAAAAGATACAGTCCTGGGTAAAAATGACCATTGAACTTTCCCATGGAATTACAGGTCTCTCTAAGGGGTGCAGAACAAAACTCAGGTCCTCCTCTCCCTTTTTCTCCCTCAGGAACACCTCAAGTTTTGGGCTGTTTGTAGAGAGCTAATTTCTACCTATTTTTATCATCTCCCTCTGCCCACTACTCCCTCACAGACTGGAAAGTTCTGGACAGCAGCCTACGCTTTTGGTACAGTGAATCTCATTGTTCCATTCCGTTTTAGTACACTGGGAACTCATTGACATCCGCCGAAGAAGGAAGATGAATATTTCCTAGTACACATCTCTGGGAATGTGTGCTTCTCTCAGTGGCTTGCTTTTGGACCCTTGGATGCTTCCGGTCACAGTTGTCTAGTTGTCTCTTGCTCCCAGAGCTTACTCCCCTCTGCTCCTTCTCTGAGCACGAGCAGGGGGATTATTGAGAGAAGGCCTGGGTTACGCACAGACCTTTGTGTATTCTTGAAGGCTTCTTACATGTATTTTTGGTCATAAACTGAGGTGGAATGTATTCTTCCTGAAACATAAAAGTTTATAAACATCTGCATGTGCAGCCACATATAAACATACTCAACACCTACCAGCCTCTTCAGTCTTCTATAATAGACAGATTTTGGGACCACCAAGAAAGCCCCTCACCTGCCCCCAAATATCTCTCCACTAGCCAGTAGATGAACCTGAAAGCCATCTTATGAGATCAATCTTGGGGTGTTAAGGTTTAATTTCTTACTAAAATGCAGATATGTTGAGAGGAGTAATTCCGGTGAGCCATTTACATTTTAATGTGAATTAGCATCTCAACTTTTTCCTCTCTTTAATTATCATTTGCTATATGATTAATATGTATAGGAAGAAAGGGTCCTAGGCACTAATTGACAGCCAGCTGCACATAGGGATTGCATCCAAGGCAAGAGTCTTCAATTAGAGGGGTGGTAGAGAACAAGTCATAGGTAATTCAAGACATACCCTGGGCACATAAATGGTTCTGGGTTCATTGCAGAGGGTACAGGAAATAGGAGTTTCTCTGGAGATGATGGGTATGCTGAAGAGAGAGGAAGTTCATCACTGAATATGAACTCTGCTCACTTCACAGTCTTCTGCATAAGTGTCCAGTTCTCATGGTATAAGCAGAGGGGCAGCACTTATATTCTCATAGCTTCACCTGACAGTTTACACTCAGGTGACTGCACTACCTCTGAGCCCTCACTCTCATAAAAATGTCTACTCTTTCCCAAGTCCATTTAGTGCCCCCCAAATCCAGTCTCTCCATGCTTTCGAGGATGGAGGTCATTTCATGCCAGTGGGAGAATGGGGACTTGAGTGTAGAAACACAATAGGAGAGAGAGCTTAATATAACTTTATGGGGGACTTGTTAGCCTTATTCCAATTTAACTTCAACTTTCTTTTCTTTTTCATACACAAGTGTGGTGTAGACTGGTTAACGATTCACCAAATTCATTTCCTTTTCTTCTTTGGTCTACCAATAAACCACATTTCCCACTCAGCCTTAGATGCAGCCTTACAACTATGTTCTAGTCAGCAGAATGTGAATGGAAGTGTTATATATTACTTCCTGGTCTCGTCTATGCAATCCTCCCTCGTGTACTCTTCCATGCTACTTTCTTTTATTCTGGATTTATACAGAATATCACAGCTTATTTGAAAGTCATATGTTATTGAGGATGGAGGAGCACCAGTAGGTAAGGAACAGGGTTCCCAGGATTGCTCCTTGTAGGAGACCCATTTTCAATAAATGTGAACCAGAAACAGAAATGATTTGGTTAAGTAATGGAAATCTTTGTGTTTATTTGTTACAGTAGCTGGCTCACCTTAACTAATGTTTACGTAATAATAGCCACTGTAGAAGAATTTGGAAAAACACATAAGCAAAAAGCAAGAGAAGAATAAACATCTGACTTTAGGAATGCAGGGCTGTGAAATGGAAGGAAAATTGGAAATCAAGAGACCGAGATTCTAGTCCTAATTTCCTCTAATTAGCTGAGTCTCATTTTCTTTACTAGAAAAAATAGAAAATTTTGGTAACTGTGTTTGTGTGTGGGGGGGGGGGGGAGGCAGTAGAAAGAGGGAGAGGGAGACAGAGAGAGAGAGAGAGAGAATAGAAACATGGAGATTATTGCATAGAAGGGAATATATTTATCTATGTATTTATTTATTTATTACGTGATCTTTTTTCCTTTTTAGCCAGTGCTCAAAACACCTGGAAGATCTCAAAGAGCTGAATGCTCAGGGAGAGGAGTTACAAAGAGAGGTTGTGAGAGTGATGCTGTGATGGAGTGTCCTGGCACTGTCTTTTGTTCTTGCCTTTTTCTCTGGGAAATTATCACACTGCTCTGAAGGGAAGTGATCCTTGTTGCCACAAAATCCATTCCTCCACTATGTATTTACCATCAACAAAGTGTGCATGTATCTGATTAGCTCAGTTCTGCCTAGAGGAGACTGCAGGTCTCACAAAGGATTGCATTTGGTCACTTGTTATGTATCATACCAAGGAGCTGTGGATCTAAGGGGGGCATAGTGGAGGTGGGGAAACAAGCAGACACCATTATATCCTGCTCACCACATTTATGCCCACCTCGTGGCCACTCCTGGCTGCTGGGAGTCAGAGGAGGAGGGAGGAGGAAACCAGAAGTTCAGGGTTGAAAGTGGCAGTGTGCAGGATGGGTAGCTCCACATAAGGCCCATCTGGGATACTCAGGCCCCCGCCTTGGCCAGGCATCAAGGTTACATGCTGTTCACTAAAACATAAGTGTCTTGATGCCAGGACTTTGAAGATAGGCATCAGCCATTCCAAACCAGATGCTACCCACAAGTAGCAAAGAAGGAAGCCAAAGGTGGTGAATGATTAGTAGAACTGCCAGACAGCTCCAGAGTTGGTGGACACCTAGTACTTGGAAAGCTGTTTTACGAAGAAAGCTCAGTGTGGCCAACAGAGCCCATGGAGGTCCTTCATTATCTGGCTGCTCCACAGCAAGACTCCCCTCATCCCACCCCACACTCCCGGGGGCCCCAAGGACAGCCACCTGTCTGGCACCATGAAATGCCAAAGTGAGCAAAAAGGTCCTCAGGAGTTCAGGAAACATGACTTTACTAACTGGTGACATAATCTTGAACTCACAAGAGTTCACAATATGGAGGTGTAGTACACATATGCACATACATGGAATACACAAATATATATTAATTGGAGAATGTTTTAGTTTGCTAATGCTGCCAGAATGCAAAACACCAGAGATGGATTGGCTTTTATGAAAGGGGGTTTATTTGGTTACACAGTTACAATCTTAAGGCCATATAGTGTCCAAAGTAACACACCAGCAATCAGGTACCTTCACTGGAGGATGGCCAATGGCATCTGGAAAACCTCTGTTAGCTGGGAAGGCACGTGGCTGGCGTCTGCTTCAAGTTCTGGTTTCAAAATGGCTTTCTCCCAGGACGTTCCTCTTTAGGCTGCAGTTCCTCAAAATGTCACTCTCAGTTGCTCTTGGGGCATTTGTCCTCTCTTAGCTTCTCCAGAACAGAAGTCTTCTTTCAATGGCTGTCTTCAAATTGTCTCTCATCTGCAGCTACTCTCTCAGCTTCTGTGCATTCTTCAAAGTGTCCCTCTTGGCTGTAGCAAGCTTGCTCCTTCTGTCCAAGCTAATATGGTGCTCCAGTAATTTAATTCAGAACCACCCTGAATGGTTGGGGCAACATCTCCATGGAAATTATCCAACCAAAGGTCTTGTCCACAGTTGATTGAATCACAACTCCAATGGAAACACCCAAAGGATTCCAAAATCTAATCAACACTATTATGTCTGCCCACACAAGATTGCACCAAAGATAATGGTGTTTTGGGGGACCTAATACATCGAAATGGCAGAGAGAATTATTTAGAATCAGAGCTTGTCAGGCTGAGTGATGTGAAGGGTGCATTTTATAGGATTTCATTTGATAGGAGTTGTTCATGGGGGAGAAAGAAGAAAGATGAGTCAGACTCATCTTTACATACATCCTAGAAGAAAATGTCAGTAACTGAGGGAAGTTTTAGTGTGAGGTTCTTTCAAAAGCACCTTTTAATCTGTCTCTCTTTGGTTGCTTAGCATCTTTTCCTCCTCCTCCTCCACCTTCACTTCCTTCTCCTCCCTCTCCTCCTCCTCCTCTACCAACACCTCCTCCTCCATCTTCACCTCCTTCTTCTCCCCCTTCTCCTCCTCTTTTTTTTTTTTTTGAAATTTAAAGAAAAAATTTATTGAAGATCTGAAAAACAATTCCTAAAAGATTGACTTTTCCAGAAAACTGTAGCTACACAATGCATTGCATCTATCATGTTAAAACGTGCATTAGACACAAATACAAAAACCATGAGACAAGCCACCATTCTTCAACAATCTGAGCAAAGATAAAATGCCTAAGGAACAACATGGATGACTTGCAAAGGATGGGCTCTTTACTTTAAGCACCATAAAGAAGGAAAAAAAAAAAAAAAAGAGCACAAATGGATGAGTGTGTTCAGTTATATACACTGAATTGAACCTTTGGCACTAATCAGAGCATTCTGTCATATAGCATTAACACATACTATAAAAGTGCGTAGTGTCAAAGGAATAGAACCACCAGCATTCAAAGCAGCTTTGTCAATTAGGCCATAAAACACTCTACAGCATTCTGTTGTCCATCACTGAATACACTGGCAGCAATTTTGAAATAAAAAAAAAAAAAGAAAAGAAAAAAAGGAGAATAACCCCTTTTATTTTCTGTTTAAAATTAAACAGAAACAAACATACATCAATTCTGTTATACACTAACATTTTCAAAGTACATCATTTGTACAAGAGGACTAGGAACAAAAACTTGTTAACAGAGGTTCAAACATAAGTGTGTGTGAGCAGTCTCACACAGCTTTCCAATGGTACTCAGGAGGAGCCACTTCATAATCACTGGCACTAAACAAAGTTGCAGAATTCTTTGCCAGATACTTTAGGAAATCATGAAGATAGTTCAGTAATAAAGCAAGGCTCTTCTCATCCAGAGGTGTATAGGCCAACATTGCTCCAATTCGTACAAACAAATAATCTCAGTAGATGTGGCGCTACATACACCTGGGACATGGGTGCATCAGGGTGATCTGCAAGGATTTCAGCATACTGTGGTCTCTCAAATTTGTAGAGCAGCTGAGTGCCCAACATTACATTGAAGTATTCTTTTATCCCTGCCACAACTTCATTAACAGCATATTCCTTATTATCTGTGTTTCCTCGTGATTTTTTATAATTTGCATAATCCTCTAGAATGGAATCCACATTCTTCTTAGCAGGAAGATAAAAGAGCTGTTTTTGCCTGGTAATTAAGTCCCAGTCATCAACAAGCCATGGTTTTAGTTCTTCAGGAATCTTTACTTTAACTTCAACTCTGTTCATGAATGTTTCTTCATTTTCAACAGTAGGATCTACTCGGGCCCTTTTCTTCCGAGGAGGCTGAGGTGTTTCACTGGTGCTGCCACCATCTCCATTTCCAGGTGTTTTCTGTTTGTTCTTTTTTGTTTTCACTTCAACATTTTTCTGCTGCAGACCAGATGTCTTCTTTCCTGGGGTAGCCCCTCTCATCTTCCCCTCTGTGTACTGCTCCTGATTGGCTTTTTGAAGTTCTCTCTGTTTCTGCAGATTGGTGTCCACGTATTTGAGTACTCTGCTTTCTGGAACCCATTCATCCCAGTTTTTATTCCAACCACTGTAATGTATAAAGTATTTCACTTGTTTGCCTTTTATGGCAACCTTTACACACTTTGCTTCATAAAGCAGGGGCCCATGAAAGCACAGCACTCGCTCACCCTCCTGGAATTTAGGCTTCAGGTCCTGCTTCGGCGCCATTTATAAGTGATTCGCCGCCTCCTCCTTCTCCCTCCTTCTCCTCCTCTTCCTCCTCCTCCATCTTCACCTCCTTATCCTCCCCCTTCTCCTCCTCTTCATCCTCCTCCACCTTCACCTTCTCCTCTCCCTTCTCCTCCTCCTCCGCCACCTCCTCCTCATCATCATCATCACCAATATTTGTAACTCACCTGGTTTCATTGAACAGTTCTAGTTCTAGCAGAGGAAGACCAGCTTTGTGGACCTCACAGGCTGCATTTCTATGGGGAATCAGCACAAAGTCAGAGTCTAGATCTCACCTGGCCTACACTTTTCTCATTAGCTCCAGCAGGGGTATGAGAGGTATTTTTGTTTACCGCTCCAGAACCACTTTCCATCTTGATCCACCCTCCTCTATGCCTCAGGAGGCTGAGCATTCTGAATGGCATTAATGACCATCCTCACTCTTGGGCTTCTGGTTGGAGTTGGTGAGAAGGAGGAGAGTGAGTGATGTATTTATCCCCAGGTTCCCTCTCTTCTGGGTTACAGTAAGTTGGTTGCATCCTCTATAGAAGGCCATGGCACCTGCCAAGAGGCCCTTGCCTACACCTGTAGCTCCCTTTTCAGGTCTGGTGACTTCAGGCCTGGGGGTGGTTTATAGCTCCTCAGTGTGCCCACCCTTGGGCCATCCTTTCCAGTATTGTGGAGGATTTTTGTTTGTTTTTTGGCAGTTATTTTGTGATTTTATTTGAGAATCAGCTGTTAGCTGTCATCCACATTGGCTGGCTATAGGTCTTTGAAAGTGGTAACAGGTACATAGGTCATTAGTATACAGAGCTTGCTCGGTGAACATTCATCCTTATTCCCTCATTACATTTTCTGAACAACTGTACACAGATACAGTATGGGGCATTCCTTATTTCTCTGGCCCAGAGAGCTTTGTTAAGCTTCATGTCAATGCACACAACTGGCATTTCCATCTCCTTCATAGCACCTTTTTTCATCTCTTTGAGTGCTCAAGGGGCAATTTTCTTGAAGCCCATTCCACGGAGGCAGTTGTGAATAGTGATGGTGTTCTGTGGTCACCATCTGACTGATGGCAGAGCAGCCCTTCTGCTTCTTGCCACCCTACTCTGCAGGAACCACTCTGCTGGGATCAGGTTGGAAAAACCCTGTATTTTTTAAACAGCCCCTTTATTTAATTCTCTTCAATGTTCCCATTTGAGTGTGCAATCTGCACCCCACCCCCAACCTGGAGTGCTGATTGAGTCAGTAACTGATATCAAGAGTGGCCTCAAGAGTGACTCTAAAGAGGGAATTCAGGGACCAGGTTGTTCACGTATTTGAGAAGTGTTTGGATAATCTTCTCACCAGGGAAAAGGAACACTGTTCATCCTCAGCCTGCAGTGGCACCACAGTTAATCATTGCACAGATTGAAGTGCAAGTGGAGGGCAAAGTGTTGGGAGAGGAAGTGGCTGTGCAAATTGATGATGTGGTGACTATAGTGGTTATAAAAATCAGGGGGTTAGTTAACTACTTTCAGTGCCCTAGAGCATCCCTGTCTAATGTGGTAGCCACATGCGGCAATTTACATTTAAATTAAAATTAATTAATATTAAATAAAATTTAAAATTCCGTTCCTCAGCCATACTAGCCACATGTACTATTTGTGTAGTGCTGTTCCATGGATTTTTTTTTTTAAATTTCATTCTATTACCATACATACATGTGACAATATGGGTTAAACTTGAAGTCATAAAGGACAAATATTGTATGACCCCACTGATATGAAATAATTAGAATAAGCAAACTCATAGAGTCAGAATCCAGAATATAGGTTACCAGGAGATGGGGTGGGGACAGGGAATAAGGAGTTGAGGTTTAAAATATACAGAGTTCCTATTTGGAATGATGGAAATGTTTTGGTAATGGATGGTGGTGACAGTAGCAGAACAGTGTGAACATAATTAACAGCACTGAAATATCTTAATGTAGTTAAAAAGAGAAATGTTAGGTTTTATCATTGTCTTTTGCATCAATTTTCATTTCTATTTTTATTTTCTCTTTAACCCAAAAGTTATTTAGAAGAATATCTTCGAATTTACAAATAAATTGTTATCTTTTTTTCTTTTACTATCCTTTTTATGTTGATGTTATTTCTGCCTTTGTTTTTTTGGAATATGACTTTTTTTCCATAAATGTTCCATGAGAATTATTCAGATTTTCTTATTAATTTTTCTTATATAATATGATTATTTTGAGATTGGTGTGTTATATTCTTTAATGATGATTGTGGATTTATTAATTTCTCTTTTTATTTCTGTCAGTTTTATCTTATGAATATAGATGCCACATTGTTAATGTATGAAGATTCATAATTATATCTTCTTGGTGCATTGAATGTCATTGAGAAAATATCATTGTTCCTATTAATTGTTAATGCTTCTCACCTTGTTTTCTTTTGTCTGCTTTAGAATTATAGCATCTGCTTTTTTTTATTATTTTTCTAGTATATGTCTACATCTTACAGTACTTGCTGTTTTAGATATATTTCTTGTAAGTAGGATATGACTTGACTTTGTATTTTAACCCATTCTGAAAATCTGTGTTATTTTGATAGGAGAATTTAAGACACTTAAATTTATTGTGATCATTGATGTGTTTGGACTTATTTCTGACATTTCATTTTATGCTTCTTGCATTCCTTTTTTAGCCCCAGAACCTGGTTCCTCCTTTAAAAATATCTCCATAGGAAGATGTAACTTACATTTACTAGAATAAAAGTTTCTATAGAAACAAAGATATGTCTGTTAGATTTGAAGGTTAGAGGAATTTGAGATTGACATGCTATTGTGGTTTGCTAATACTCTATTATGCAAAATACCAGAAATGGATTGGCTTTTATAAAGGGGGTTTATTAGGCTACAAATTTACAGTTCTAAGGCCACAGAAGTGTCCGAACTAAGGCATCAACAAGAAAATGCAATGCCATCCAGATGCATGAAGATTCATAATTATTGTATCTTCTGTCAGCTGGGAAGGCACATGGCTGGTATCGCTGTTCCTTTGCTCCCAAGTTGTATTTCAAAATGGTTTTCTCCAAAAACATCTCTGGGCTTGTCTCTCTTAGCTTCTCCAGTGCAAACTTTGGGCTAGCATCTCCACATGTCTCCAAGCAGCTGCTTTCAATGGCCATCTCCAAAATGCCTCTCTCAGCTGCTGCTCTTGGGGCATTTTGTCCTCTTAGCTTCTCCAGAAAAAACTCTGGGCTAGCATCTCAAATCTTCAGCAAGTGTCTGGGTCTCCTGGCTTAACATGTCCTGGGACATTTTCATCTCTCTGCTGTGTGTGTGAACTCCCTTTAAAGGACTCCAGTAGACTAATCAAGACCTACGCTGAATGGGTGGGGTCCAATCTCCAAGGAAACATTCAATCAAGAGGTCACACCCTAATCAAAAAGATTAATAACTCTATCCCCACAAGATTGGATTAAAGAATATGGCTTTGGGGGGGGGGCATAATATATCCAACTGGCACACATACCATATAGATAAAGGTGTCCTTGGTTTCTCATAGCACTGATAGTTTATATGACAACTTGTATTCTTTTGTTTCTCAAATAAATTAGTTTTTATATATGAGATTTCTTAACATCAAGGCCTCACCTCACTGATACCTCATTCAGAGCAGCACCACGGAATGCAGCAGTTATTGCTTAGAGTGTTTTCTGCCTGCTAAAAAAGACTAGAACATTAGGATATCCTGAGAAGCAGTAGGGTGAGATGGTTAATAGGACAAACCCTGACAATACTCTGCCACCATTGCAATCCCAGCTTTGCCATTTTCTCTGCCACCTGCAAGTTGTAAGATCTCAGTCCAGTTTCTTAATTTCTCTAGGCCCCATTTTCCTCATATGTAATATGGAGTTGATGATAGTATCACATCAGAAGTTTACTTAGTGATTTAAGGAGATAATCCATATAAAAACACTCAGCACAATCCTTGGCACATAATAGGATCTCCGAAAATGGTAGCTGATATTATAGTAATAATTTTCTTTGGTCCATGCCTGGGACTTGAGACAAGATTATTTTCACTCAAATTGTCCTTTGCTCTACCCCCAAGGAAGGAGAGCTGTGCATCTTCTTGAAGTTTGTAATATCTCTGTGACAAGACATCGCCTCCTTCCCTTGGTATTCTGAACATCCCAAAGGTGACTGAAGGGTCAGCTTGTGAACAGAGGGCCTGGGGTTTAAACAACTGCTACATTCACTGGCCTTATACTGGTGACCTCTGCCTTATTTCTATTTATTTTTGTCTGTAGTTGCTGCATCTAGAAGACCTGGCCTTAATGAAATATTCAGTCCTGGATCTTTTTATGTCCCAAATTAACTTTAATGAGCAAACATGGAAAGATCAAGAGGGCCGCGGCTGGGACTTAGGGGAAACTTTGAAGCAGAAGCCAGGATGGGGTAGATGCCCTCTGAAAATAAGCCAGCGTTTGCTTTTGATGACAGCAAACCCTCAGATCTTGTTCATTTGAGCTGCAAACAAAGGGTTCTGGTACAGACTACCTGATATTTCACCTTTTGCAATGTCTGTGTTCCTCATTCAACAAACATGCACCAACTGTGAACAAGAAACTTGCTCTAATACTTTTATTAAATGCTTTGGGTAATGCCAATGTGAATTAGAAACTGTCACTGTCCTCAAGGAGAGTCTAGCAGAGGAAATAAGATGTACACAAATGGCCACATTAAGAAGGGGATATTGAAGTGTCATCAAAGCAGTACAAAGTTCTATCAGATGGAGGAAGAATCATCTGCTTTCATCTTGGAGGGAACAGGGACAACTCTATGGAGGAAGTTGCGTGGGAGCTGCCCTTTTAAGAATAGTGGGATCGAGACAGATAGGGATGAGCAATGTTTTTTCAGGTGGAGCACACAGTCTGAGGATTGGCAGGGAAGTCCAGGAAATATTCTGCTTTCTTCTATCTGTGTTTTCATGGGAGAATCTCTGAATTGATAAGTTTCCCCATAAGTAAAATGGACTTAGTTCCATCTACTCAATACTTTTAGAGATTAAATGATTTGTATTATAACCAGCAAGGTGTCTAGTTCACTGTATGTACTCAAATAATGCCTGTCTCTACTTCTCCCCTTTATTCCAGTCTCTAAGCTGGTGAGAAGCAGATCCCCAACAATTTCTACTGGGGAATGAAGTTTGGGGAGCTGCAGATCAATGCTTTTATTGTAAAAGGAAGTTGAGGATTGTCACAAGCAGCCCCCACCAGGGGCAGTTCCTGGATGCCCTGGATAGAATGAATCCTGGACTGAGTCCTCAAGGCCGACTTCCCCCACGGTTCTCTTCCCTGTTACAAACGTCTGGATGACAGGTCATCTTTTCCAAGGATGTTTTTCTTTCAAAGACGTTTTCTTCACTGCTTCCCCAGTCATCTGCTTGAAGACTTTTCCACAAGGAGCTTAAGAATTCATCAGATGCTCTGTTCTGAGCGGAGTTAATCTGGACGAGTCTCAAAAGCAGTGAGTGTTGTCTTGTCCTTTTCCAGTTTGGGTATTCATTTGAACAGACATTTGAAATAGGCTCTTAACTGTAACTTATCCTTTTGTCTCTGAGTTTCAGCAGAGGTTTGAAAGGCAGGTAATAAAGGAGTCAATGGGGAGTCCCTTTGGCATTCCAGGGCCAGGAGCTGGAGTGTCTATGCAGGACTCTCAAAGGGGAGGCCTCAAGCCAGTCCTGCCAGCCTTTGCTCATCACGCAGGTCTAGTCCAAATAAGAAGGGAGGTTTATGAGAGATTGGAAAGTGGTAATTCCTTTGCAGAGAATTATCAATGTGCTGTATACTCTCTGCATCCCATGCCCCAATGAATAGAGGGAGGGATGAGGGGTGCCCATCTCCTCACCTCAAGCCAAGCAAGAGAGACTGTGTGGGGAATAGGCAGGACATGTGTTCTTTGGAATTTGAGAGACCTAGGGGCTATGTCTGACTCACCTGGGGAGTCCAAAGGAGAGAGGCTCTCACAGGGCTGCCCCTGCCTGGTGCAGAGTGAGGGGAGGCTGCAAGGTGGGAGTGAGGAACACACCAACTGATGCAGCAATGGCTACTGTTTTCAGGTTATTCTTCAAAGATTCTTCCCCTGGAGGACCTAATGGAGGGATGAAGGGCCCTGAGTGGTCAAAAGGAGGAGTCAAAAGCTGCCATCTGGAGGAGGGGCATTGCTGACATTGAGATAGAGAGAGAGGATCATCCAGAAGGTGGTGTCCTGAGGCCCAGTGAAGACAAGGTTTCCAGGAGGAGGGAGGGATCAGTTGGTCAAATGCTGTTGTTAGGGCAAGGAAGAAGAGAAAATGACCATTGGATTTAGCCACATAAAAATCACTAGTGCCACTGAATTGAGCAATTTAGGTGGAAAAGTGTGGATTTGAAATTGGTTCCAAAAAGAATGAGAGGACAGGAATTGAGACATGAGTATAAACAACTTCTTTGAGACGGTTTTCTGTGAAGGAGAGCAGAGAAATAAGTGCTGTGTGAAGGACATAGAGCAGTGCCTGGCACATGGAGAGTGCTCAGTAAATATTGCCCAAAGAGGGGCTTGATGACAAATGGGAGGTGCTCCCTAGTAATGTTGGGTGGCTGAATACAGGCTAATAAAAAGAATTGAGGGATGGGGACTGGTCAGGAAAAACTTGGAGTCTTTCTTTTGAATCTTGCAAGAAATGATGGAGGCAGAAGAGGAAAATAGAGGTGAGAGGGTGTTTCAAGCATGAGCCAGGGTCCAAAGATGGGCAGGAGATTGGGGAAGTCAGGGGCAGCTTGGCTGCCAAGCAGAAGGCATTGGGGTGCAGTGAGACTTGAACAGAGGGGCCTAAAGAGACAGTCCCTGGAGGGCTCAGACAGAAGACCCTGAATAGCAGATTGTGGTATTTGTGTTGGGTCTGATGAATTACAGGGAGCCAGTGATCTTGAGCAATTCAGGCATAAAATGGCAGTGTAGCTTTCATTGTATTTTTCAGACTATGCTCTGTGCTTCTGTGCCAAATGTTGAAGTTGGGCAGGTTACAGCTCAGGCTCTAGACAATCTAATGAGAAGCACATGTTTTTAATGCTAACACCAACCTTCAGCTTCTTCTCTGAACTAGGACATTCCTGGGAATAAAATCCTGGGAATGAAGATGAATGGGAAATAGAAACTTGCTTTGGGGACTTCTGTAGCGGGGAGAGTGGTGAGAGAGAGGGGCCCACCTGAGTGAGGACATTTGATGCTGGCTTTAAAAACAGATGGTCTCTGCAGAAAGCCAGGCACTGCTGACTCATCTGGCTATTAGCAGGTTCTGATTTCTCAGGCAGGGCTATGTATGCCTCAGTGGCACAGCTCCCATTTCCATGTAGTCAGGGCGAAAAAACAGTGACCTGCTGGGTATTTTAGACACAAGGTAATTCATCTTGTTACATATGGTATCAAGATTCTGACCAGGCATGAACAGGACAGTTCTTTCACCCAGGGGGTCTAGTGGTGAGGGTGGGTCCAAGAGGCAGTGTGGCCGAGGAGCAAGGATCCAGGCCTACCTGGGTTTGAATCCCCATCTTCCACCTCCTGGATATGTGACCTTTGCTAAGTCCCTGAACCTCCTTTCTTCATCTGTTAAATAGGGATGATGTTTATTGTAAGGATTATATCTATCTACAGCATTTAGTGCATAAGTGTTTATTATTGCCTTTAATTTTTAAAAACTGATTTCAAGTCTGGCCAGCCAGTAAATGATGGAGTAAGTAGAATACTGTGGGAGAGAAGCAGTACGATACTTTCTGGTCCAAATGTGACAGTTCTGCCTAGTTAAGCCCTGCTTAGCCCCAGCTTATAGTCTGCTCTCTATCTTGTTTTGTGCATGTGGTCCAGGTTATAAGGAATGCCCTGATAGGAGGTTGCAGTGATTTCTGAATTCTTTGGATTATATAATTCAATATCCTTTTTGATCGTGTCCTTCTGTGGGGCTTTGACCCAGCTAGCTGCAAAGCTGGAGAGGACGAGCTGGCAAAGAAAAGGTTTGTACTGGAGATTTTACCTCTATTATCAGTTCAGAACTATAGCTTTCTGTTAGATTATCCACTGCTCTTGGTTTATTTGTTTTTAGATAAGCCTGTTGGATGTGGAATGAAATATCTAAAGCTACAATCATTATCATGAGTGAAAAATGTGAAGACTCTTTTAGTGGCTGGGCTGTGAAGAGGCTGTGGGCCCTAGCTGGGATGATGGAGATGCCAGCAAAGTTTCCATGAGGGTTATAGCTTTCTTGCCCACTCCGCTGTGGAAAAAGTGCAGTGCCAGGAGCATATGGGAAGCCATAGGAATGCACGATGACCTGCGAGGTGAGTGGGTCTGACAGCTATCTGGAAGGGAGTATGAATAATTCCTGAACTGGAACTCTGAAGGCTGGCTTTGGGGCAGGCCAGGGCTGCCTCTGGGGTTTGATCTGGGGGGCCTAGGCTAGTCTCTTGCCCCTAGATTGCCTTTTCTCTTTCCCTGCCCCACTCCTGCTGAGGTATGTAAATCCTGCCCGTTTGGATGTTCTGAGCTGGGGTGTGGAATCAGCCTGCCTAACCTTAAACTCTGGTGACTCCAACATTCACTGGCTCTGTGTCCTTGAGCTCATTACGCAGCCTTTCCAAGCTTTAGTTTCCTCATGCTCAAAAATGAGGAAAATAATTATCATTATTATTAGTATAGATTAGGATTTGGTGGGGGGAGGTTAAATGAGAAAAAGCATACTCAGTGTCTGTCACAGAGTAACTCAATAAATGTTAGCAATGTAGTACAAAAAGCTTCTACAAGAACTAATTAAATAGATAAAACAAGGACGTGTGAGGATATTGGATGAAACATATTTTCAGAAAATGTTTTAATAAACATCATTTTTCATTTTTATCACTCCCTAATAACTGAGAATTATCGCTGTTTTTTAAATTGATGATAATTTTGAGATTCAGAGCAGCTTTATGACTTTTCAAGTTTAAGTAGTAAGAAAAATTAGGAATTTAACTTGTTAGCCTAATTTCAAAAGCTCTTTGTTCTTTCATTACAATATGCTGCCAGCATGGGTGCTTGGAGAGAAAGGGACAGAATATTAGATGAGAGAGGGAGGTCACTCACAAAGGAAAAGTGAAAGGGTGCCGAAATATGATCTGGTTTACATTTTTTTGCATGAAATTAAGTATTAAATGTCCAGGTAAGAAGCAAAAATCAGCCTCAAAAACTTCTGTTAGAATCAGTACTCTAAAGTTCAAGCAATGAAAATTATGCACTGTCCACCCAGACCCTCACTTAGAGGTAATTTACTCTTATTTTAGACACAGTGTTAATAAGTTTCTTTTAACTGATTCAGTCCCTGGGCCATAGGAGATTAGAAGCAGTCTGTTAGTTGGAGAAGAGGAGGTAAATCTGCTCAAAATTTGCATATTGACAGTGACAGGAAATAGCTGGTGGCCTGACAAGAAAAAAACTGACAAGCAGAACAAAATCTAAAAGAGTTTAATAGTTTGGGGCTAAGTGTAGGATATTTATGGCACTCCCCCTACATCCCACCCTGTTCCTATATAAGAAAACAGGATGAGTGACTGAGTCATAAAAAATTAAAAGTTAAACTATATTCACCATATCTAATTCAAGGTGGCAGAGATGTTTCAGTACTGTTTAGCAATGTCTAAAATGGGTTTTTGTTTGTTTGTTTGTTTTAAAGAATTGTTTATTTACTGATCCTGGGGCATATTAGATACATAACCAATTTTAAATTTACATCTTTTAATTCAATTTTGAAGTGTTTTCATGCACTCAAAAATAATTGACTTGCAACAGTTGTCCTAAGGTGAAGCAGTCACCTTATCAAAAAACTGTTGCAAGTATTTTCATCCAGGTTAAAAAAAAATTGTTTATCCCGAACATAAAAACCTTTTACAAAATTAAATTAATTATATAAAACTTACTACTTGTAGTTTTCCTCTTGGAAAGATGCCCCCTCCCCCAAAAAAGTAACTAATATACGTCAGTCACAACATAATCCTGGAGATCATCCCCACACCAAACCAGATGCTCCTTTAATTTTAAACCCATCATCAGAGACCAAGAGAGTCATTTCACTTTATACAAAATTCACATGTGCCAAAAGTGAAAGACCCAAGAGAAACAAAAACAAAACCTTAGTACTGACACTGATGTTCAGTACACTAATTAAGTAGTGGCCCAAAGTACCACTGATAAAAATTAAAATAGCAGCTGTATATCATTGCAGTGAAATCCAAGAGGCTTTAACACTTTGGCATCAGAAATCCAGATTTTTCTAATTGCATAAATACACACTTCCTACGTGCCAAGAACACAGAAAGTGGACATGCCAGCACAGAAAGAAAAAGAGCTACCATTTGCTGAAACACCCAGAGCATTGGCTTTAATAGAGACTTCTTACAGGGTTAGGCATAAATCCAAAAAATGGTTACTAGCTGCTTGGGTCATCAATTAAAGTGGAGGTGGTTGAGTCTTAAGGTTCAATAAAAAATTTAGGAGGGGAAATGTATGTTAAGGCAAGTCTTATCTTTACAGCAAAAACAAGAAGGAAAGTACAAAAGTACCCAGCCATGGTCTCCTACTCCAAAGTCAGAGAGCTGTGCCATTAGGCTGGGCAGAAAACATCCAGATGCAGACTGGTTATTTCTCATAAGAACTCAACAAAACGAATCTTTAAGGACTTGAACTGCAGGAGAGGGATCCACAGAAGGCAGTCATTTTAGTGGAATTCTGTCAGCCTTTATGCTGATTTCCTGAACAAACTGCACTTTATTATGAAAACAAAAGGAAAAGAAGACATAAAAAGGACTATATGCCTTTATATTTCATTTACAGTGTTTGAGTTCTGGAAGGACTGTATAAGGGAGGCAGAATTCAAGTAAGAAATAATGCCAATCAAACGTTAAATTCTCATTATAACTTTCCTAAAAAGATGCTCCCCCTTATACCTGTTAATCACAAAGAAACATAAGCTGTGAGTGTACAGTTCAGAAAATTAAAACAGAGAATCTGGTGACATTAGTGTGACTGAGATGTTTGATGAACAGTGAGATACGAGAAAAAGGCTTTTAAACAGCCCTCCAGACTTTGAAAAATCTCTTTAGGTAGTAGATCTGTCCCAGTGACATGGCAACTAGAACAAGAGCTTCAAAGAAGGACCAGGGGACCACTCTGCTGTTTGTGTTGTCTTTGATTGCTCTGTGTATTCTCTCCCGAACTTCCATGTACTCCTCTTCATTGCTTTACAGCTGTCATCGCCACTGCTAGCTCGTTAATCATTTCTTCTGGTTTGTCCTGGTGAGCTTCTGTTTCCAGTATCAGTGGAGATCATCACTATCTTTGGAGTCATGGTGGACATCCTATTGCTAAAATAGGATGTTCCATCCATGTGGGCAGCCAATGTGTATTCCCCACTGGACTCGGTCTCCTTTATAAATTCCTTTATTATCAGGCCCTGTAATCTCCATGTTGATGTCCAGGAAGCTGCCCTCAGCCACCTCGAAGTTGAGGTCCATTTGGTGCCCGAGGTGACCACTTGAATCACACCTCAGAGTGGGTGTTGATGCTAACAAAGTAGCCT
The DNA here is from genome assembly GCF_015220235.1 of Choloepus didactylus. Taxonomy (NCBI): domain Eukaryota; kingdom Metazoa; phylum Chordata; class Mammalia; order Pilosa; family Megalonychidae; genus Choloepus; species Choloepus didactylus. The sequence continues at coordinate 80,738,541 of NC_051308.1, read as the reverse complement.
GAGGTTGTGGCCAGGACCCCAGCCAAGATCACCAGCAGTTCAGCCAGTGTCACCATGCTGGGACTGGGGCCAAGGCCAGGACAGGGAATGCCTCCTCCAGAGCCGCCACCTTGGCTCCCTAAAATGGTTTACTTACAACCTAAAAAAAAAACAAAAAAAAAAAACTTATTGAGATTCTAGTTTCCTGGACAATCTAATGGCAGGTAAACTGAGGTCTATTGTAAGAAAAACTATTTCAAACACCCTAGACATTAAGTGCAGAGGACTAAGCAGAAAAGTGAGATCTCAAAATCATGGCAAATGATATTCTTAACTTGAATTTTGTGTTTCAGTGTATCAGAAAGACCTGGGACTTTAAATGTGTGTGTGTGTGTGTGCATACCTGCTTTAGTAAGTGTTCCTTTCTTACCTGGAAAACAGATGGTAACTCATCAAGAAGGAATTAAAGGTATTAAAATTAAAGGAATTAAAGGCCCTTGTGTTCCTGAAACTTGGATCCTCCTAATCTCTCAGATGGGTGGGAGGCTCCCCTAGTCTGTCCCTAAAATGTGGGCTTTTCCTGGTGATACTCAAATGGTTGAAGGGCGGGGGCCAAGATGGATTCTTGAGCGGGGTCAGGACAGATCCTTTGAGCTTTAGAAAGTTAAAAAACAAGCACCAGCCCAGTCTTGGGGGAAATCCCAGGGCCTGGGAAGAGCATGAGACTGCAGGTTTGGTTGGGAGTAGATGCACTCACTCTTTCTGACCCAGTTGACACAGCCCCTCAGAGAGCTGATAGGATTGAATGGGCAAGCCAAAGCCCTAGGGCCCATGCAAGGGACACTACACAGAGAGTGTGTGGTCATTTGCCAGAGGTTTCTTCTACAAAAGACCCTGCTGGTTTGAACAGGAATGTGGCTGGGCCAGCCTTATTACCTCCCTGGGCTGCAGCACCCGGGAGAGGATGGAGAGTCATTTCTCCTGGAGGTTGGGAAGGAGAGGGGAAGAGATCATTGCCGTGGCAACAACAAGCAGCAATGCATCATGCCTCTTCCCTTTCTGAGAATGGCTGTTGGAAGATCTTCTTATGGAACTTCATTAACTCCGAGATTCTTGGAGGAAGGGGGAGATGGTCATGGTGGATGACAAAGGGCCCATTTCCTGACAACCTGGTAGATTGGGGCTGGAGCAAGTTCTGTTTTAATTTCAGAAGTAAACTGACATTACTTGGTCCCTGGAGAGTGTGAGACTCTTTATGGATAATTTTTTACATCTGTCTGTGCAGGACCCCAGGCAAAAAGGCTAGGTCCTCTCCTGCCTGAGGCTCTTATGGCTGTTCAAATGAAGTGAGGTATTTTGGTACTTGGGTCAGCTTTCAGAACAACCCTAATAACTGCAGATTGTTGCTCCGAGCCATGTGGGAGCACTTCACATCTCTTGATGGGGGACTCAAGCAAATTTCCTCTCCTGGAGGCATGTCTGGAGCCCAGGCCTGATTTTCAAAGTGGTATAACACAATGCTACTCTGGTACATCTTGGGCTGGCTAACCTGCTGGCCAAAGCATCAGCGAGATGGGGTTGCTAAGACCACTAGGGGGAACTTTGGGTGCTAAGAAGACCTTAAGTAACAGATTCCTCCCTGCTTCCTCACCTGTGAAACTGGGCTGCCTCTTAAGGGCTTGAGTACCGCCAGCTCAGGATGGAAATAATGCTAATGAAGTGGGCAAACCCTCTTAATTATGATCATTAACATGGATTATGGATTTAGTACGGTACTTCTGATGGCTCTAACATTGATTTATGGAGCTTGGATTTTCTGTACTTGACTCTCCCAAGGCGAGAAGAAATCAAAATCCTTTTCAGGTGGTCTAGGACTCAGCTCCAGATGAGCAATGTTCCCCGATTTCTCCAGAACATTAAAGGTTCCTGACAGGAGTGGATGAAGGAGGGACACGGGTTACACTGAAGATGAACCTCAGCCCCAGAGGAGGCTCCTTCTGGGCTGTGGCACACTCCTTCCCCATACTCCTGCACACAGCAGCTCAGCAGGGCAAGTACCACCTTGCCCTGGAGGCAAGGAAAGGACTAGAAGTGAGAACTGTCCCAACTCAAGTTCCCTTACTCTGCTTACAAAACAGGCTCCTTTTCAGTTCCAACTACAAGGACTTCTGTTTTCAGCAACATGGCAGAGTAAACCAAAGAGGGCCACCCTCCCCTCCCACCCCAGCCCCAGCCCCAGCCCCAGCCCTCCAGGGAGTAAAATGCTGGACAAAATAAAATATGTAAGATGTAACAGAAAAAAAAAAAGCTAATTTATATAATTGCTAATTTATAATTCTTTAAAAGAATTAAAACAAACTCCCCAGTTGCTAAAATATAAAATAGACTTTTATTTTTCATAAATGTGGCTAGATGACAGGCTCATTAGTTGATCCTGTGGCAGGCAGATATAGGCTCTAACAGCTGGGGTTTTCATGCCAGTAAGGGGGCCTGGAGATACAGTTTGGGGCTCACACATTACAGGAACTAAAACACAGATTCCTGTTTAAAGGCTGGATTTGGAAGTATAACCCCTTCGGGGTAAGGGAAATGAAACAAACTCTTCCCACCAGTTCAGGAAGCTATTCTCTGCTAAGAGCTCAGCGTAGAAAATAATAAAAGGCATTCCAGAGAAACTGAGACCTCTCCAGATTCACACTGCTCAGGTTTAGGCGGTGCAGGAATCCCAAGCCAAGAGATTAATGTAAAATCTGATATTGGACTATTGAAATTTGTGGGGTGCCCCAACAGAAGCAAATGAGACTCCCAAAGGAAAAAGCAACCCAGGCTGAACTGGGTTCATAATAAATTAATAGCTCCCTGCCCAAGGAAACAATCTACAGACAGGAGGATCAGTGGCCACACACACACCTGATGTGAAAGTAGCACCCCAAGAATGTACGAGAGGCTCTTAACCTCTCTGAGATTCAGTTTCCTCGGCTGTCAAAGGGAGGGAACACCAGTCTCTAACACCGTGTTAGGAGGACCAGATGAGGTTATGTATGTGAAAGTGCGTTAACTGTGATACACTATGCTAATGCTAATTTTCGTTTTTATTATTTTAATCCATAAAAAGTAATAACTACTGTTTATTGAGGGCTCTGCTAAACTCATTCAATTCTTACCATAACCTGTAGTAAATACATCATTTTACCGATAAGGAGACTAAAGCTTAAATGGGTTAAGTCATTTGCCTGAAGTCACAGTTTAGTAAGAGGCAGAACGAGGAAGAATGAAACTCTAGTGTGTCAGGGACCAAAGTCTGCACCCTTAGTTTTTTTCAGTATTTACTGGGTGTTAAGGGTAATTTCTAGGAAGTAGCAAGACTGAGGGAGAGGCAAAAGAGAGGAAGTGTGCTTCCGTACTGAGGAGGAAAATCCAGTCTAATGGGGGCAGTGAATGGAGACTCATTTAAAAAGCAAGTAGGGATGGTATTAAAGGGTGGGAGTAAAAAGGGAGTTACAAAGATGAATGAGACTTGATCCTGCCCAGGAGGACATTGGGAGAGGCAGATAAGCAGATGCATTTTAACGCTAGAAGGGTGTGACCCCAGACTGACCGCTTGGGGATGCAGGGTCAGGGGGTGCGGGGTGACATACTGGGGTGGGGGCAGGGTAGGGTGGCAGAGCCACGACCCGTTTGACCTGATGTGGAACGTACCAGAGTATGCGCTCCATTTTCAGTCCTAGCACTGCCACTAATAAGTGTGACCTTGGGCGAGTTAAACTTTTTGAAACCTCAGTTTCTTAAATGTTAAAATGGAAATATTTTTTGCCTTCCTGATCACATGCCTCTTTCTTCCTACAAAACTCCTTTTATCCTTTTCTTTTTTTTTAAATATCTACCTTCCTCCCTCTCCTGCACATCAGAGGAGGTAGCTGTGTGCACCAGCCACAGCTGCAGAGCTGAAGCAGGCTGAGGCCAGCAGTGGTGGCGATTCCCCTTGCTGGTGACAGGTTTCGATGGAGGTGTGTAATCCGGGTCTAGTCAGGGAGACGAGAGGGAAAGCCTGCTGAAGGGTTTCTCCCCCATCATAAATATGAAGAATATGAAGATACATGTATATATAAAGAGAAAAGAGAGCTCTTTTCTGCCTCTGGACATTGCTGTGGGGATGTGGTATCTGCAGGTGGCAGCCATCTTGAAACCATCATGGTCGCTATACCGAGGACAAGGCCAGTGAGAATGGCAGAGAGAAGAAAAATAGAAATAATCTGTTTCCTGGATAACTTCATTCTGCCACCAATTTAACCAGCTCTGGGGCTGCATGACCTTTGGAGTTCTTGCTAAGTGGGAGAATAAATTTCTTACTGTTTAAGCCAGTGGAATCAGGATTTTCTCTATTATTTACGGCAAATAACATCCTAAATGATTTATTACCTCATGGATGTATGTGGAATATTCATATACTTGTTTAGCACTGTGAAATGTTAACTATTATCATTAACCAAATACTTTATTATGGAATTATATACTTCTTTCATCTTTTATAATATATATTTCTCCAAATATATATATAAGAACATTTTAGGCCAGAACCCAAGTTTCTTCTTCCTTGGTGCCCTTTTCAGCTGCCAAACAATACATATAGTAAATGTTTAATATCTATTTTGTGATTTTTAATTTTTTCCCCTAAATTTAACCCTGATGGACAGTGTAACCTGGATGCCTTTGTGATTTGAATGGGGATTGTTGTTCTCAACAAGCATATTTTATTTTGCCACTAGGAAGTGAATTCCAAGAGACTCTAAGTAATTTATGAAAGGAGAAAATGGCAGACCTTTCGACAGCTGTGTGGAAGCTGCCACAATCACAGGCTATCAGGGCTGGAAAGGACCTGGGAATTTTCTGGTCAAACCCTGTCCTTGTACGGGTAAGGCCCAGAGATTTCCTTACAGTCACAGCTAGGGGCCAGGCCAGGGCTGGAAACTGGCCCCCAGACTCCTGCCCCTTACTTTTCCATGGCTTTCCGTTGCTTTCTCCAGAGTCCACCAACTGCCATTACCACCTGAGTGAAGGGAAGCCCTCACCGCAGAGGCCGTTTGGGCTGCCGGGAAGCCATGGGAATACATGCACCCACTTCTCCCAAGGTCGCTCTGCAGAGTTGCTGCCAGGGACCGGGTGGCCTGGCATGAGATCTGAGGCTCGGCATCCCTTGTGACTACAAATATCAGCCCCTCATCCCTGAGGGTCACTGAGGGTGAGGAGCTGGGAAGAGGCCTCTCCCTGCCCACGTTGATCAGCTCCTAGTGTGGAGGTCTGATAACAGGGGTGATGAAAGTCACCCCATCTGGGTCAATGCGAGGGGAGCACAGCCCAGCATTCTGCATGTCACTGGCAGGCTGGGTGGGGCCACGCATCCCAGGATAAGCGGGGGCCTCGGGGTATCTGGGGCCTCCTGAAAGACCCCTGCTCTGGTTCCTCCTGCCCTGGCTCTCCACGGGGCCTGCCCCACCCTGTGCACATTCACAGCTTTGTTCTTGACTTCCTGCTCCCTACCTCCCAGTTGTAGGCCTGTTCAATTTAAATTTCAATGCAAATATCACCTGCTTGTTGAGGATTTCCCTGATCCCTTACTCTTCAGAATTAATCGCACCTTCCTCTATGTTCCTACCATACTTTGTTTATGTACTTTTTAGTTTCCTGGCTGCTAACTCAAATACCATGCAGTGTGTTGCCTTAAACAACAGGAATTTATTGGCTCATGATTTTGAGGCTAGGAGAAGTCCAAAATCAAGGTGTCATCAAGGCAATACTTTCTCCCAGAAGACTGTGGCATTCTGGGGCTGGCTGCCAGCAGTTGTTGATCCTTGGCTTTTCTGTCACATGGCAATGAATACAGTTCCATTGACTTCCAGCTTCTGGCTCCTCCCTGTTGCTTTCTCTCTGTGTGTCTGAATTTCATTTTGCTTATAAAGGACTCCAATAATAGGATTAAGACCCATCCTGATTCAGTTGGGCCACATCTTAACTGAAGTAACCACAGCAAAAGTTCCTACTTACAATGGGTGCACATCTAGGCAAATGGATTGAGATTAAGAACATGTTTTTCTGGGGTACAGATCTCCAAATCACCATATACACCATTAGAAAATTTAATTCAAAGTGACTTTACTTGGGCCTTTTCTACTCTATTGGTGCTTCTCAAACTTTGTAGGTATACAAATCACCTGGGGATCTTGGTAAAACAGATTTTCATTCAGCAGGTCTGGGATAGGACCTGGAGTTCTGCATTTCTGCTCTCAGCTGATACTGACATTATTGGTCTATGGGCCACACTTTGAGTGACAAGGTCCTAGCTTTTGAGTTCTGGGGCAGATCCTATGTCTTACTCATCTTTGTAATGCCAGCTTTTAGCACAGTGTCTGTCTGATAATAGGTGATTAATAAATATTTTGAATTGGAATGAAGTGGGTTAAGGCACTGATGTTTCTGTTGTGTTGCTTTTAAATGCAAATCTGTTCTTTGGCAGTCTTAGGTCTCATATAGCTGAGAAGGCAGGAAGGAGGGGGGCACTCAAACGGAGGCAGGCTAAATCCTGAACAGGACCAGGTGCTCAGCTTCCCAGATCCAGAAGCTCAATTTTTTCAATTTTATAGTCTTCAAGACTGAATTACACAAATATATAAAGCAGAGGCCCAATTTATTCAGTAACACTAAAGGATATGTCTTTCCAGTGACCGAAATGCTCAGGCCTGCTTAGGAGGACCCCCCCACCACCACCATCCATGCATTCCCTCCACCTCCCATCAGGGTCGCTGAGGATAACTTAATTAATGCCTTCTGGAGGACATCAACTCAGAGCACAGGTAACTGGATGAACTTGTGTGAAAAATAAAGCCAGTAAAGGAAAAGCTTGACAAATTGTTCTTCCTCCGAAAAGATGGTATTTCTCTGATGATGAGAGTACTCATTGCCCCCCCCAAAAAGTTGTTCTCCTTGGACAATGCTGGATAAAGACAGATAAATTCTTGCTTTTAATTATGTGTATTTCTGGCCTTCACATCAACCAGTCTTTCCCTCCTTCTGCCCACGTATCCTTTTACCAAGACCTCCAGCTTCAGAATAACTAATTTGCTTATAGCTGTTTCCAGCTACATTCTATTGAGGCTGTACTGTTTGCTCTTTAATTGTAAGTGTGTGATCCTGAGTATATCTTGGGGGAGGGGCCAGTTTCTGCAGAGACCATTCCTCTCATTTAATTCTGACCTTGCTTGTCCCCATGTTCTGGGGAAGCCTCTTTTTAGCCCCTCCTCCTGATTGTACCTCTGAGGGTGTGGGCAGAATAGGGGTAGCTGGAGTGCTGGCTCACATGTGAGATGGTAGCAGTGAGGACAGAGCTTGGTTGCAGGTGAAGGAGGGCTCGCAGCCTGTGGTAACAAAAACTTAGTGTGCTTTCCTTTCTGCCTTGTGCTGAGCTGGGGTTTTCTTGTGCTTCTTGTTGGCAGCTTGTGACTGGGTATTTCAGTATCTTCATTACCCACGAACCCACTGACAATGTGACATCCTGTGAGTCACTTCTCTCTGGGTTTCAGTTTCTTTCTTTCTTTTTCTTTTTCTTTTTTAATAAACTTTATTTCTAAACCACTTTTAGCATTACAGAAAAATTGCACAGAAGATATAGAGTTCCAATATACTCCCCCTGCCCCCCCTCACACACACATAGGTTTGCCTGTTATTAACATCTTGCATTAGCGTGGTACATTTGTTACAAATGATAAACCAATATTGATACATTATTAGTAACTGAAGTCCATAGTTTATGTCAGGGTTTGTTCTTTTTGTTGTACACTTCTATGGGTTTTGACAAGTAATGTCACGTAGCCACCATTACAGCATCATACAGAATGGTTTCACGGCCTTAAAAATGCCCTGTGCTCCACCTGTTCGTCCCTTTCCTCCATTCCCACACCCCGCCAACCCGTGGCCACCACTGATCTTATTACTGTCTCTATGGTTTTACCTTTTCCACGGTGTCGTATAGTTGGAATTACAGAATTTTCAGACTGGCTTCTTTCACTTAGCAATATGTATTTAAGATTCCTTCATGGTTTCTTGTGACCTGATAGCTCATTTCTTTTTTTTTTTTTTTTTTAAGTGATTTTTTAAGATATAGTAGCTCATTTCTTTTTATTGCTGAATTATATTCCATTGTATAGCTATGCCACAGCTTGTTTATCCATTCACCTATGGAAGGGCATCTTGGTAATTATGAATAAAGCTGCCATAAACATCTGTGTTTAGGTTTTTGTGTGAACATAAGTTTCCAACTCCTTTGGGTAAATATCTAGGAATGCAATTTCTGGATCATATGGTAAGCCTGTGTTTAGCTTTGTAAGAAAATGGCTGTACCATTTTGCATTTTCACCAGCAATGAATAAGAGTTTCTGTTGCCTTCCTCAGTTTCTTCATCTGCAGAAAGAGGGATTTGGAAGAAATGATCTCCGTGGTCTCATTCAGTCCTAAGATTAACAACTTAAAATACTTTATATTTATAACCTGCTTTAAAATGAAATATTTTGTGGAATGCCCACAATTCCACATTTACATATGGGGAGATTGAGTATTAGAGAAGATAAAGCAACTTGTCTCAAAACATCCATCTAGGAAGTGACCAGACTAGGTCTCAGATACAGAGCAGACTCATTTTCTTAATCACTGATACCCTCTCCTGGTGCCTGGTTGAGGAAGGTTTTTGACTTCAGCCTGGACTCCCAAGAGGAAGCACAGCCTTCAGGAGTGGCCCAGTGTTGCTGGGGAGAGTCTGTGTGTGCTCCCTGGGCCCTTTGATCTCTCATCCTGATTAAGCTCATCCAATTCTTGCCTCCCCCTTTCCCCGCCTCTTCCCGTCTAAGGGTCTGGGCTGCTTCCCCCTCTTTGTATTCTCTCTTGGAATTCTTTATCTCTCTTTGCCTCACCCACCTGCCTTTACCCCTCCCCTCCCTTCTCCTCCCTCTCCTACCTCCCACCCCCCGTACCAGCCTCTCTGTGTAAACAGTGCTGGGTTTGCTTCAATGAAAATGTCACCCACACTCCTGGGTGAATCTCTAGGTCAGTGAGGACAGGACGATGGTGGTGGATGTGGCCTACTGACCAGGGTGGTGGCTTAGTCTAGTGCAGGGGTTTCCAAGAATCAGGGAAAGAACAGTCTTCATTAGAAGCATCACTTGGGGAGGAAGGAGGTGAGGTTCAAAATGCAGATTCCTGGGCTTCAATCCAGGGACTTTATTCACTAGGTTCAGAGTGAAACTTGGTAATCTATTTTTTAAAAGCCCCTCTGTTTTCACATGGAACATTGGAATCCTGGTGTTCAGGACCTGTGCCAATCAAGGCCTGTCCCTAGATTGGGCAGTGCAGGCCAGCAAGTGGCCATGTCCACTGTGGTGTCAAGAGGGTTGTCTAAGGTGGAGGCCATTGTGAAGTTCACTTGAACATCAGTTGGTGAGTTCAACATCTGCCCTTTCCCCACCCCAGGCAGATGTTCAATCACTGGTGCATTCAGCTCCATTGGGAAAGCTTCTTGCGCCTGCCTTATTTGGGTAAGCAAAGTCTCCTGGTTTGCATTCCACCTATTTTTGTCTACAAACCCACAAATCAGAGACATGTCCATTCCTTTCATCCTTTGAGGAAACACTTTCTTTCACACAATTTTCTTTGCCTGCCCATCACTCCTGAGGTGCTTGTTGGCTGGAAAAGGGTGAGAGGAGAGCAATTTTCACTCAAATCCCTCTAATAAAGAATGGAGATCCTAATTATGAGAACAGGACTTGCCCCATGAGTTCTCTGAGATCTGACACCATACATGAGGAGTTTGATAGAATCTTTTGAGTCCATCTAATCTAATCATTGCCAGTGAGTCCTCTCTGTATATCCCTGAAAGACAAATGTTTTCTGAAGATGAGCTCTGTGCTAGGTCACCAAGCTCTTTCTTGGGATCACACTGTGCCATTGGTTTATGCCATACAGACTCAACGGGAGCAACCTGACTCCCAGGAAGGTGAAAATTGGTGATTGAAGGGTGAAAATCTTAGATATTACAATGAGGTGTGGTCCTCCGAAGGACCACAGCACATAAGCATATATGTAGTAGATCTGTGGGATTAAAATTTCATGGGGGTAGATGATAGGGGAAATGTCAAAAAAAGCTCTTTAGGGATGGCAATAATGAAGAAAAGGTTGAGAAACACTGGTTAATGCAAAGAGGTCTGTGTCTCTGACTGAGAAGTTGAAATTATTCTGACTTATCCTCCCCCTTTTCATTCTGCCATTCTTGTGCCCAGTGGCAAAGGAGTCAAAGACGAGGTTTGAGCCCACGTGTTTTGGTCTCTCCAGCTGTTAATTGGTAATGGTCATATTTGCCCTGACCCTACAGCTGTGTTAGCTCTCATCTCTAATTGCACAGCCCTGGTAGTTTGTTCCACAACTTTGGCACTTAGCACTTAGCATTGGTGACCTTGTGCCATTTGTATGTTTCAGTTCTGTTTTCTTAACTAGATTACAAAACCTTTTACAGTAGAGACTATATATTCATTTGATAGTTCATTCATTTTTTCATTTATCCATCAAACATTCATTGACACCTCCGGGCATGCATCTCGATTCCTTAAAAGAGGAAGATGAAAAGACATGGGCCCTGACATCAAAGACTTCCCAGTAAATAAAAAGTTGTGAAACAGTGTGACAAGTGTGATGATAGAGATATGTGCAGACTTTTATAGGAGCACAGAGAGGATCCTGCCCAGCTGGGAGGATGCAATGCTTGCCCTGATCCTTGAAGGAGAAGAGAAGAAGGGTTTTCTAGATGGAGAAGGGGTGAGGAGTGGGAAAGTGGGAAGACTATTCCAGGCTGACTGGAAGCTTCTGGTATACCTGAAGACATACAGGATGGGACTGAAAATGAGGCTAGGCCATAGCAGAGGGACATTGAACCTTATACCAAGGGCCTAGATTTTATCCAAAAAGCAAAGAATGACGCTGGAGAATCTAAATTATCAAATGACTTGATTGGTTCTGTATTTCCAAAACTCACTCTGGCTGCAATTAGGAAAGATTCAAGGCTTGGAGCCCCGGTTAAGAGATGTTGCAGTATACCAGAGTTGGTGACTCCTAAACAAGAGCAGTGGTTGGGGATGGAGTGGAAGGAACTCAGTGAAAAGTTACTTGGGAAGGATAATCTGGAGGACTTTTGATTAACAGGTCATGGGGTGAGGGAAAATTAGTACCACCATTTTGAAGAGAGATTCGTGTCTATTTATTAAAACTAAAAAAGGGAATACTCTATGACCCAGCAATTTCATTGCTGGGCATCTGTTCTAAAGATTATTTACTTCAGAATTATTTATTATAAGAAAATCAATGGGCCAACATGTCCATCAAAATGGAACTGGATAAAGAAACTGGCATAAAAAGGAATGAGCAGCACCTCTGTGTAATGAAATGGTTCTATCCCCAACGTGTTATTGGATTGAGTGGAGGAAAAAAATCACTTGTAGAATGATACCTGCTGTATAATGCTATTTCTTTCTCATATGCACATATACACACATACAACAACACTATATATATTCATATGGAATATGTGGCAGATGTCCTGGAAAAAATATTCAAACTCATATGTGGTCACCTTTGGATAGGCAAAGATAGAGTACTGATCAGGACTATCTTTAACTTTTAGGTCCTAATACATTTTTTTTTTTTTTTTTTTTTTTTTTTTTTTTATCATCATTTTATTGAGATATATTCACATACCACGCAGTCATACAAAACAAATTGTACTTTCGATTGTTTACAGTACCATTACATAGTTGTACATTCATCACCTAAATCAATCCCTGACACCTTCATTAGCACACACACAAAAATAACAAGAATAATAATTAGAGTGAAAAAGAGCAATTGAAGTAAAAAAGAACACTGGGTACCTTTGTCTGTTTGTTTCCTTCCCCTACTTTTCTACACATCCATCCATAAACTAGACAAAGTGGTGTTTGGTCCTTATGGCTTTCCCAATCCCATTGTCACCCCTCATAAGCTACATTTTTATACAACTGTCTTCGAGATTCATGGGTTCTGGGTTGTCCTAATACATTTTTTAATGGAGAATATATTCATCTACTACTTCTGTAATTAAAAATTGAAATAGAAAAAGAATAAAATAAATCAAAAGAAAACAAAATGAAAGAATTAATAAAAAGAATTGCAAACAAATTTTTAATGAAAAAGGCAATGTTACTGATAAATAAAATGAACTGCTTCTTAGAATAAACCAAGATAGACACACCATTGTTATGTTTGAGGGATCAAAAAAACACATGGATATCTAGTTCAAATTGGTAGTCTGCATCCACGTTTGTCATTTTTTTTTCCTTCCTGAGACCCCATTAAAGTAATACTAAGCACATTTGTGCAAGACAGCAAGATGATGCAAGCAGGTTCAGGACTGAAATGTAAGTGAAGCAGTTGAGTTGCATCCCAGCATACACAGGAAGGGGCTGACAGCTGCTGTAGGAGGAAGCCAGCTTGCCTGTCAGAGCCCCAGAGAGGGTCCAGTGTCACTCAGCAGATCAAATTGGCAAGAGAAGGAGGATTTTGAAAATAGGGAGGTGACTGAAAGTCTATCTATGGAGCAACTGTGCACAGTAGCCCCAGAGCCTCGAGAGAAAAAGAACTAGGGTGAGTATTGATGCCCAGAGAAAACCTCATTTTGGCCGTCTTCCCACCTTCTCACCCTAAAGCAGAGTGTTTTAGGCATTAAATCTCACTCACTGACACAGCAGGTCTAGTCTTACCATTTCTAGAAAAGAATTTTAATATTAAGTAGCTACAAAATAACATAGAATATATGTATCTTAGTTTGTCAGAGTTGTTACGACAAATACCACACAATAGGCTGGCTTAAACAATGGGAATTTCGTGGCTCACAAGAAGCTAGAAGAAGTATAGAATCAAGATATGGGCAAGGCTTGCTCTCTCCCAGAGACTGTAGCTCTTGGGTGCTGGCTGAGGCAACTCTTGAGTCTCCTTAGCTTGTCTCTGTTTCCTGTCATGTGGCAATGTCCTTTCTTTTTTGTCTTCTGTGATTCCTGATTCTCTTTATAAGGTCACCATTAATCCAGTTAAAAATCTACCCTCATTCAGTTGGGCCAAGTCTTAACTGAGAATAACATCTTCAAGAGGTCCTATTTATAATCGTTTCACACCTACAGGACTGCGGATTAAGATTAAGAGCATGTGTTTGTTGGGGCACATAATTCAACCTACACAGCATAAACCATACAGAGTGTGAAACAATTAACCCTTCTGTGCTCACCACTTATATTTTCTTTTTAACAACGAGATTTATTAAGTTACAAGCTACAATTCTAAGGCCATGAAAATGTCCAAATTAAGGCATCAACAAGAGGATGCTTTCTCTGAGGACAGGCTGCTGGCATCCAGGGTTCCTCTGTTGCATGAGAAGTCACATGGCGATGTCTGCTGGTCCTTCTCTCCTGGCTCTGGTTTCAGTGGCTCTCTCCCAGCTCCTGTGGGTCCTTCTGGCTTCTTGCTTCCTGTGGGACAAACTCTAGATTTCATCCCCTAGCTTCAATCCTGGTTCTGGTTTCAATGACTGTCTCCAAAATGTCTCTCCAAAATGTCTCTTTATGCTCTCTGAGTTTTGTCTGCCTTTTATCCTTTCATGAAGGACTCCAGCAAGGGGATTAAGACCCACCTTGAAAGGACTGGGTTACAACTGCATGGAAACAACCTAATCAAAAGGTCTCAACCCAACAATAGTTCTCCTCCCATAAGAATGGATTAAAAGAACATAGTCTTTTCTGAGGTACATAACAGCTCCAAACCAGCACACCTATGTACCTGTCACCACTGTCAAAAGCCTACAGACCTCCGTCCTACATGGGACATGACTCCTAGGAGTGTAAATCTTCCTGGCAACGTGGGACATGACTCGCAGGGATGAGCTTGGCCCTGACATCGTGGGATTGAGAAAGCCTTCTTGGACCAAAAAGGGGAAGAGAAATGAAACAAAATAAATTTTCAGTGGCTGACAGATCTCAGATAGAGTTGAGAGGTCATTCTGGAGGTTATTGTTATGCATTATATAGATATCCTTTTTTAGTTTTTAGTGTATTGGAATAGCTAGAAGAAAATACCTGAAACTGTTGGACTGCAATCCAGTAGCCTTTATTCTTGAAGATGATTATATAACTATGTAGCTTACACTGTGTTAGAGTGGGAAGAAGAGCCAAGGCTGAGGTGTGTGTGTGTGTGTGTGCGTGCGTGTGCACGTGTATGTGTGTTTAATGAGAGGAAAGAACATGAAGAAGAATTTAAGGAATGCTACCACGTCTCTAAGCCCTGACTCTCAACCCAGCCTTCCAGTTACAGGGGAATAGTGCTTCTAATACAAGTATCCCAAAGACACAGAAGAGCTCAGAGGTGAGAACACACCCTGTGGACACAGGAGCTATAGAATATTCAAAGGGATCAAAGTGGGTAGAAGGAAGAGCCCTAATATCTGTTGAGTCTTACTTTGCATGTGTCACTATGCTACACACTTTACCACTATTTCTTCATTTAATCTCCACAATGTGCCTGTAGGATAAGCATTATCAGTCTCTGATTTACAGTTGAGAAAACTTAGGCCCAGGGAATTTAAGTAACAAGACTGTTATACCTGGAATTTGAACCCAGATCTGTTTATTTAAAAGAAGCTGTGTTCTTTCTACCAATCACCCTTTCTCCTTTTCATGAATTGTATACCCTTATCAACCCAAAAAGCAAACATTTTTTGAGTTCCTGTATGTGTGGAAAAGAGAGAAGCAAAGAAGTTTCTAATACAGTTGAGAAATAAACAAAAATATTTGTAACAGACAAGTAAAAATTCAAGGTAGATTGTTCCAAACTAGAAAAGAGAAACCTCACTAAGTATTTCAACAGAGAGAATATAATACAGAGATTTTGTTAAACAGGTGTGAGAAACCTGAAAAAGGAAAATTGGAACACTGAGGAAAAAATGATAATTAATACAGAAAGTTGCCACCATTCCCAGGGCTTAATGGACAATGGGAGGCGGTTGGGTCACTGGAACCTTGAAGCTCAGAGGGGAGGCTCTATTGACCTGGAGCTTAGACCTCTGAGAAAGAAGTGCTGTTGCCTACTATTGGTACCCCAGGAGCAGGGAGAAGGTGCCTCATGGAGCTTGGGCTCAGACCTGGGGAGATAGCACTGCCTGGCAGGGGCTCAGACCTCAGGAGTTTGGAGGAGGGGCCCTGCAGAACTAGTATGCAGAATTTTGAGGAAAAGGCACTGCCGGGTTATCACTGGTACCTCTCAGGCCATGGGATGAAGCTGATTTGTGGAATGGGGAAGGAAGTTGGAGGTTGGAACCAGCTTTTACTGCCTGAGGCAACACTGACAGAAATAGGAGGCATGCAGGAAGGAGCAAGTCTGTTCTCTCTCCCTCCTGCCTTCTCAGCTCTGTGGAATTACCACTGTTGGCAAAATGTAACAGGGAGCCAACCGGCAAGGACTCAATAGAGTCCCGGCAGCATAGGAGAACAGAATCTAAAAGGGTGGGTTTAGAGCAGAGAAACAGTAGCACACAAGGCAATGTACACTAAGTGCCTATCAAAGTATAGAAGTTCAGGGTGGAGGGTGAGGCATCCCCATGGCTGTTGAGGATGAGGAAAGCCTCATGGAAGAGGGGAAATGGGCTGGACTCTAAAGTTGACCTAAAGAAGATGAGGGACCCCATGAGCTGAGGCACAGCCATAGGAAAGCTGAAGATGTGTTTGGGGACATATTGGGAGCAAAAGACCAACATGAAAAAGTGGGTTAATGGATATTAAAGAAAGCAAACAATTAAAATAAGTATGTAGATATTGATATTGTGTAGTGGAACTTGTTGACTCACAGGTTGAGAAATTTGGTGTTTGTTTCCTAAAAATGGAACAACTGAGATATGAAAAAGCCTGTTCCCAACAACTGCCTTACTCTGATGACCACTGTCCAGAATGTGGAAGTTATAGCAGTTAGAGCCAGTTTTAGGAATATTGAATTTCTGTATCCTGAGAGATTATCCAGGCCAATGATTTCCAAAAACATGTATGTGTGTGTTTATGGGTGTGTTTCTTTCTTAGCACAAGAATACTTTTCCAACAAAATATTAGGGACAACACGAAAGCATTAAACTAATAGAAACAGAGCCTCTCTGGGAGTTTTAGGGTCCCCCTGCCCCCCCCCATTTGACTTCCTTCTCCTTTCCCGTTTCCTTTGAAACCAGGACACAATTTGCCAGTCACTGATAATAAATGAATCCTCCCACTTCATAGATGAGGAAACCAAGGTACAGAAAGTTTATTGTTTTAGCCTAAGGTCCCACCACAAAATTAGTGCCAGAGTTGTGATTTAAATGCAGATCTTCTGACTTCTTGTCCAGGACCATTTCAATTATTGCTACAGTAACTATATGACTTATTGTCTAAGCCAGGACACATTAACTGATAGACATTAACAGAGCCACAAAAATGCTAACTTGGGACTGGCCTGAGCAAACCAGAACACATGGTAACCCTAATGAAACCTTCCGGCATTTCTTATCCCTTCTAACTCCATTATCCAGGTCTCCTCTTGTTATCAAAGCCTGCCCCATATCGATTGTTTTGGTACCCAGCGCCTCTCGATCTAATGAATGTGCAAGACCCAAAGTTGAACTTGGAACCCCGCAGGCTTTTCTATCTAATATCTTCCAGGGTAATTTACTCAGATACTTTGCAAGACCTTAATTTGTGCAGAGTAACAGGGCTTTGGGCAACTATCACCTGATGTGGCAGACTGAGTGAGCTCACCACTAATTAATTGTAAGAACAGAAAAATACTGTGATGGTTAGGTTCATGTGTCAGCTTGGCCAGGTGATGGTATCCAAGTGTCTGGTCAAGCAAGCACTGGCCTAACCATTACTGCAAGGACACTTGTGGCTGGTTAATAAACCAGAAGGCTGGTCTATTAAATAATCAGGTAGTTGATTGCATCTGTGGCTGATTACATCAACGAAGGGAGTGTCTTCTGCAATGAGAGAATTCAATCAGCTGGATTTAATCCAATCAGTTGAAGACTTTTAAGGGAGAGGAGAGAGAATCTTCAATTCATCTTCAGCCAGCCAGCCTCTCCTGGGGAGTTGATCAGAGACCTTCATCGGAGTTGCCAGCTTGCTGCCTGCACTACGGAATTTGGACTCATGCATTCCCACAGTTGCTTGAGACATTTTTATAAAATCTCATGTTTACAAATGTCTCCTGTTGGTTCTGTTTCCCTAGAGAACCCTAACTAATACAAATGTTGTCATTATTTTTTTGAATTTTATTGCAGTAGCATATATATATAACATATAATTTCCCATATTTTTAAGAGTACAATTCAGCAGTATTTATTACGTTCACAATGTTGGGCTACCTTCACCACTATCTTTTACCAAAACTTTTTCATCACAGAAACTCTATCTATTAAGCCATAACTCTCCATTCCCCGTCCCCCAGGCCCCTAGTATGTCATTATTTTTTAATGTCCCATGTGTCTCTCTCAAATCTAATTTTCCTTCCCTTTTCAGAGATAATCATTTTCCTGAATTTTTTTTTGTTTGTTTTGTTTTCCCTTGCTTTTCATTTAAGATTTACCATGTTTTCATGTTGTTTGGTTTTGTGTCTTTTAGAATTTTATACATATGGAACCATTTAGTATATATTCTTATGTGACATGCTTTTTCATCTAAAATTATATTTCTGAGGTTCCATGTTGTTGTTGAATGTAGCTATAATTCATTAATTTTCACATCCATGTAGTATTTCATTCTATGAATATGTTACAACCTTATTTATACATTCTAATACTGCAGGACATTTTGATTGTTCCTCTTTCTCATTGCCAATTATAAATGGTGCTGCTTTGAACATACTTGAATATGGACCTGGTAAGGATATGAGAGTTACTGTACAGCGCATACAAGCAAGGATGTACATCTTCAACTTTACCAGGTAATGCCAAATTATTTCCCAAAGTGGTTGTACCAATTTACAGTCCCACTGGCAATGAATTGATTGTTCTATTTGCTTCATGTTCTTGGTGTTGTCATGCTAATTTTTGTCAATCTGGTGGGCCTGAAATAATAGCCAGCCAGAAAATGTAGAACTCAGTCTTACATCCACAAGGAACTGAATTCTGCCAACAACCACATGAGCTTAGAAGAGTTATCTCCTCCTTTTAGATAATTTTTTCTCCAGAATGGACCGCAACCTGACTGATACCTTGATTGCACCTTATTAGAACCTGAGCAGAGGACACAGCTAGGCTGTCCCTGCATCCTGATACACAGAAGCTGAGATAACTAATGTATATTGTTTTAAGCCACTAAGTTTGTGTCAATTTTTTATGCAGCAACAGATAAGTAATACATTGGATCCATGGACAAGGAAATATAATCCCAACACACTATTTGGTTTTACAGTAAACAGAATTTACATAGTCTTTGAGAGGGCTGAGAGCTGCTCTCTTTGGTTAAACAATCCTGGTGAAGGTTTTAGATCAGCTTGGCCCAGTCAGGCACCTGTCCCTTGGCTAATCTGTGAGTAGGAAAGCAGGTTTTGTTGTAAGATGACATTTTCTATTTAATACACATGGTTTAAGGGACATTTCCCAGGAGAGGGGTGTGGCATAGATGAAATAACAGATTTCAGCCATGTTTGCGCAATAAGAAAAAGCAATTAATAAAGAAGAAAAAATATCTAAAAGGAGGAGATAACTGTTTCATTATTTGCAGGTAATATGTTTATATAAAATCAGCTGAAAACTTAGTAAGAACAGCATAACAATCCAATCAGGCAATTAATATGAAGATCAATATAAAAGTGCAGCTTAATACGTTAATAGTAATTATAAAATTAGATGGAAGGTCCATTCAAAAAATTTACCAACAAATAAACCTCAGTGGAAATCTGTAGGATCTATATTGTCTTTAATACCACACCTTGGTTAGCTTAAGCAACAGGAATTAATTGGCGCAGATTTGGAGGCTAGAAGTCCAAAATCGAGACATCAGCAAGGCTGTGCTTTCTCCATGAGGTGTGCAGCATCCTGGTGCTGGCTTGCTGCAATCCTTGGGGTTCTTGGCTTGCATCTCTGCCTCCCATCACATGGCGATCTCTCTTTGTGTCTGCTCTTCCAGTTTCAGCTGACTTCTGGCTTCTTCCTGTGGCCTTGTGCTACTGACTGCATCCGAATTTCCTGTCTTTATGAGGCCTCCAGTTATACGGATCAAGACCCACTCTGATTCAACCTGGGCACACCTTAACTAATAATAGCATCTTCAAAAGGTCCGATTCCCAAATGGGTTCACCCTCACAAGAATGCAGATTAAGATTTGAACATGTCTTATGTGGGGGGCATGATTCACTCTGCCACATATATAAACCAAACTTTAATTTGAGACATTCCCTGTACTTGATTAGCTGTCATGAAGGATAATAAAACTGTTACATTCTAATAAATGCTTATTTCATGAGAAATCAAGTATTGGAAGGGTGAATTCACATTACGATTGTAGCTTGATAGGGTTTCCTTTCTTAACAGTACCTACATTTTACTTATTGATTCTCAAAATTTAATGTGCACAAGAATTACCTGAGAGTGTTTATTGAAATGTTTATTACAAACACCACCCTAAGAGAATTCGGTTCACCACCTCTGGATAGGACATGTTTACCTGCACTTTAGCTTAGGAAAACACTGCTTGAACCCAAAGGAGGGAATCTCAGATGGTAGCATCTCAGTTCTTCTGGAGATCCGTGAAAGAGACATTCTTTGACATGAGCTTTTTCTGGCAATCCTCAAATTATGTCAGGATAATTGGGTATAGTGCAGGTTCACTTGTTGTTCTTGGGGCTACTTATTACCAAAGACTACATTTATGTCTGTTGTTTGTATGAGGTTATATGTGAGGAAACTTAAGGTACATACCCAACTTTGTGTGCCTTCCATGTTTTCTCTGGATTCTCCCTTATGTTCTGTAAATTTGGAGGAAGTAAGGAAGGTAGCAATGGGATCAAGAACAAGTGGGAGGAGAGGCAAGGAGAGCTGTGTAGTATTGTCTCCGAGAACGGCTGATGCCCAGACATTGTGCCACAGAATGTACTTATTTCATTGCTCGGCAAAGGTCAGTTAGCTCTCAATGGACCAGAGCAGAAGAACAAAACGGAAACCATGACACCCACCCCACCAGAGGTTTGGGCTTCCTCCAAAACCATTTCCCTTCTGTCTGTGGAGGCAGTGGGCTGTGTAGAACCTATAAGTAGGCTGCAGGAGGCTCCCACCACACTCTAGAGCCTGAGGTGGCCCTGAATGAGTGGCCGTTCCTGAGCCTTTTGCCTCTGCTCGTGATTAGACCTGTCTTCAGTTCCATGGGAGGCTTTGAGGGGCATCTGTTCCCAGGACTCTCTCTCTTCTTCTACGGACTTTATCATGCCCGACTGGTGTCCAGGGCCTTGATGTGCAACTCTCTTGTCCAGTATCCGCCACGCTGTCCTTGGAGCAAGGGAAGATGGACCAGGCTGCGGCAAATATACTATGTTGGGTTGATGAAGATATTGAGCTCCTGCATTTTAACAGCTCAAGAGGTGCATAGTGTTCATGGAAGGTTGGTACTTATCAGCAAGATATATCATCAGAGAAACTTTCTGTACCGCAAACAGTGGCAGCATCTCACTATGTATATGACTTACTTTCTGAGTGGGTGTGCAGACATAATGAGCCAGAACCTTCTGCCCCAGAGGTGTTCTGCTATGGAGCAAGGTGCCCAAGTCCTGGGCATATTTGTGTTTCTCCCCCTGATGCTGTCTCACATGCAGGACACAGAAGGAGTGGAGCTGCAGGCTCACATCCTGCTCACCCAGGCCTCATTCTTACTGCTGCTAGTTGTGGCTGCAGAGCTGTGGGCTCCCAACATGCCTCAGCTCTGGATGATGAAGGCCTATTTTTATATGTTGATAGGCTCGTGGCTGATACAGATTGCCTTTATGCTATACAAACCAATCTCTGGCTACAAATGGATGGATGATGACAAAAATGACATTATGTTTGTCACCACCTCCTTCTGCTGGCATGTGATCTTTATTGCCATTTTGATGATCTGGATTTATGGCTTCTCCTTTGTGTGGTATTGTTACATTTGTTGATGCCTGAACCTGGATGAACCCCACATGGTTCCATATCACCCGTCTGCTCTGGGACATTTAGATGAGAAGTTGCAAGAGGTATGGCTCAGAGAGGATCATCAGGCGTACCTCTTTCAGAGTCCACACTGAGCTAGCAGACTCTGCTAGGGTGGGGCACATCTCCTTCTCTCCTTCTGCCTTCTCTTGGTCTCATTTGTTGAGGAGGATGCAAAGGAAAAGCAAGTGAAGAAAGAGGGACATGTAACCCTGACCTTCACTATTGGCACCCCAAGCATTCCTCCAACCACACCTCCCTCTCCTCTACTCCAGCCAAGGTAATCTGCTTTCCCTGCTTCTCTTTGCACCCCTGCACTCCCCTCCCATGAGAACATTAAAATAAATTTACTGTGCCTTGTCTTTGAGTCTTTTGTAAACACCCCTCTGCCCACCGGGTAGAATCCCAACCACAAATCACATCTTTTAGTACATCAGGTTATTTCTACCCATCATAACAATTATCTCCTCATACTTTCCAGGTATGGATCTCTACAGTGTTCCTGCTAAATCCAAACTCTTATTTTGACTATATATAAGCTCATGTAGCTGCTCTTGAGTTCTTTCACTTGATTACTTTATGATTCATTAACCAAAAGTCAGATCCTTAAAGCCAATTTCTTGTGCAGGGTCTAGTAGGGCAGAACAACACCCCGAACACAGGGAGAGCTCAAAAGGGTGTGTTTGCTTCCAGAGGTTCTCTACCCCTGGCTCCCTGCGTGTGGAGTCTGTCACATTCTTCTTCCTGGGCAGAGCAGCCCATTGCCCTGTATATGTCTGAATCGTTTCCAAGCCGTGGACTCACCTGGGCCCACTCCTTTCTGTGTCTCATGTATAATAAAGTCCAATGGCTTGTTTATTCTGCACAGTTTTCTTTTTAACCCTTGTAACTATTCTATTGGGTATGTTAGAGACGAGTAACTCACAACTCAAAAGGGTTAAGAAACTGGCTTAAGGTAGCTATGTATTTAGCTATGTCACTTAATACAATAGCTGAGTGTTAGGGGTTGGGGGAGTGCAGTTACATTATTGGGACCCTGCAAAAGAATGTCTTTATGACATTCCTGTTGCTTTTATCCCGGTTTCCTAAAGATATAAGGAATCTGCCAAACTTTTCTCACTCAAAGGTTAGGACAGAGGGGCTGGGGCAGGGAAACTATTTTCCCTTTTTCTTCTAGTTTCTGGAAGAATTTCTAGTTCCTAGAAGAGCCAGATGTATCCCTGTTCCTTTGGTTCTGGCCCCACCCTTCCTCATTCCATGTTCAATGGCAAAGGAGAATTTAGGTTGCCAATCAACTGACCTTGAGTTGGGGAGGTTATCCTGTATAATCCTGGCAGGTCCAGTGTAATAACAAGGGTCTTTACAAGCGGAAGAAGAGTCAGAAGAGTCAGTGTCAGAGTCAAGAGATGTGAGGAAGTCTCAACCAGCCACTGAGGGCATGTAGATGGAGAAAAGGAGCCACGAGCCAAGGAATGTGGATGGCCTCTGGAAGATGGAAAAGGAAGGGAGCAGATTATCCCCTAGAGCCTTCAGAAAGGAATGCAACGCTGCCAATATCTTGATTTTGGCTGTTTCTTCCTTCTTGGTGTAGGCGTTTA
Source organism: Choloepus didactylus (assembly GCF_015220235.1). Lineage (NCBI taxonomy): Eukaryota > Metazoa > Chordata > Mammalia > Pilosa > Megalonychidae > Choloepus > Choloepus didactylus. Next base: position 80,715,666 of record NC_051308.1, on the reverse strand, counting down.
GTGGTATAATTTTCCCTCTTAACACTGCCTTCACTGCATCCATAAGTTTTGATATGTGTTCTCATTTGCATTCATATCAACATATTTACTGATTTTTCTTGCAATTTCTTCTTTGACCCACTGATTGAGTATGTTGTTTAACCTCCATGTATTTGTGAATTTTCTAGTTCTCTGCCTGTTACTGATTTCCAGCATCATTCCATTAAGATCAGAGACAGTGCTTTGTATAATTTCAATTTAAAAAATTTATTGAGGCCTGTTTTGTGACTCAACATGTGGTATATCCTTGAGAATGATCCATGAGCACTTGAGAAGAATGTATATCCTTCTGTTTTGAGGTGCAATGTTCTGTATATGTTAGGTCTAGTTCATTTATTATATTATTCAAGTTCTCTGTTTCCTTACTGATCTTCTGTCTACATGTTCTATCTATTGATGAAAGTGGTATATTGAAGTCTCCAACTATTATTGTAAAGACATCTATTACTCCCTTCAGTTTTGCCAGTGTTTGCCTCATGTATTTTACACCATCCTAATTAGATGCATATTTATGATTGTTATTTCTTATTGGTGAACTGCCCCTTTAATTAATATGTGTCCTTCTTTGTCTCTTGTAACATTTTTGCATTTAAAGTCTATTTTGTCTGATATTAGTATAGCTGCTCCAGCTCTTTTTTTGATTACTGTTTGTGTGGAATATCTTTTTCCAGCCTTTCACTTTCAACCTATTTGTGTCTTTGAGTCTAAGGTGAGTCTCTTGTAGACAGAATACAGATGGGTCTTTTTTTTTTTAATCCATTCTGCCAATCTATGTCTTTTAATTGGCGAGTTTAATCCATTAACATTTAGTGTTATTACTGTAAAGGCAGTACTTATTTCAACCATGTTATCCTTTGCCTTTTATATGTCATGCCTTGTTTTTGTCTCCCTTTTTACTCTTTTATTTACCCTTACTGATAATCTTCATTTCTACACCCTCCTCCAAGTCTCTCTCTCCTGTCTTTTTAGCCTGCACCTGCCGATATCTTGATTTTGGTCTTGTGAGACCTGCTTCACACTTCTGACCACAAAACTATAAGACAATATTGTGTGTTGCTTTAAACCACTAAAATTGTGACAATTTGTTACAGCAGCAATAGGAAACTAAACACTCGGCCATTAGTTCAGCTTCCCTGCTGCTCCCTGGTCCTAGTTCTGCAGTTCTCCATGTAGGTTCTGCCCCTTTCCAGGTTGTCATCTCTGGGTCCCCTCTCCTGGTCTCTCCCCAGCTTTCCCACAACCTTGGATCTCTTTTCAGGCCACTACCCAGGCTTGTGGCAACTCCTTCCTCTAGCCTAGTTGAACCTTCTCCAATCTTCTCCAATGACCTTGGAGTTGAGGTGGGGAGGAGTCTGCTCTACCTCTATTTTCATTCCAGTTTTATTGATATGGCAACACTCTGTTTTCTGCTTCACTCACGTCTCTTTTTTAATACATTTAAAGCATAGTGTGGATTTTTTTAACCTTAATATGGATCTTTATCTTTTTTTTGTTTTTACGCTCTGACCTCACTTGGGGCAGTATCTTTTGGCTGACCAGGGAAAAAGTCATAGGCAAGGTGTGGAAAAGTAAATCCCAAATATTAGTATTTCAAGATATTATCTCTCTACAAAGTTAAAAGTAGAAGAGATGCCAAAGTCATGTGTTAACCCTTTGATCTGTCCCGTTTCTGAGTACTTTTGAGGCCCTGTTGAATACTAATATCTCGTAATACATTAATGTCTACAAATATTATGATGTCTCACAATATATATCTTCCAGTAAAATAATAATAATAATAATAATAATAATAATAAATTATGGCCTTCAAAGCTATAAAAAATTATCACTGAGGCCTGATATAAGGTGGATGGAGGGATCTTCTGTTTGAATGATAAGGGCCTTTCTGTGCTCCTCATATCACATATAAGAGCACTCTGACAGTAAGCCTAATTACTTTGGAAAGTGAAACCAGCTGAAGGTAAATTTGGAGAAAAACAGAAACAAAAAACCTAAATAGGTATTTGGGGAGTGTGGTGTCATTTTAGCATTTTCCACCAGAGGGCACCATCTTTCCATTAACCTGGAAAGATCACTAGGTTTCCAATTGGTATTGGATTTAAAAGAAGTGAAGGATTTAAGAGAAGTGAAGGAGGGATAGAGAGAACAGCAGAAAAACTACATAAGCTAACAAAGGTTGCCCAAGCATCCAGTAAACATAATGTAAGAATGTTCGTTTCCTGTTAAACTTGGAAATGTGGACATGAAACACAGAATTCAATCTGTATATGGATATGTGTGTGTGTGCGTCTCAAAAACGCAAGAGTGTCAAAATGCCGCTTGAGCTAAAATGGCTGTCTCTTAGCAAGTCTATAAAAATCATCAAAACACCCTAGTTTAGTCCATCACATAACAGGCTTTCAATAAATAGCTGGTAAATGAGTAAATGTATTTATGTCACAGAAGTCACACAGATGAAATGGTTTCATCCTGACCTTGGTTTTGAAGGATAAGTAGGAGTGCATTAGAGGAGTGCAGAGCAGGCATTTTGAAGTCTGTGCATTCCTGTACTGGGACATTGAAGCTCATCAACCACACACTGGCTGTGCAGTTCCAGTGATGGGAATTTCATGGCACCAGAAAAAACAACTGAGTTCCTACCCCTGAGGAGGGGTGGCTGAGGAGGAGCCACACAAAATTATTTTGTGGAAAATTTGATGATTTGTTTTTCAATTTGAAGACAGAAGATTATTAATGGACTCTTATTTATTGAGTGGGAACATTATACCCAGAAAGAAATATTGGTTTGTATTATAATCAATATTTAATTTACTATGGCATGTATTTAATAAACTAATTACTTAGGTTTTAAACTTTACATACAAGATTTATACATTTTATAATTTTATATGCAATTATTTTCATTTTTTATTGTTTTTCAATAAACCCGTACATTTGATAAATCAAGTTCTAAACATTTCCGTATTTGATTAATTTTAAAATATCAGACTCTTTTAAATATTTCAAAGCCCTAACAAGGTAGTCTTAAAAATCTAACAAAGAAAATTCTCCTAAGAAATTAAACAACTCTTTTATATGTAATGTCAGTCTTTTAAAATAAAAGTAAAAAAAAAATAAGCATTTTAGAAAGCAAACAGAGCATATATGAAATAACATAAATTTAAAATATATATTTATGTGAATTAAACCTAAAAAGAAGAGTTACTTCTTTATATACTTGGATTTTAAATATATGCATCTAATTAAAAGAAATAAAATCACTATTTCCAACTAATTGGGACCTCTTTGTCCAAAACTCAGTACTCTAACACATTTTATAGGTCAAAGAATATCTGACTACATGAGCCTCCCAAGATGAACCCTATAAACAGCAGAGTAGCCTCCTTGGTGTAGACATGATATATTCATGAGGTTTTTTTAAACCATGGTTAGGAATTAATTAATTGACAAACCAAAAGGTTCTACTTTTCATAATCTCACTCTCTTTTTCTGCAATGACCTGTTATTTAAACAGGTTATTTTAATAGAAGACTTTTCAGACTTTGAATTTTTTTTTTTTTTCCTATTACCATGGTAAAACTGCACCAAGACCTAATACTAATGGTATTTTGAACCCATTACTCAGGCTGAAATTGCACTCCCTTTGTCTTTTAAAATTATGTATATTGCATTGACCACCATTTTGAAATCTTGGTATTTAAATCTATTTTATTGACAATGATGGCAGCAATTGGGGGTAAGTTATAAATTTTTCTGCTTGTGTCATCTGTCTCATGAAGCCTACCACTAGTGATAGCAAACATGGAATTCTGTGTCAGGAGGCATAGTTCTGCCCAAGAGAAAACTAGGGTCAGTCAATATTATATCTAGAGCTTTTATCAGATAACACTGGGACAATGAGTATTATTTGCTCTGTCTCTGTCTCTCTCTCACCCTCTTTCAGTGTCCCGACCCCATAGTCCACAATTTTTAGACCTTAATATTTGTACAGGACTTAAAGTTTCCAAATTGCCTCCACTTTCATCTCTCAGTTGAGTTCAACAAACATTGTGCACCTACTATGTGCCAGGCATGAAGATGAATTGGGCAGTGTCTAACTATTGCATAGAATACCACCTCTACTATGTCATTTCCTTTCAGCCGAGTTCATTCAAGTATGATTATGATTTACTTTTCTATGATTAAAACAAGATGCCAGTTTGAAAGAACAGATTGGAAAGGTGGCAGCTCCTTCAGTTTCTTGCCATCCAACTTTCCATTTGTTTAATAAGCTCTAAGTGTGTGATTTTTGTCCCTCTGCCCATCACTCTAGCCTCTCTCACCCTAGAGTAACTTTTGAATTGCTAAACTCAGCTCCCAAGGGTTTTGTAAACTGTTACTCTGGTAATATCTCCTTGATATTCTGTTCATTCAAAACATCAATCTCCAAGAGGCTTGCATTCCCTTCCTCACCCTGAAGTTGCTGAGGACTGTCTGGTACGAGATTTTCTCATTTCACAACTCTTCCATTTCTCTTGTCCTCTTGACAGGAAAAGAATATTGATAAAAAGATCATCATCCCTAGAAACCTTAATAATTTAACCAAAAGTGACTGAGAAAAGAGTTTTTCATGTTAACCCAAGAGAGGGTTAAAAGAATTTAAGAGTCCCAGGATTGTTGGGAAGCTTATACAATGTCCAAAAAACCTTATTGTTCCCTGAAAGAAGGGACTTTTAGAAGTTGCAAGGATTGTTGTTAATAATGAATTGCCAATGAAACATCACCTACATTTGAGAAGTATTATACTTGCTTTACTATATATACAGGCCAGATACTGTTTTTAAAAGTGATTTCAGTGAGGAGAGATCCTTTCTTTACTGCTTGGTGTTTTTGTGAATGCCAAGATGGGTTTTTAACCTACCATATTTCTTCAATCAATTGTCAGTTGTCTCACTCATTAGACAGTGTAACACACAGTCAGGAGTCTGTGTATCTTACAAGTGTCCCAGATGATTATTATCATCAGACAAATATAGGAAATATTAGTTTTTTAATTAGTCCTGAATTCACATCTTAGCTCTGATACTTACTAGCCGTATATGGGCTCAGAACCAGAGTCTAATAGATTTCCCAAACTTGGGACATCTCCTTTTCCCCGGAGTACAATTAACTTGCCTGGAAATGGTAGCAGGTCCATTTGGGAAAGACTAGGAAGAAGATTCACAGCAAATACTTGCAAAAATATTGCAAGGTTCTTCCTAAAAGGTAAAATGCTTTCTTTGTGCTTAAGAGCTTCTAGGTCTGACTTGGTTTTGAAAATTGGATGAGGAAACTGATTCTCTGTAAAATGCCTCATTTTAGGTCTCCCCTTATTAATTCATTCACTCAACAACTATCTATTGATCACTTCCAAGTGATAGAAATGGTTTTAGATGTTTGAGATAATCACTGAAGAGAAGAGTCAAAAATCCTTGCCCTGATGGAGCTTATATTCTCAAGTAGAATTTTAGTAGGCTACCCACACATTTTCTTTAATATAATTTTTTAAAATTTATTTAATTTTTTATTAGAGAAATGCTGAAACATTTCAGTCCAGGACCCAATGATCAACAGCCACCATAAAGAATCTGTTGGTTGGGTCATTCTGATATTCACTCTTGCATAGCTGCCTATGATGGTAACCACACACTTTGCCTTTGAGGGTTAACACCAACTCCCATTGAAATCAGAAAGACCATTTTCAGTGACAGCATCTTCTCCCAGCATTTCTGGCCATCTCCATGGGCACTTGTGCCACTACTGCTGGCACCACTGCCAATGAACATGTGTCACCACCAGCACCACCATGCATAGTCTCTAATTGCCCCTGCATCTTTGGGTCACCCCTTCAAGATGAACAGTTCTGGGTGGCTGTTCTGATTTGCTGAGTCTTGTCCTTGTCCTTGCTCCCGGGGCAGGGCATGAGACTGTCTGTGCCCCTCCTCTGGCATCCGTAGTGGGAGACATTCCCTCCGAGACTCACACAATAATTTTTTACCCAAAATAGGAAAGTTACTCAGAGACTGACCAACCAAAACAAAGCGATAATAAGTGTCCTTATTAAACACACTTGCTCCTGACCCACGAAGTGTCCAGGACCCCTTTCCTTGGGCTTATTTACAGGTATCCCAGAACACTGAAGGAAGGATGGCTCAAAGTAGAAAATCAGACCCCAAACCTGCATTAATCAAAAATGATTTCTGTCCTTGAAATGAAGAAGAGCTTAATCTTTAAAGTCTTTTTGGGCAATAAAGCATGAGGAACAGAAGTTGGATTTCCATTTTCAAATACTCTGAATGTTTGTCTTACCACACGCTGTTCTCTATGAGCAAACACGTGCTGAGTTCAAAATTTCCAACTTATAAACAAATGTTTTAGACTTTGATGAGTTGGGAATATTCTAAAAGACTCTTCTCCTTTCTTGTTAGTTGCAGTTATTTTTCATCTCTATGTGTATAAACAAGTTTCTGTTCTTCTCTTTGAGCTGATCATGAGGGCAATCATAAACAGGCCTGGCCCAGCTTACAGCTGAGAAACAACATACCATCTTAAGAAAAATTAAAGCGAAAGAAAAATATAACTTCCTTCCCATATTGCCTCTTGCTCACTTCTGTCTTTTCTAAAGTGATTATTTCAGATTGATTATTATAGATGAATGGTGGAATGATCAGGAGTAGAAAATTTGTGGTCAGAACTAGGGAAAATCTATAGTTCTTTTGTATGCTACGATTGATGAAAATCTTACACATCTCTGTTTCGATCTTGTAGTAATATTCTTAGATATGTGAGGTACCTTCTCCCCAAGTAGTTCCTTTATACATAGTTAATCTCTTCACTTATAAGTGGGAAAGTCTGATTACGCATATAAGGATAAAAACAAAAAGCGGTGGGAGGAGTTACACAGAGAAATAGATCATTATGAGGAGGTCTAAGGTAGTTATTTTTAAGTCTGTTAAACTGCATTTTTCAGGTGAAAAGGAGATTTCATTTACTGGCATATTGGAAACACTGACATATTTGGAAAAAACATGGGTTTTGAATCAAAGAGGCCAGGGCCAAATCTCAGGTCGGCACTTACTAACATTCAGTGAGAAGGAGGTGATAATAATCTCTGTTTTATAGGGCTGTGGGATTGAATGAGAACAAAATACAAAACATCCAGTTTAGCTTACATCTCATGGAAGGTATTCAGCTGATGTTCCATCTCTCCTCAAAGTCAGTGGATAATAAAGTAGCCCACAGCCAACCAGAGTGAAATTCTTTGGGAAGGAGAAGGGATGGAAAGGAAAACCTGGAAATTTGATAGAGTTTTCCACCTTATCCAAGAGACAAATCAAGTTGTTAGACATTCATTGAGCACCTTCTAAATTTCAAAAGGGTATTAGATCAAAGGGGCACATTAGAAATAAATCCCTGCTCCCCTGAAGCATACCATTAAATTAAAGACACAGAACTTAAACACAGGATCTCAGACAGCAGTTATAAAGAACCTGTCAATGCACACAAAATAGTACAGACCAAAGCCTTAAGTACAGGAAGAGTCTGGTGAGTTCGAGGGGTTATCGGAGATCAGGTATAATAAAGACTGAGGGCTACAACAGAAATAAGTTCCTGACGGAACCTGGAACCTCTTGGAGGAGGTGTCATTGTGCATTCAAAAGTGGCAGAGTTCTGTTGACTGGGGGCTGATTCTGCTCCTAACCAATCAGAGTGGCAGGAAGAGCATGGCAACATGAGCAACGCTGGTGAGTCCCTGAAAGAGTGGTGTCTTCAAGTCCGGGGGCCCCGCAAACAAGGCCAATGACCCACTTTCCCAATCATTAACAGGCCTGAGTTCCTCAGGGCACCATATGTGGCTTTTATGTTATTCAAGTCCTTTGTTTTCCTTCTCTTTCCTTCTTGCCTGTCCTTCTGCCTTCTGCCACCGTATCTTTGGGGATAGAACAGAGCTGCATTCATAAGACAGCTTAGGCAGGAGGGAGGAAATGAAATGCAATCAGTACAGTGTATGCCTTATTTTCTCCAGGGAGAAGGCCAAGAGGAGGTTTGGGGTTATCCAGTGATTTCTTTTGTTCTCAAGTCAATATTATTGTTGTGTATAATGAGTGCTAAAAGCCTTCCCAGATTATTAGGAAGTTTGAAGGCAGAACAGGTGAGAATGGAAAATCAGTAGTGAAGAAATGGTAGGATGGGGGAGGGAAGGATGTGGTCCCTTCAAGGAACATCAGAGCTTATCAAGATTGGCTTGTCAATGGCAAGGCCTACCACAGGCAAGCCCCTTGTCTCCAGCAGGATGGGTGGCTATGGAAAACAGAATCAATTGGGAAATTCCTACCAAACTCCATTTGCCTGCACTCAGACAGTCACAGATAATGTACCCATTCAACAAATCCATGCTAGGCTCTAGGAATGACAAAAAATGATTGAAGATAAGTCTTTTGAAATAATAATTCATTGAAAGAACAATGCATTCAACATTTACAGAACTCAGACATTGCGCAAACACTATTAGTGCCTAGGGAAAGATGAAAAGAGAGCATCCCTCTTCTCACAGAGCTCAGTCTAGTGATAAAGACAGATACATTAATGGATAAAAACAACATGTTTTGTTAATTTTAGTAACAGAAGATATACGTGATCCTGAGGAGATAGTGACCAATTCTACCATTGTGGGGTGCTTCATCAAGAATATTATATGTGAACTAGTTCACTATGGTTGACTAGTAATTTGTGAAGCAGACTGCGATTGGGGAGGGCATTTCAGGTAATGGGGTTCAGGTGGGAACAAAGACATGGCAGTTTGAAGTGAGGGTCCATAGCAAGTGCAGGAAATAGCAATGCCTCAATTTGGCTGGTAAAGAAGAGGCAGCAAGGGGGTGGAGTAGAGTGGCAGGAGATGAGGCAACCCAAAAGCCAGATTGGGTGGGGCCTCATATGCTGTACTGAGGAAACTGTACTTTATCTTGTAGGACATCAGGGAGTTTTTGAAGGGTTTTAACAATAACAGTGTCAGCAGATTGAGGGTGTTTGGCAATGAAAGACACTGGAAATAAAGAGACTGTTTAAGAAACTGATGCAATAGTCTAGGTAAGAGATGAAAAGGGCCTAGAATAAGAGAGTAAGTTTATGGATGAAGAAGAGAAGACAGATTCCAGAGATATATAGAAGGAGAAATGCACAACATAGTCCTTCACTGCATGTGATGGGGGAAGGAGGAATCAAAGTCAATTCTCAAGTTTCTGGTTCAGACGATTGGATGGGTGGTGTTTGCATTAATTGAGATTGGGAATACGTGAAAAAGAGCAGGCTGAGAGGCAAAATGATAAGATCAGTTTTGGACATGTTGAGATGAAAGTGCCTGATGGATTTCCATGTAGAAATGTCCCATAGCTCATCAGACACTTAGAACTAGAGCCAAGGAGAGATGTCTGGACTGAAAAGACAGATTTTGGAGTCAGCCATGTGTCTATACATTACATAAATCAGGGAATGCTCAGAAAAGAAGAGAAAAGGGCTGAGGAGGGAAACAGGAAAAATGCATGAAAATTTGCAACACTAGACACCAGGAAAAACGTTATCTGTGGAACAGAGGAAAAGAACTGACATCAGCTCTGTTATTCACAATAGCCCTTGATTTTCTGGGTCTCTATTTATATTTCCATAAATCACCCCCAGTGTCATCAGGAAAAGTGATGAGGGGAGTTGTTTAGTTATGTTTGTGTTATTATAACTGTACTCTAGGGATTGCGAGTGGCACTTACTGTTCTCACCAGAGCTTAACATGACTGGAAGATCGGTTAGGATGCTCATTTTGTAGTCTTTCATTACAAATTTGATATGATGGGGAAATACTGGGTCACTGATGAAACAATTAGTTGTTATTCACTAGTTGAACATAGTGCTCTAAAGAGCAAAGACAATGGATTAGAGAGAGAGTAAACTTATGCTTGGCTTTAGGTCATTCAACATTTTTCCCCGTGGACAAACTTGGGTGGCACAATGAGCAAACAAGAGAGGAATAGTGAACATGCTGCATGACCAAATCAATATTCACAAAAGCTGCTGTCAGGCTGTGATGCTGGGCCCTAACCAACAAATTGAAATTTAACTGAAATAAATGTAAAGTCATGTCCTTGGTTTTTGACAAACGACTACATAAATAAAGGATAGTGGAATTAACAGGTTAACATGAAAGCTCCCATGGCTAATCCCGTTTCATGCAACACTGATGTAACATGCCATATAGGCAATTGCTCTATTATGTTCCACCCTGGAAAGCACTCACAGGGCTTCAGCTGCGGGTTCCTCTCCAGCGGCCAAGAGAGGAACAGAATAGAAATGAGGCCATGGAAGGAATGGTTGACTAGCGGAGAGGGGTTGGAAGGAAGCAGAAGAAAGTCATGATGGCTTTATAAATATTGGAAGCACTGTCCCATTTAAAAGGGCTTAGATGCATCCTGTCAAAGTGCAGAGTGCAGAATTACAAGTAAGAAGGTAAAGGGATGCCATTCACAGTAGGAAAAATCTAACCATTTTATCTCTTCATAAATGGAATGGGTAGCTCTGTAAGGTGGTGAACTCCCCATGACTAGAAGTGTTTAAAAAGAGTGAGATTGTGAGAAGAGTCCTAGAGAAGGGCAGAAATTGAGCTAGATGTCCCTAAAGGCCATCACCATGCCAAGATTTGGCCATATGAAATGATTTATTGAATACCTTCATTTTCTCATAGTGAATGCAGTCCTGGTTCATGAGGGTTTTTTTGTTTTCTTTTTCTCCCCATATAGAGATAATCGCTTCTACAAATCTTATAATTCTGCTAGAGGATGAAATCTTTGCAGATTTTTTCAACACATTTCTTTCTCTCCCGGTAAGCATTCTCAGACTTAAATCCAAATGTTTCACCAACACCTGAATAGCGAATCTCCTTGAGCTGAATGCCAATTTATTATTATTATTTTTACCAAGTTTTTTACCCAATAAAAATGATTTCAACCAATTTGAGCAAATAAATATGAGCCAGAACCTCCGCTAAAACCTCCCGGAGCTTCCCCTCATTGATGTAATCAAACCGCAGATCTCAGCCTCCTTAATGACTTTTGCCTCTGTCTCACTCTCTGCTGGTATCCAGTATTTTAGCAACAGTAGCTCTACCCACCGAGCATGCCTGGCATTCCCACACCTCTGCCCCTCTCCTCAGGCTGTTTTCTTTGCCTTTAATGCCTTCATAGTTCCTTCTACCAAACTGTTACCATTCTTCACATCTCTACTTAAGTCCTATTCTCCTTAATGAATCTGTAGGTTCTCCCAATTAGAATTTATTTCTTCCTGCCTCTGTGCCCCTTGGCACTTTGCCTCTTTCTTGGGGATGTGTGTATATGTAAATATGTGTATGTGTGTGTGTCCATGTGTGTGCATGCACACTGTGATGTCTCCCCCACTTGACTGCAGGATGGTGAATTCCTGCAGGACAAGAACCATGGATTATCCACCCTGCTCCCCTCACTGGATGCCTGGCACATGGCAATGGTTGAATTGTTGAATCTATGCAACTAACACAAATCTCAGATGTCAAAATATTCTTAAACCCAAACCGAGGCTAACCCTGCATCTTTTCTGATTTAAATCTTTGGTTACATTTTAAAGCTGGTGCCTTATAAATTGTGTCTTATCTAAGTGTGCCCTTTCCTGTGGGAATGCCATCTATGAAAAGCTGAGATTTCAGACAGGTGGGTAAACACACTCTGCTACTTGCTTTCAGTCCCTTTACTGATGCCAGACCATTATGATCCCACCAACACTTACCAGGTGGTTGCTCTGTGTCAGACAGTGTGCTTCAGACTGGTGATGCAGATATTAACGATACCATCCCTGTCCTCAAAGAATTCCTGGTTTAATGCAAAAGACAGGCATTTACGCTGAGTGCCCAAAGGGTTGTGGGTGAAACTATAGAAGTCTCTAGAAGGCTGTGGGAATACAAATACATGTAAGGAGAGAGCACTCCTAATTGGAAGAGGCAGGGAGGGCTTCATTAAAGAGGTGACATGAGCCCAGGCCTGGAGGAAGAGGGTGTTTCACAATCAGCTGGAGGTGGGGAAGGGGAGGGTGGGTGAAGCAGTAAGAGGAAAGCTTGGGGCAACAAGAGACGTCAAGGCCTCACAGACAGAACAGAGAAAGTTTCCAGGAATGCGATCCTGTGACACTTTCAGGAAAGCTCTAGGTAACTTGGGCTGAAGAAAATGCTGCAAGAGGGAGACACGGCAAAAAATAAGGCTGCCTAGGCAGGCAAAACCAGGGAGCATCCTCCTGTAGGTGATAAGGAGTCATTTTAAGTCAAGGAGTAACGATTGGATTTTCATTTGAGAAAGATTATTTCTGCAGAGGTTTGGCAAATGAGTTGAGATGTCAGGACTCCATGGGGCAGGAAGGCCACATGGGAGATGGTTTCAGTAGTCAGGAGTCAAGGTGAGAGATGATGAGGGTGTAAAGGGAAAAGGATGAAGAGGATGAGACAAATCAAGATTTTTACCAGAGTAGTTAGGACTTTGTCACTATTTGAAGGTGGGAAGAGGTAGTGACCGAAAGGGAGGAAAGAGTTGAGGGCTATAGGCTTGGGTGCTTGGGTGGATGGTGGTGCCAGCCAACAAGATTTTAAAAAAAAGAAGGGACAGAAGGAGGGAGAGAGGAAGGAACAGAGGGAGGGACTGCTCAGAGGAGTAACAGCTCTCTGGGGTAGTCCTTACTCATACTGACCCCTCCGCCACTTCCTTAATAAAAGGTTTCAGAAGTAATTGTAAGACATTCTAGTCAATTCACCAACACAATTTGAGTTCACAATAATGTTCTAGAAATAGGGAAAGTGATGTGGGAAGGTAGACTTCAAGTCAGAGTATAAGAAAATCTCCGCCATTTAGGCAGCTGTGTTCTATTTAGAGAGAAAGTAGTATTTCATATTGCATACTGCTATCAATTTCCAAACTGCTGCAATTTAATTCCCATTGAATTCCCACTATTATCCTGTGAGATGGGTGATCATCTCAAAAATGGGAATTCAGTGGAATTCGCTTTTTGTAGATTGTCTTTTTACCACCGAAGCCGAATGGCTAGACTAAAATGACACAGTGAAGCTGGGGCAGCCCTGGGAGCTGACCAGATCTTCAGTGCTCCGCCTTGCCTCTGTCCGCTATGGTGCAACTGTCTTGGATAATCTCATGACCTCACAGTCTACCACATAACCTTAACATACCCCCTAACTACCATTACTTAATACACCTGGCAGAGCATGGTGTGCAAATACCGAGTGCGGAGCAGGGAAGGATCACTAAGGACTGAGTCTCCTTCATATACTTCTCTTTGTAAAAGGCAGGCAACATAGACTAATGTTTGGGGCTGTCAGTCTCAGGAAGATGGCCAGGCTGACATGATGTGCTCCTAACTACAATTAGGAGCCCTTCTAGTTTATCACCAACACTTCTGGGACTCTTGGAGGCATTTCAGAGCCCACAGTGAGACTGCTAAGCTCAGATACTTATAAACCTAGAAGGCTTTTCCCATCAGTCTCAAAGCTGGTGGCCTAGGCAGGACAAAAGAGGACAGTAGCCAGGAATTGCCCATCAATTTTGCTCCCCTAAGTGACTTGTACCCCTGATTCTCATATCCTCCATCCTTTCTACTTTTTCCAGCTTAGGAGTTTATGTAAATCCAAATCCAATCATTATGAAAAAGTTTTAGATCCTTGCTTCAACTCTCCAAGACCATGGAGAAAGTGAATAAAGCAAAGCACAAAGCCAGATGATTTTAATACCATGAGCTTGGGCCTTTGCACAAGGCAAGTTAGCTCCCAGATTGGGGTCTTGGAGGAGTCAAAAGATAAATGTATCCTGTAATTTGTCTGTTTGGGGTGTTTCTATGCAAGACAAGCTGATTCAGTGGAATAAATTAAAAAACTCACACCCCTTGAATAGGAAAGCAATGGAAGCTGTCTTACCCTGTGGCTGCCGATGGATCGTGCTGGGCATGTGAAGAGAAGCACTACCCCCTTGGCTGTTGCTTAGCTTTCTTTTACAGGTGTTTGGTCAGGTACCATTTTACACTGTTGAAAATTCACAGTGGAGCTTGTGGCCAGAAATACCATACGACTTGGTGAGTAAGATTTTTGAATGATTGGGGGTTTGGGATGAGGGAAGTGGGAGCTGAAAGTTGAAGTGTAGATGGGAAAGGCGAGAGGGCCCAACAGACTGGAAGAAACTGTAAAGCAGGTGAGCAAAACAAATAGCATCAAGCCATATAGACATTTCTCTTTTTAATGCTTTTAATTCTTGAATTGCTGGTGAATTCTTTTTTTTACATTTTAGCCCATAGTTAGCACATGGGATTCATCTCTCATGCCCATTCTGATTATTGAGTAGTATGTTTGAAGGACTGTGTTGGGAAGGACTTTGAGGGCACATAAAGTTCGGCAAGCAAGAGTCTGGGAATTGATTGGCGTCTTTCCATGAGCGTGGGACAGGAAGTGGTAGCCCTTGTGCCATGTGTCTATCATTTGTATTATAAGATCAAGTTCTACAATTCTTAATGGCTACTCAATCATTCTCCTCCAGAACACATCTTTCTCCCAATCATATCTTCTCTTTTCACCTTTTCCTTTTCCTTGTCTATTGTCTTTCTTCTCTCCCTTTTACCCCTTCCTGTTCCCTTTCCACTATGTAGAACTTAGACCTACCAATGTCTTCCATATGCCCTCCTGGTGACAGGTGAGACTAGAAAGATGACTCTAAGCTCCACTTTCAGATTCCCCAGGATCTGAAAGGCTGAGAAAGACATCCCACTCTGATTATCATATTTGGTTTCCCTAGGAGAACCCTGAAACTTAAAATTTTAATTTTTTTCCTCCCTTCTCTGGTAGCTCGAGTCCTCGGGGATCCATGCTGTACTCTAAATAATGTCATGTGTGACTCTTGGTGTGCTTTTTACAATTTTTGCAGTTTATATTGGGGCCTTGTGTGGAATTATAAGTATGTTTACAAAGAAGCAGGTTGAATAGTTACGACCCGACAACACAGACACAAATCTCTTCTGCTTCTCCTCTGTCAAGCAGGTATCAGATCATCTTTTAAACAACCTCACCCAGGAGTAAGGAAGAATTTTTTTATGAAAGACCAAGACTTTCCTTTCCAGCTAATCCATTCACTTCTCTGGGAGCCCCAGTCCAAGTTGCCTCTCCCCACAGATTTTATTTTTCAAAACTCCCTCTCCTCCAGGCCAAATGCTGTGTGAGCTTATTAATTGCCTCTTGCTAAGCTGCATTTCTTAACATTTCACTTCTTTTTTCAATTCCTGTGTTGTTGAACTGTAGCTTGCCAAGTACAAAGGATTATTGACCTGGTTGGAAAAATACAGGTTACCTTTTTTTTGTAAGACCAACTTATGTTTCCAGTACATTCTCTGCCAGGAACTCATCAGTTTCATTAATTCCCCGGAAGGAGGTAAGCATGTGTGTATGACTGTGTGTGTGCACATGTATGTGTAAAAACATGGGAATCCAGACTGCAAAATCCCTGTACTGTCAGTCCTACATTAAGGTACAAATTCTAGCTGTCTTTGTAGCTTTAAACATGCGGGTGACCCATCTCATGTTATGGCAGTGGGTGGAATCCTAGGCTGAAAATTGGTATCTAGAGTAATAAGCAGGAGTTCGATGGGCTGGGCTATTTGTCTCTCTGCAGCCAGAAATGAGGGAATTATTGGTGGCCACAGAACACAGTAACATTGCCTAAAATATATCCAGAACCAAACAAATCTCACTGCCACCATTCTCATCTCAGCCACCATCATTTCTCACTTGAGTACTGCATTCATCTCTTACTCTCCTTCCTTCTACTCTTATCCTCCTGCTCACAGCAGCCAGAGTGAGCCTTTTAAATGTAAGTCGTATAGTATCACTCCTCTCATCACCGTCTCAACCCCCACCAATGGTTCATGATTTAGGAAATCATTTTTCTCCTGATCTTCATTTTTTCAGACAAAACTCACATGTTTTATGATCGATCTCAGAATTGCAGTTTTCTCTATAGTGGCACCTCACCAATTCAAACCCCCTCCAATGGCATATGAGATTCTAGAGACCTAGCCCCCATTTCGTCTCCAATCTCATCTCCCGCTCTCTTCCTGGTTCACTCTATCCAGCCACCTTGGGCTCCTTGTGGTTCCTCAAATAATGCTGGACACTCTTCCTCCTCAGGAGTTTGCACCAGCAGTTCCCTCCTGGATCTACTTGGCTCCCTCTCTCATCTTCTCAAATCTTGGTACAAATTTTTACCTTCTCAATGAAGCCTACCCTGATGACCCTATTTAATGCTATATCCTACCCACCCATCCAACCCTGCCCCCGAAACTCCCAATCTCCTCTTCCTTGCTGTACTTTGTTGTTTTTTTTTTTCTCTGTAGCACTTCAAACTTAGTAGATAATATACTTATTTATTATACTCATTGCTTATTGTCTGTTTCCTTTATTGGAATGTAAGCTTATTGAGGACAGGGATGTTTCCTGATGTGTCCCAAGCATCTAGAGTACTAACTGGCACTTAGTAGGCATGGAATAAATATTTGTCGAAAGAAAGGATGAATAAAATTCCCAACCAGGGTTGAATTGCTAGCCTGACTATCAGCCAAAGGAAATTAAGTATGCTCTATACCAAGCAAAGTTAAGATTCAGAAACATCCATCGAGTAAAATGTTGTAACAAATCAGTCCCTATATGAACCCCCTCCTTCAACATCTGTGTTAGGAAAGTTGGATTAAAATGCAAACTAAGGGCCAAATCGCTGCCAGTAGAGTGCATAGAAGGGAGAGGCCTTGGCTGGACGATGTTTTGGGGCTGAGGATTGTACACACACTTTGGGGTCCCTCACATGCCACCTGGCGTCATGGCAGAGGGGATGTCTTAGTGCCCTGCTTCAAAAGCACCACACAGTCAGCTCCTCTAAGGAGCCACCATTTCTCCTCACTCACACTGAGCGAGTAGGGGTCTGGCTGTGTGCAAGGCTGAGAGAGGGGCTGGGAGAAGAGTTCATTCTTGCCCTCTTACTGTGGACTTTTCCTGGCAGCCAAGATGATAAGATGGAGAAAGGCAGACCAGTGGCTACTCCAGAAATGCATTGGCGGAGTCAGAGGGATGTGGCGCTTCTGCTCCTTCCTCAAGGGCAGTGCAGGTGGGTTCTCAGAGTTGTTCCTGAGGCCTCTGCAAGTCCTTAACAGTCTCCAGGATCCCCAGAACCCTGATTGGCAGTTAGGTATGTTTGTGGTAAATATTCTTAAATGCTAAATAATGTAGATTGGATAAAAATCTTTGAAAACTGAAGTCCATAGTGCAGGTTGGAGTAAAAGCAGAGTTCCTTTCATTCATTTATTTAACAGTATTTATTGAGTACCGCTATGTGGCAGGCACCATGCTGGTAGCTGGGGATACAGAGGCGAACAAGAGCGGCAAGGTCGTGCTTCAGAGAACTGCTTCTGGGAGAGGGAGTCAGACAAGGAACAGAACAAAAAGTAAATCTCTATAGTGAAAGTGTTGGGAAACAATGGCTGGCAACCTTCTACTTCCTGTTCTGTTGGATCCAGTAGTTGCTGGAAGGCTGGCAGCCACTACGGTTCAGCACCTTTCAGCTTCAGTCCAGGGAGAAGCTGTAGTTTAAAGGTGGAATCCTGTGTCTCCAGGGAGCAGATAAGGAAGAACTGGACAGACTGTATCTTTCAGTTTGTCACTCCGAGTTTAGCCCTGGCAAAGTTGAGAAACAGGGAATGTAGTCTTTGACACCTTTTGGCACCAGTGTGCTTCTGCAGGCGGCTCCAGGCCCATGATCTAGGTCATAGCTTTTCTCCCTGATCCTTATTTTTTGGGCAAAACTCAAATATCTCATGATGCATCTCAGAGTCTTGCAGTTTGCCCTAAAGTGGCAACATCCTAATTAAAACATTCACAAAGGATCTCCATCCTTTAAGTCCCTGCCCTGTTCTCTCCCTGCACCCGCAAGCCCCCTCTTCCCCCACACACGCACACACATTAGGACTTCTCTGGAGATGAGGTTTTAAGCCCAAGGAGTGAATAGTGGTGATGTCTGAAAGAAGGGAGCAAGCTAGTGGAGGACATCTGTTGCTCCACCCAGATGCAACCACCAAAGGGTAAGATTAGGGTGTAGCTCTGTGCCTTCCCTGTCTGATCTGTAGGTGAAGAGCTGGTAGATTTCTGGATCCTTGCTGAGAAGATCCTGAGCATAGATGAGATGGACCTGGAATGGCAAGACCACTACCTGTCCCTCCTGCTTGTGCTGAAGGCCACCCATCTGCAGGAGGGTTCCAAGGTGGTGACTCTCTGCAACACGGATATCAGTAAGAACTATAATGCATATTTGAAATGAAATCTAGCATCTGATAACCTTCATTCTCTTGCTTTGCAGACTTGCTCCCTTTTCCATTTCCTGTTTATCAGAGAAGTCAGTGGGAATCCCAACCCCTACCAGGGAAGGTTTGAGAGAGACAAGCTACATTTAGGCATATTCTTTGCTCCCTCATGAGTTATTTCCTGTCAGTGCAAGTTGGCTGGGAGGAGTGAAGAGGAATTGGGATAGGAATAGGATAACATGTGTCTGCATGGCTGTTTCATTTTTTTTTTTTTAATTGTGTTTCTCTAGAACTAAAGCCCATGGGCCAAATGTAGTCCATGAGGCCTGCAAGTTAAGAATGGTTTTTACATTTTTAAGGGTTAAAAAAAAAAACAGAAGACAACGACTATGTAACAGAAACTGTATGTGACCCACAAAATTTAAAATATTTACTTTCTGGTCCTTCCATAAAACGTTCCAACCCCTGCTCTAGAACATCAGATTCATCCAAATTTAAATTTATTAATTGAGGATACATTCCTAATCCAAATACAAATGTATTCCAGAAGATCTGCTGTTTAGAATTAGTCACACTCCTCTCTATTCCTATGGGTCTTTGTGAATTGATGACATTGAGTTCGTTCAGGGCGCCTAAGGACTCCTTCAAATTCACCAGTCCAAAGTCCCTCCTCCAGTCAGATCTGGCCATGAGGAATCCCATTCAGAGGGACTTTTCTGTTGTTCTTTAAACATTTTTTCCTTGTGTTTTTTCTTTTTTTTTTTTTCTGTTTTTTTTTTTTTTTTTTTTTTTTTTTGGTTACAATAGCATCCAATAACCTAAACAAACAAACAAACAAACAAACAAAAAGGACAACCCCCAGGTTGTCCATAAAATGATTTATTTCTATGGGGAAGAAGGAAGGTAACCAGAGAAAGTGGCTAGTGTTTACTGAACAAACCCTTAACAGGTGTCAGTGATATGTTTGACTTTTCACACCCCACGATTGAGTGAAGAACTAATAAAATGTCATACACAAAAACATTTGGAAAAATCCAGAAACCACTCTAATATCATCACCATCACCACATCACATCATTGTCACCCTTCATCTCTCCATTTTGTTTTCAGAGGCCCTCCTGAATCTCTCCATCTGGCATCCAAACCAGTTAACCACCAGGAGAGAGATTCTGAGCCACATGCAGAAAGTGGCTCTGTTCAAACTCCAGAGCTACTGGCTTCCCAACTTTTACATCCATGCCAAGATGAGCATGGCCAAGGAGGAATCGTGCAAGGGTCTGTTGCAGGAGTATGAGACTCGCCTGTGCAGTATTTGCTACACCCACCTAGGAGGGCTTCCTCTGAACATGAGCATCAGGAAGAGCCACCACCCCCAGAAATGGTACTCAAGCAGGAAGAGCAAGAGGAAGCTGTGGCAGTTGATAGATTGTGACTCTTGGTCTCTTGAAATGGAACAGCCATCCATTCACTCCAAGCCAGACACCACCACATTGTCCCCACAGGAGCTGTGTCCTCAGGAGAAGGTGATTAAACAACTGCTTTCCCTGAAAGTGGCCTGTACAAAGGAAAGAATATTCAGTACCCTGGAAAAGAATTTTCTGTGTGCCAAGAGGTCCAGCATGAAGAAGAAAGCCAAGAGCCACTTCCACATGGAGGGCCTCTTTGAGCCGAAGTTCTCTAGCCACCTGAGAACCCCCATCATCAGTCACTCTTCCCAGATGACACTCAAAAAGGCAATCAAACAAAGCCTCTCTTTGGGGTACACCCACTGGGCCTTATGTGCTGACATCTATGCAGGAAATCCTTTCCATAACTACATGAAAAAGCAGAATTTGCAAGTAGAGACCCGACTCCTGGACCTCTGGCAGGATCTGCACTATTTCCTCAGTGTCCTGATGAGAAACAGGAAGAATGGGAATGCCATCTTTCGGCACATATTGGGCAACAGAATCTGTGAGCTCTACCTAAATGAACAGATTGGCCCATGCCTACCACTCAAATCCCAAACCATTCAGGGCCTGAAGGAGACGCTGCCTTCTGGGGATGTGAACCCCTGGATTCCCAAAGCCCAGAAGGAGATCTGCAAGGTAGGCCAGACCTCCCGGAAATGGTTAGTATCTTGAAGATTAGATCAATCCTGCCTGCTCCTATACTAGCTAAGTTAACTGTGTAATCACCCACACAACCCTTCACAAATTGAAGGGTTGGTTGATCCTTAGGAGCAAGTCATGCATAGTCCCAAAAACCAACTAAAACTCCAAAGTAGAATAACCTAGGGAAGGGGGAGAGGTGGTCAATATCCACCTTCTATTCCTTCTTCACTTCTTCCTTACATGGAGTCTCCCAAAACCATGAGCCTCAGAGTGCTCTCTCAAGGGAAGCTTTGAAAACTCTGTTTAAGCATCATGTATTGAAATACAGGGTCTCTCTTTCCCTGACTAGCCAGCAAGAAAATTGCCAATTTGGAGTCATTTATTCTTATCCCAAAACATTAGAGAAAAGCACTGGAATATCACAAAGACTCAAGGGAAGTGAGGCCCATAGCATTGAGTAATGAGGCATGACTATTGTATCCTTAAGATCTTAGCAGAAAACAAATGGCAGAGCTAAGTTGGATAATAGATGGAGGCTGAATCAAGGAAATGGGCAGAATGCAGGGAAACCACAGGGTATGGTGCAACATCCTCAGGCCAGTAAGAGAGGGCACCATTCTCACTCTTAGTCTGAAAAGTAAAGGGAGGGAGTTGCTACAGAACCAGAAGGGAACGAGCCTTATGAAGTGCGACATTTGGCAGGAGCTGTAATCTTGGTAAAGAGATGTTGCCAATCCCCAGTGACCTAGCAGGAAGGGAGCAGGGGGAATAGATATTCGAACCTCACTCTCCTCTGGCTTTCCCACCTCCTCCCAGGCCTCCTCATGGGATGAACCCAACCAGAGGAAAGGGAGTCTGTTGATGTGGTCAATCTCCCAAGGCACAGCAGGGTGAAGAAGGGCAGAGAGTAGATCTAGAAGGGTGAATGGACATAAGCAGCAAAGTATTTAGTGCATCTTAAAGCATAGACTTCATAAAGCATATTCACACACATCTTCTTTATGCCTGTTAGCACCTCTGAGAGGCAGGCAGGGTAGTATAGTTCCTCTGTTTTATGCGAGAGGAAAATGAGACTTGGGAAGGGTAAATGAGTGCTTCCAAAGACACATAGATGGTTAGTGGATAAAGCAAGACCAGAGCCCAGGAGTTCTTGGCTCTAAGTCCAGCATGATTTCTAACCAACCACAAGTATCAAATTACCACATCTGGGTAGTGTCAGACCAGAGAGTGCCCTAGGGCCACGGCCCCCAATCCAGTGGATCCATAGCCAAAGCTTTCCTTTGCACAACTCTCAATTCATGAAAGCCCTCCCTTTATTGAGGCTCAGACTAGGATTGTGCTTCCCCTGCAGCACATCCTTACAGCAAAACTTTTTTGCCTGATGGTTTGTCTTTAGCAAAAACATTGGAGGTATTTGTATATGGATAAGATTGACCTCTATCATAGTTTCTCAGACTAAAAATCTTGATATCATCCTTGACTCACCGCTTTCTCTCACACCCATGTCTGCACTGTCAGTGAATCAAGTTGGCTTGACCTTAAAAATATATCCAGAATCTTACCACTTCTCACCTCCCCTGTTACAACTGCTCCAGCCCAAGCCCTGTTCTCCCTTTCCTGGGTTACTGCAGTTGGTCTCCAGAGTGATGCCTGTGCATCTGCCCTTGCCCCGCCTGCAGGTTTGGGTCCACACCAGCCACAGGGATGCTGTAAAAACACAGATCTTGTAATTTACTTGAACATAGGTAAAGAAAGTGAGTGAAGACCTTGAAAACAGATGCCGTTTTGTCTCAGATTAAGTTTCAAAGTCCCTACAAAGGCCTGACAAAGTCCTATGTGATCTACACTCTACCTCTCTGCTCTCTGGCTTCGTCTACTCTTTCTCTCCCCTTGTGCTCTACTCCTCAGCCATGGCAGGCACATGGCCATCTCAGCCAAGCTGCACTTGTGATGTGTGACATGCAGCCAGCTGCATGGCTTGGTCTCTTCCTAGGTGTCACTTTCTAGGTCTTTACCCAAGAGTCACCTTCTCAGTGTGGCCTTCCATGGACACTTGATAAAGCATTTCAACTCTACCTCTATTTAGTTTTTCTCCTGGGAACTTTTCACTCTCATCTCCATCTCTTTCAACTCTCTACCTATCTATCTATCTATCTATCTATCTATCTATCTAAAGACGTGTATAATCTTTAGATGTTCATATAGGCATGTGTGCATATAATATACATCTATTATATACATACAGTATGCTTATAGTATATTTCTAAAAGATACATAATATGTATACATGTGTGTGTGCAAACTTATTTTGTTTATTTTCTTTCTCCCTATGAGGGTAGGGACTTTTGTCTATTTTGTCTCTACTGCCTCCCAAGCATCAAAAACACTGCCTGACTTGTTAGACATTTGTTGAATTCATAAGTCCATCATTCCCAGTTGGAAATGACCCCTCTTTTGGGCTTGTGCCAAGACTCTGTGAAACCTCTGATTTTATCATCTGTTCATCCATACTCCAATTATTCAATAAGCCTTTGTTGAGTGCTGACTGCATGCCAGCTAAAATGTCTATCCTCTGACTTCTGACTCACTGATATGGAAACAGAGCCTGCATGGAACTGGAGAAAAACTAATGGTTTAAGTCCAGGCTCTGTCACCACTTAGCTTTGTGGTCTTGAGTAAACTCACATTCTAAATATTTTTAATTTCTCTAGGCTTCTTTGTCCTTGCGTGTAAAATGAGGGTTGGAAGAAAAATCATATTTTTCTATTCTATTTATGAATTTAGGAAGTTTTTAGATATGTTGAGGGCATTGTATTGTAAGGGGCAAATAAGTAGAGAGAAGAGAGTGTGAACCTTGAAGACAGATCATCAGCCTAAAAATATGCTGTTTGTTCTAACTGGGAAGGGGAGGGACAAGAGGAGGAGCTGGAGGAAGGAGTTCCATAGAAACTGGTGGCGATATGCAAAAAATTAAATAGGGTAACAAGAAATTAAACTAAATTTCCCTAATTTGATAAAGAGAAAGTCTGAGATTAAGGTACAAAGGACACTGAGGTTTAGTGAGAAGAGCAGGCAGAATTGAGTTTGAATTCCAATTTCTCCACTTTCAAATCATTTCATCTTAGCTAGAAAGTTGCTGGGCACCTCTAGTCCAATGGGGCTTACAATGCTTCACTCAAAGAAAGACACTGTACGTACAGTGTCTGGCAGGTAGTAGGCACACAAATGTTTGTCCTCTTTATTAGAGCCATAAGACTTTAGAACAAGACAGGACCTCAGAGGGCCCCCTCACCCTGCCCTGTCATTGTCCAGAGGATGGGCCGAGGTCTGAGGTCTCACTGCTGATTCATGCTCAGTTCATGGCAGGGTCAGCAAGCTATAGCCTTAGGCCAAATCCAGCTCACCGCCTGAATTTGCATGGCCAGCAAGCTAAGAATGATTTTACGCTTTTTAAAAGCTTGGAAAAAATCAAAAGAAGAATATTTTGTAACACACAGAAATTATATGAAATTTAAATTTTAGTGTCTGTAAACAAAGTTTTATTGGAGCACAGCCACACCCATTTACTTATGCACTGTCCACGGCTGCTTTCATGCTGTAGTGTCCGAGTTTAGCAATGGGACCATGTGGCCCACAAAGACTAAACTATTTACTATCTGGCCCTAAAATATTTACTATCTATGATGCAATAGACCATGTGCAGACACTTGGTCTATTGCATCACACACTGCTCTGAGGAGGAAACAGGGGGTTTACCAAGTGACACACAAGCTCAGTTCTGAAGAAAACCTTAATGCATCCTAAGAAAAGCACTTATAGGGTTTTTAGATAGTGTTTTATTATGTTTATTAACTCATTTGTTACTATTATTTTGCTATATATGTCATTATTTCCTGTAATGGAAAATCCTCTTTTAAGTACTATTTCTTAAGAAATCAACTTTGCTCATTTATTTATTAGTCATTAGATAGAGTCATAACTTTTTTAAAATCAAAGAGATATTGGTAGGGTATTCATTTCACACATGTTTATTTATTATTCTTTTTATATATATTTAGAGTTATCTATTAGTACCATTGTATTACATTATATTATTCCAGTATTCAGTCATTGAGCTGAATTCTCTCAGGAACATATATCACTCTAGTTCCCCAGGAACTCAGGAGATCTGAGAAAGAAGCTAAGACTCATGCCCTTAAACTTCCCCTTTGGCAGCATGACTGCAGGTGCTTTGTGGCTACAATTTCACATTCTTTAAAAATTATTGTTTACAACTCATTGCCTGAAAAATAATGCCCAGACTACTTAGCAAGGCATTAAGTCCCCTACGTATAGTCCCAATTAACCTTCCCAGTCCTATCTCTTGCCACTCCCCCATACCCCATGCTCTCTGTGAGAATAGTACATTTCAGCCACACTGGAGGACTTGATGTTCTCAAATATGCTTTTCCCATTTCTGTGCCTTTGCGTAAGTTCTTCCCACTGCCGGGAATGCCCTTTACTCAATTTCCCTATGGTAAGCTTCTACTTAACCTGCAAGGTCCAAATTCTACTTCACATCTCTTTGCCTTTATGAATGCTTCCTGGATCTCCCTGGCCCAAGTAGAGATAAATGTTTCCTCCTCTCTGCTCTCAGAGAACTTTGTTCATATCTTCACCATAGCATGCGGCTTGTTGACGTTCTTCATGCTGGAAGGCCAGCTCCTTGAGAACAAAGCTTATAGTATATTGATCTCTATATTCCCAGCATTTTGGCACATATGAGGCACTTGGAAAATACTTGTCAAATAGTGAAAGTGAAAGTATGGATGAATAAATCTAGCTCAGCACAGACTGATAGGTTGTTTTGTTTGTTTTAATGTAATGAAATGTTCTTCACAAATGGATAAGGTCTTCAAGTGGGAGATATGAGAGTGGACACACACCCCAAAAGGAGAATCTTGCCTTTCAGAGCTGTTCGGAGGATTACATGAGATAGTGCTTTGGAAAAGAACAAAGCACTATGCAGATGTCCAGTAATTGTCCTTTGGTAAATTATTTGTTTTATCTCTTCTCAAGTAAATATTGATTACTGTTCTCTGAGACAGCAAGAGGCTATGTGGGCTGCCATAATCAGAGAGGGAAAGGAGTGGCTCTTGGTTTGTCCTGGCTGATGTTTGATGTTTGATTGACTCTCTAAATTAGAGTCCAAAATCTATAGCCTGTTCTGCTCCCAGGTGACACAAACTGGAGAGATGCAGCGAGTGGAGCACCCACTTCATAACGCTTGTGTCATGTTTGGGTTTCAGATGCTCAGTTCCTGGTATGACCAATTCCTGGATGAAGAGGACTACTGGTTTCTCCTTTTTACAGTAGGAAGGACTTTGGGTTGGGGAGGAATCATGAGGTTGAGGGAAGGAAAGAAAATAACTGCTCTATTAGAAACCTCATTTTTTGAGGTTTGATTTTTCCTGGACTCACCAGGGGGTTATGGTGCTTCCTAATGTTCAAAGAACATTAGGAAAGGACTCAAGGGTGTGAGTGGATTTTGAAGTCACATTCCTATGGAATTTCTCCCTTATAGAAAATGGGTTTGAATAGAAAGAATAGAAAAGGGAGGGGGTTCCGGTTTGCTAAAGCTGCCAAGATGCAATATATCAGAGATGGATTGGCTTTTATAAAGGGGATTTATTAGGTTGCAAATTTATACTTCGAAGGCCATGGAAATGCCCACATTAAGTCATCAACAAGAAGATACCTTCACTGTAGAAAGGCTAGTGGCTTCCAGGGCTCCTCTGTCACATAGGAAGGCACGTGGAAGGAGCCTGCTGGGCGTCTCCCAGGGTTAGCTTCTGATTTCCATGGTTTTCTCAAAAATGTCTCTGAGCTTCTGTCTTAGCTTCTCTCTCTTTCAGCTCCTGTGCATCCTTGCTTGTTTCTCCCAGGGGGTTTCTCTCTAAGCATCTGGGGCTCTTCTTTTAGCTTTTCTGGGGCAAACTCTTGATTTCATCTCTTAGCTTCTTTCCTGGCTCTGGTTTCAATAGCTGTCTCCAAAATGTCTCTGGGCATTTTCTCTCTAAGCGTCTATCTATCTGCATCTCCAAGCATCTGGGTCTGTTTCAGCTCTGAGCTCTCTCTCTCTCTCTCTCTCTCTCTCTCTTTCGCTCTCTCTCTCTCAGCTTCTTAAGGACTCCAGTAAACTAATTAAGACCCACCTTGAATGGGCTGGGTCACGTCTCCATGGAAATAATCTAATCAAAAGGTCCTACTCACAATTGAGTGGGTCACATCTCCATGGAAACAACCTATTCAAAAGGTCCCACCCAAATAGGTCTGCCCCCAAAAGATTGGATTAAATGAACATGGCTCTTCTGGGGGACATAATAGATTCAAGCCAGCACAGAGGGGGTTGGGTATAACAAAGGAATCATTCTTAACACATTGAAAACAATCAGCATAGGACTGTGTGACAGGGAAGTACAGAAGGAGTGAACTGTTACAGAAATCCTGCTGCTGGTCCAGTTCCTGTGGCAAATGCTGTGTGTCTCCCTACCCTCCTTCTCTTAGACTCAGAGCGGGATCATCAACATCAAGAGGCATAAAAAAGAATCTCTGAGCAAAGAGGAGAGTGTTCTTCTATTTAAGAGGATTCAGGAAGCTCTGGAGTTAAGCCAAGCTTTAGCTAACCTGGAGGAAATGGAGTCTCTGCAGTGGCAAAAGGTAGCTACTGAGGACCTGAGGCAAGGCGGGTCTCTCCAGGTGGAGCCGATGTCTCAAGTTGTTCTGGAAGGTAAGGGCAGTCATTATAATGTTTTTCACCCTTACTTAGAGGGAACTGGGAAATATTAATTTTAACATATAGTGATTATTTACTGTGCATTAGCACTGTGCAATGCAACAATTACCTCATGTGATCTTCAAAATATTCTATGAGATTAGTACTGAGTAACTGAGGCACAGAGAGGATAAATGACTTCCTAAGGTCAGACAGTGGGAGAGTCAGGATTTGAATCCAGACAGACTGTGGGGCCCTCTACTGACTCTGAAGACAGCTGGGGCACTCAAGTTTGGTCCAACAAAAGCTTCAATGAATACTTCATTCCATGCATCTGGTAAGCATCTTCCACCTTACCACACCTCCCTCAGAATCAGATCTAAGGCATTTCTGTGAATACATTTGTTTTTTAAAATTTCATTTTGGATATATGTAGCATGGATTACATTCACAATTTTGTGCTGCCAGTACCACCATCCAATTACCAAAACTTTTTCATCACTCCAAACAAAAACTCTGTACCCATTATCATTCATTTCCTATTCTTCATTATCCCTGGGCTCTGGTAATCGCTATTCTACTTTCTGTCTCTTTGAATTTGAATATTCTAGCCATTTCATGTAAGCAGAATCATGCAATGTCCATCCTTTCGTATCTGGCTTATTTCACTTGGCATAATGTCTTCAAAGTTTATCCATGTTGTCACATATATCAGAACTTCATTCCCTTTTACAGCTGAATAATATTCTACTATATGAATAAACCACATTTTGCTTGTCCATATTTGAGGACATTTTTAACAGCCATCCCCATACATAACATACCAGCCCGCCCCAGGCAGTGGAGAGCAGTGGTTAGGAGCACAAGGCTTTGCTGTCCTGGAGGTCTAGGGTTATATCCTAGCTCTACTATTGGCTGTGTAAACTTAAGCCATGTATTTAACCTCTCTTTAAGCCCCGGTTTTCTCATCTGTAAAATGGAAATGATAACAGGCTATTGTAAAGATGACACAAGATAATTATGAAAGCTATTAGCACAAAGTAAAGGAATAGTAAGATTCCAATAAATGTTAGGCATTTTTACTCATATTGAACAGACTGCTTTAATTATCTATGCTGAAGCAGTTGGAGTACTGCAGTATTTCTTAAACTTCAATTCACAACAAGAAATACATTTGACATCATGACTCAGGGAACATATACCTGTGGATATGTGTATGCATACATATGAAATAAAAACTCATGAAACAATACTTGCCCTTATTACATAAGATGATGCACTCTGTTATTCTCTATTCTATTCCATTTCAATTTTTTAAAGCTGGCAATGACTCACTAAATTTACATTTCAGCATAACAATGAGTCATGACAACCAGGGTTTGAAAAATGCTGATGAAGAAAGCATAAGCTTTGAAACTTTAGTTCCACCACTCACTAGCTCTGTTTGCTTGGGCAAGTTACTTCCCTTCTCTGAGCCTCATTTCCTATAAAATGAGAATAATGGCCCCCAGTTTGCAGAATTGTTGAGAGGGTGAGAAGTAATGTATTTACATAGCAAGGAGGTACTCAACAAATGGGAGTTGTTAGGACACACTAAAAAATATAACACACAACTCTCAAAACTTTAATATGCATTTCATATACAAACAAGACCCCTGGATGCTTGTCCATTTGAGGACTCATACTCATGCTACATAGGCATGCGTTGGTTAATTCTAGCATGAAAGGCTTTGTTACTTAGAGAGATTCCACATTCTCTCTAAAATCCAAGCACTCCAGAATATCTCCCAGAAATCAAGGAAAAAGTGGAAGAAGAGATGGCTGGTAAATTTCACCACGCACATTTTGGGCAACTTTGGTGGCTGTGGAGTGTCAGGGAGTGGCCAAGAAGGATGTGAATCACCCTCCATGGAGATGGTCTCTCCCCCTACACATATCATTACTGTCTCCACCAATGCTTCATCGGAATGCAAGCCTGGTCTGGTTAAGTGTCTCTTGTGTGTTTGCTGAAGTCAGACCCTGTCTCCCAGCTAGGCTGGTGCCTCCCTTCAGTCTACAGCATAAACTCATAGATAACCACAGCTAGAATACTCTTATCTTTCATGGGAGAAACTAGTCTAAGAGAGGTGAAAAGACCAAGGTTTCTCAGCTAGTGAGTGGCTGATCTGGGACTAGGAACCTGGATGCACTGCAGAAGCAACCCACTGCTCTTTCCACTTGTGGCCAGATTCCCGTGGCTAATAGATTATGATGATGATGATGACAACAATGACATAAGGATGACTGGCATTTGTGAGTCCACACCCCTTTAGGATCCAACAGTATATGCCAAGAAAGTACTGGACTGCCCTGAGAGTTCTGGGAGAACTGTGTGCTCTGAGATTTACTCTAAACCCCTGAACACACAACACAAATGAGTGTTTTCACCTTGGGAGGAGGCAGGATTCTGCTATTCTGCTTCTATTACCCAGAACATTGTTAAAACTGCCCTGAAGTCCCATCCCATTTTGGATACAAAAAGGTATTCTCTCTTAATTCACCACACATAGCTAGAAATGATGTTTGGCTATTTTAGAAACATTAATTCAACTCTCAAAGGATAGAGATTTGTAACTATAGATGACATTCATATCTATAAGCTGTCAATTCTGAAAGTAATCTCAAAGACAAAGCCAAGGAGGAGTAAGGTCCTAGCTCGTTATTTGCCATGCATTATCCCTAAATGCATCAAGTTCTTTGAAGCAATAGCAGAATTTTGAAATGCCTTTGCAATTCCTTCCCACAATAGATAATGGCTGCTTTGGAGGGTCAATATTCCGGAGGGGAGTGGAGGTTGTATTTCCTTGCTTCTAATTTGTCCTAGGGAACTTGTATTCCTTATGTAAACATTCCACTAAAATACTTTTGTCCTATTTAAATAACATTTTAAAGGCAAAATCTCCAACAAGAGTGGGCAACTAGACTGTACCCCTGTTTTTCCCTCACAGATTTAAGTAAAATGAACTTTGAGGAACTCTGCTGTAAGAATCCAAAGTTGGCCATAGAGATGATTAGTGATGATTATAAAATATATTGTGAAAAAGTACCTGAAATAGGTAAGTGCTGAAACTTGGGGATGGATTTGAGACTACCAGGTAAGAGAGAATCTCCAAACTCAGAGATAAGCCAGAAGAGAAATCATGCTTTGTTTGAAGTGAAAGAATAGTCAGGTCCCAATTACATGTCTTTTATTTCCTCTACAAATCAATAGAAGAGCATCATGAAAGTGAGATGTAAATAAAAATTGTTGTTGTTGATGATGATGATTGTTAATTTCCACCTTCTTACATAGTTATCATTCTGGGATTTTAAATAATGTGTATTTGTCTTCTGCTGGGCTTCCTGGAATCGTATACCTGTGGCAGAAGTTTTGTTAGGTAGTATTTTTAGAACAACATCTGTAAGGGAGTGAAGAAGGCAGGATTGATCAGAGGAAGGTGCTGAACTGTGAGACAGTTACAAGAGGCCTCAGCAGATACCATAGGAAGCTCTGGAGCTGGGATGGCCTTCCAGGGTTTCCCTCTTTGAGGCAATGGACCTGGGTTTTGATTCTCCCACATTGACCCATATAGGATGTGACTTCTCCTAACAAGGCTGTAACGCTGGGTAGGGGCAGGGACCGTTGGCCAGGGCTTCGCCCAGAAAGGACCTCAGCTGTGAGCCATCAGCAGCCAACATGCCAGGCAGCCACAGGAATGAGTACTTAATCCTAGTGGGATCTGGGTCATGCCCCACAGCATCCACTACTGTCCACTTGCTTTGTACAGAAATTTCACTCCATCTTGTCACAGCTCCTCCATGAGTCTGGTTGGTTTCTTTTCCTAGGGAACATTTATGAGAAAGGTTAGCCCACACTACTACAGCTTATTTGGAGACTATAATTAATATATTCCTCTCCCTTGTTTACTACCCAGTCTGCATTTTCCCCCATGCTCAGCTAGTAACTCTACTGGTCTTGGTGGCTTACCTGGTCCACAACCTAGACTCTCATCCTTGAGGAGTCTGGGCCCCTGGTCATCATGCCTTCTCAGGCTGTGGCTGTTGCACTTGTCAATTATCATCAAAATTGGGCAGGGGAGTACCAAGAATGCCAAATGAATACTTTCTTGCCCCCACTGTGTAAATGATGATACTGTTGATCAGCGTCAATTACCCTGACAGTATAGTCATTTCTCTCCTTGTTTGCTGGCCTCTTAGCATGAGGTGATTGAAGTGATGGAGCACCTATTGTGTCTGCAAGGAGCAGCATCCCCTTTTCTCTGAACCAAGACCTCTGGACCAGCACTGCCCAATACAGAAGCCACTAGCACCATGTAGCTGTTGAGTATTTGAGATGTGGCTGGTATGATTTGAGATATAGTCAATCCTCTTTATTTGCCAATTCCATATTTTCAAATTTGTCTGCTCACTAAAATTTATTTGTAGCCCCCAAATCAATACATGGCACTTTGTGGTCTTTCTTGGACATGCACAGAGCAGCAAAAAACTTGAGTTGCCAGCCCTACGCATATGTTCCCAGCTGAGGTCGAACAAGGCACAGCTCTGCCTTTTTGTTTCAAATGTCATACTGGTAACAAGTGTCTTTATCATAGCACATTTAACACCAAGTTTTTGCATTTTTGTCCTATGTGTTGGTGATTTCATTGTTATTTTAAACTCCCAATCTATAGATCACCTTGGGGAGATCTGATATCTTTGCAGGTTTTTTATTGAGATAAAATTTATATAACATAAAATTAACTGTTTTAAAATATAAAATTATGTGGTATTTCTTATATTCACAACATTGTGTAGTCATCATCTCTGTCAGTTCCAAAACATTTTCATCACCCCAAAAAGAAACCCATACCCATTAAGCAGGCTATCACCATTCTTCTTCCCCCATCCCCTGATAACCCTATTCTCCTGTCTTTATAGATTTGCCTATTCTGGACATTTCATACAAATGGAATCATATCATGTGTGGTCTTTAGTGTTAGCTTCTTTCACTTAGCATGTTTTCATAGTTCATCCATGTTGTAGCATGTATCAATACTTCATTCCTTTTAATGCCTGAATGATATTCCATTGTATGGATATACCACATTTTATTTATCTATTAATCAGTTGATGGATATTTGGGTTTCCCTCTTTTGGCAACTGTGAATTGTGCTGCTAGGAACATTTGTGTATTTTTTTTTTGTTTGAATACCTGTATTCAATTCTTTTTAGTATATACTCAAAGCAGAATTACTAGGTCATATGGTAACTCCATGTCTAACTTTCGGAGGAATCGCCAAAATGTTTTTCATGGAAACTGCATCATTTTACCTTCCCACCAGCAATGTATGAACATTCCAATTTCTCCATATCCTCGCCAACACTTGCTATTTTCTGTTTTATTATTGCTATTATTATTATAGCAATATTATTGGGTATGTAGTGTTATCTCATTGTGATTTTGATGATTTTGATGATGATGATTTTGATGATTTTGATGATGATGATTTTGATGATTTTGATGATGTTGCGCATCTTTCCATGTTCCTATTGGCCATTTGTGTATTTTCTTTAGAGAAATGTCTGTTCAAGCTCTTTGCCCATTTTTAAAATCAGGGTTTTTTTTTTTATTATTGTTTAGTTTAAGAGTTCTTTATATATTCTGGATACTAGACCCCTGTCAGACATATGCTGTATCAATTTATTTCTGGACTCTCAATTCTATTCCATTGTTCTATATATTTATCCTTTTTCCAGTACTACACTGTTTTGATTACTTTGTGATAAGGTTTGAAATTGGGAAATGTAAGTCCTCAAAATTTCTTCTTCTTTTTCAAGATTATTTAGGCTATTCAGTGTAATTTGCTATTTCATATGAATTTTAGGCTCAGTTTTATTGCTAGAATTTCTATTTGTTTCTTTTTAATCTTCAGTTCTATGCTGAAATTTTCCTTTCTATCTTTTAGTTCCTTGATCTATACTAATAAGAGTCATTTTAAAGGCCAGTTTTGATGAACCTATTAGCTGCATTTCCTGTGTTTTTCAAATGTTAGGTTTTTCTCCCTTGGTTTTTGGTCAAGTTTGTTTCAATACTTTGTTGTTTCAGATTGATTTGTGAATATTGTCTGTGAAAATTTATAGAGATAAGTGCAGGCTCTGGATGAAGTTATTTTCCTCAAGAGGTGATTTTCTTTTTGCTCTGGCAGACACTAAACTTGAGAAATCCAGATGAGGGTTTGGAGGTGATTAAAAGTTGATTTTTATTCCCTTAGATGAATGAACCATTTCTGATTCCCTCTTAGTCCTTGGAGACCTCATTAAAAGCCTATTATTGGCTGTCCCTGAATTCCAATTTTTGTCCTCTCTTTCCCCAAGGGTTGCCAAAAACTGCTAAATTTCTCAGTAATTTTCGTAGTTGGCAAATTCCTGGAGAGTAAAAGCAGTTCCAAAGTTTTGCCCATTTTCTGAAGGACTGTGGGTTTTTTTTTTTCCTGTCCCAATGTGTCTTTAACATGGCAGTGGAAGTACTGGTGTCAGCTTAACTTTCAGGTTTATAGCATCCTCTTTGTTTCTAGTCTCCATGTTTTTGTTCTGTTTTGTCTTAATTTCTTGAAAGCTTACTTGTGACCTTAAAAATGTACTGTTTTTAATCTAGCATTTCTTGGTGTTTTGTATTGGAAAATTTTGTTTTGTTGTGTTTTGTTTTAGGATATCTAGCCTTCCACAGTCTGGGTTTTATTTTTACACTTATTCAATTGCATTTCTTTGGATTCAGTATATATTTCTATTATATCAAATCCTCTTTCTACACTGCTTGTCACTTAAACTATTATCAAACCACACAAAAATTTCTTGTGAGGGTTCATCCTACTTAATAAACATTTGCAAATCATTTATTATATAACTAGGCCCTGTTCTAATTTCTAAGCGTTGTTATAAAGATGAATAACACATCAACCTTGCCCTTAATGAGTTTACAGTCTATGCTTTCTTTTGCAACATTAACTTCTAAGGGCTCTTCTAATACTGAGATCCTTGGAATCTATTATTCTTCAATATTTGTGCTTTAATATTTTTTTTGAATAATGGTTTCTAATGGCTGTAGGGAACCAAAACACTGTCTCTGAATTGTGATGTGATAGAATAAACAATCAACATTTAAGAAGACTGCAATAGAAGCAGCATCCTTAGGAAAGAGAATGATTTGAATGGTTTCAGTTAAAGCAAGAAGGTGGAAGGAGAGAGCCAAGAATGAGAGAAGAGTTGGGCATCTGAACTGCACACCGTGCTTCCTCTCATTTCACTCTCACGGCCTTCCCGCCTTCTGTCCTGCTTGCTGCAAAGAACACCTTCCACCATGGCAACCTCAGCAAGTTCCCACTTGAAAAAAGGCATCAAGCAGGTATACATGGCTCTGCCCCAGGGCAAGAAAGTCCAGGCCATGTATATCTGGATCGATGGCACTGGAGAAGGACTGCGCTGTAAGACCTGCACCCTGGACAGTGAACCCAAGTGTGCCGAAGAGCTGCCTGAGTGGAATTTTGATGGCTCTAGTACTTTTCAGTCTGAAGGCTCCAACAGTGACATGTATCTCACTCCTGTTGCCATGTTTTGGGACCCTTTGCACAAGGACCCCAACAAGCTGGTGATCTGTGAAGTCTTCAAGTACAACCGAAAGCCTGCAGAGACCAATTTAAGGCACTCCTATAAATGGATAACGGACGTGGTGAACAGCATGCACCCCTGGAGCAGGAATATACCCTGATGGGGACAGACGGACACCCCTTTGGCTGGCCTTCCAATGGCTTCCCTGGGCCTCAAGGCCCATATTACTGTGGAGTGGGAACTGACAGAGCCTATGGCAGAGACATCGTGGAGGCCCACTACCGGGCCTGCTTGCTCACTGGCATCAAGAGCGTGGGAACGAATGCTGAGGCCATACCTGCCCAGTGGGAATTCCAGATAGGACCCTGTGAAGGCACTGACGTGGGAGAACTTCTCTGGGTGGCCCGTTTCATCTTGCATCATGTATGTGAAGACTTTGGCGTGTGATAGCAACCTTCGATCCTGAGCCCATTCCTGGGAACTGGAACGGTGCCGGCTGCCATACCAACTTCAGCCAAGGCCATGCGAGAAGAGAATGGTCTGAAGTACACTGAGGAGTCCATCAAGAAACTAAGCAAACGGCACCAGTACCACATCCATGCCTACAATCCCAAGGGGGCCCTCGACATCGCCCAGCGCCTACTGGATTCAACAAAACCTCCAACATCAATGATTTCTCTGCTGGTGTAGCCAACCGTGGCACCAGCATCCGCATTCCCCGGTGTAGCCAACCGTGGCGCAAGCATCTGCATTCCCCGGATGGTTGGCCAGGAGAAGAAGGGCTACTTTGAAGACCGCCGCCCCTCTGCCAACTGTGACCCCTTTGGGGTGACAGAAGCCCTCATACGCACGTGTCTGCTCAACGAGACTGGCGACGAGCCCTTCCAGTACAAGAACTAAGTGGACTTAGACCTCCAGCCATCAAACCCCTCCCAGTTCTTCATCCGACTCCCACTTTTCCTCTCTCCCAATTGTTGTACTAACTGTAACTCAAAGGGCAGAATATCAAGGTCTTTTTTTTCCCTTGTGCCCAGTGAATAATTCTTGCTTTTTTGGGTCAGGGTAGAGGGATCAAGTTCTTAATCTCTTCACACCCACCCCATCCCCCTTCTTATCCTATCACAGAAGCTTTGGAAGACTGAGGAAGTAGTGCATTAGTGAGGAGGGGCGGGAGGGGCAACATAACCACTGGTTCCATTTAATCAGGTGTGTTTGTCCACTAGGCATAGTCCAGTCTGGACAGGGAACATCTGTGTTTGTGAAAGGAGAGCAGGACTTTTTCTGTGAGGTTAGCTAAGGTGAGGGGGGGCTGACTTACTGTGTAGATAGCTGAGAATTTACCCTTCCCACTTTTGGTGGGAAGTTCCATGTTTTAAAAAGGATTATAACCAACTTTCCTTTTGAAGTGGGAGTTAGAGAAGGAAAGGTTACGGAGATTAGGAGGAAAATGCCCTTGATCTCTTGCTGTTGTGCTTCCCTTGCTTGAGGCTAAATGCCCTAACCTGAAGAGTGTGAACTGATGGATAGTCCTACCATAAGAAGAAGACAAAGTTCCTATTGCTTGGTCCTCCATTTATAACACAAAGCAGAGTAGTATTTTTATATTTAAATGTAAAAACAAAAAAATTATATATATGGATGTGTGGATATATGTGTTTTTCTAAAGGAGAAAACCATTCTAATCACTGGAAGGCAAATTTGTCTGGTTAGAAATAAGGATCTCCTTTTGAGTCCGGGTGGAAGAGGCATTGCTTGAAAAGTTGGCTACTTGAGGCCATTATTCCCTCCCTACCACTTGGGGAGCTTCATTGTGCCCTGCCCACCCTTCCAAAGGGAGTGGGAATTGGTCCAGTAACAGGTAGATGCAGGTTACTAGCAGTGGGAGTCACGTGAGCCTGGTGGCTCTGGTTTGGAAGACACACACGTACTTGTGCACACAGGGGTTCAGCAATACGAGTTGGCTGGTCAACGTAAGCTTTATGTTCCCGACAAGGGGGTACTGGGGTTATTTTCTGGTGGGAGTAGCATGTCACTAAAGCAGGCCTTTTGATATATTAAAAATTTTTAAAGCAAAAAAAAAAAAAGAAGGTGGAGGGAACCCTTGAAGAAGAAACCGAAATTATGAAAGGCTTTGCTGATTACAGAGAAAGAGTCCCAGAGGGCAAGTGGAAGGGGTTAGATGGATAGCAGATGTGTCGAGTAAGACAAATTGTCGTGTAGATGATGGCCCAGAACAAATAGCAGGTTGAGGGAGGGATGACACTTGGGTGTTGACTGTGTAATAAGTAGGAGAGATTGTTGGACTTGGTCTCAGCAGTCTTTCTAAGGAAGGTTGGTTCTAGGCCTAGTGGCCAGCAGTCTTAGCTAACACACCTTGGACGGATACTACTCTCAGGTGGAAATGCTCCCTAGGTCTTTGTTCTCAGCAATACTGGCCTGAGATGGCAGAAGTTGTGGGGACTGCAGTTTTTCCACCTGCACTTAATGTCTGATACATGTCCTTGCTATTTGGGCCCTTCTTATTCTCTGCAATGTTCCTTATAACATGATGTTCCCCAACTTTGTGATTTTTTCATTAGATTTTAGCATAGAAATTGTCAAGGAACCAACAGTGGCTGTGCAGTCACAAAGGAGAGCATCCTTCTTTAAAAGGACTACTTCAAGAAAGCCCTCGTTGAGACCCAGGTAAGACACAGGATCTGGCTATACCCACATCTCCAGGCATAAGGTCTCTCTTTAATCTCAACGTGCTAGCTAATGCTGAATTTATCTTACTATGTATGGGTTTCTAGACCTTTTCCCATGTATCACACATATGTGCACAGGCAAGCTTGGTATTATAAATCATTATTTATTTATTTCCTAAAATTGGCATCATACAAAATATATTATGCAATAACTTTTTGTGTCAATATGTATGGATGTATTTCCTTCCTTCATATGGATATAGCATGATTTATTTAACCGTACCCTTTTTTGGACATTTACTTTGCCTTTAATTTTTTATTATAAATATCACCACAATGAACACCTTTGTAGTTGTATCCTTTCTGATTCGTGTTTTTCTGGATTGTATATGTACTACTGTAGTAGCCTTCTAACTCGTTCCTTACTTCCTGTCTCTTACTTTATCATCAATTCTAATGTCAGCCTCTGGAAGGTCCCACTGCTAGGCGAGGACTGGGAGTCTCATTCTCCTTTCTTCCCACTTACCTTAGCACAAGTGTCACCTCTACATAAAAGTTCTCCATATTTTATGTCTCCTATGATTGCCCCCTCCTCCAAAATCCAGAATCCCTGAAGATGCCAAGCACTTACAATGTACTACTTTTTAGATTATGTTTTCCATTTTCTCAACTTGACAATAATTTTTTGAAGGTCATGCCATTCTCTCATTAATGCATTCATTTTTATTCAATAATTATGTATTTTTTATTAGAGCAGTTGTAGGTTTACAGAAAAATTTTGCAGAAAATACAGAGTTGCTATATATGCTCCCTCCACAGTTTTCCCTATTATAAACATTTTGTTTTATTATCTTTGTTACAACTGATGAACCAATATTATTAAAAAGTAATTATTTATTAATGACTAGCTATATGAAAGGTACTCTTCTAGCTTATGGGGATATAGTGGCACATATAAATTTTGTAGACTCAGTCACTGGCAAAGTCTTTTTCATTAAAAAAATTTTCCCACAAGAATATTTTCAGTTACTGATAATACTCACTAGAAGTGATAAGTTCTCTGTCTTTTATCAATACTCTAGATAATCTTTATCCCCTTTAAGTAACTGAAATCATTTCCTGAGGTTCAATCATTTCTTCCTTTGGCTTCTCCAATTTTTACCACTCACCCCTCTCCACTGTCTATGTCCACAGAAATATTTATTGCCCAATTATTTGATCATGAGTATCGTAGAAGTCTTTTGTAAATCACATATTCATACGATCATTAAACTCTAGAGGAACATTCATGGCTGTATTGTCCACTTTCATGTCTTTAGTTAAGATCATAACAATGGTCCAGGAATATAGTTGTGAACAATTCTCTTAAATCCTTCCCCTCACTCTTTTTTTTTTAATTTTAAATTCATTTTTATAGCGATATATTCACATACCATACAATCATCCATGGTGTACAATCAGCTGTTCACAGTAACATCATAAAGTTGTGCATTCATCACCCCAATCTATTTTTAATTCAATTTTATTGAGATATATTCACATACCATGCAGTCATACAAAGCATACATTCTGTTGTTCACAGTAAGTACATTATATAGTTGTGCGTTCATCACCAAAATTAATTTTTGAACATTTTCGTTACCACACACAAAAAAATAAGAAGAATAAAAATTAAAGTGGAAAAGAACAATTAAAGTAAAAAAGGACACTGGGTGCCTTTTTTTTTTTTTTTTTTTTTTGCGCCCCCATTTTTCTACTCATCCATTCATACACTGGACAAAGGTGAGTGTGGTCCATATGGCTTTCCCAATCACATTGTCACCCCTCATAAGCTACATTTTTATACAATCATCTTCAAGATTCAAGGGTTCTGGGTTGTAGGTTGATAGGTTCA
Source organism: Choloepus didactylus (assembly GCF_015220235.1). Classification (NCBI taxonomy): domain Eukaryota; kingdom Metazoa; phylum Chordata; class Mammalia; order Pilosa; family Megalonychidae; genus Choloepus; species Choloepus didactylus. Next base: position 80,676,162 of record NC_051308.1, on the reverse strand, counting down.
GGTATTTACTGCTAGCTATTCCAATTCATTAGAACCTGAAAAGGGTTGTTTATATTGTGCATAAGAATGACCACTAGAGTGACCTCTTGGCTCCTTTTGGAATATCTCTGCCACTGAAGCTTATTTCATTTCCTTTCACATCCCCCTTTTGGTCAAGAAGATGTTCTCCATCCCACGATGCCGGGTCTAGATACCTCCCTGGGAGTCATATTCCACGTTGCCAGGGAGATTTACTCCCCTGGGTGTCAGATCCCATGTAGGAGGGAGCTGCCCCTCACTCTTATTCATTGTAATAAAGTTACTGATCACATGCGGAGACCCAGACACTCTGTGGGTGGTATTGATACAAAAATAAGACAAAATCTCTAACCTTAATCTAATGCATAATTAAATAAAATACAAGGAAGCTCTTTAAAATGATACAATAAAATTTTAGCTAAATTGCTGTGATAGTATAGTGGAAGGGGAAAGAAATTTTGAATGAGGATGGGAAAAATTAGAGTATCACAAGAGGCCCTGAACTGCATGTAGGAATTCAACTACAAATAAATGGGAATGTTTTGTGGTTAAGACCAAGCCTTCCAAGTTGAAGGAATGACACAAGGACATAAAATTATGAATGAAAAGTAATATTCAAAGACCTGAAAATTGTACAGTGGTGTTTAAGCATAGAATGCATAGGGTGAAGGGACATAAAACATAAGTTTCAAAAGCTAAATTGAGACCAAATAGCCAAAAAAAAAATCTTGATTTATTTATAAGGAATTTGTATTGATTTAGTGGCAATGGGGATACATTGTGGTTTGTTGGAGCAGGGGGCAGCAGCATTGGATTAGAAGGCTTTGAAAAAGCGGAAGTGATGGACCAAGCTGCGCATGGAAGTCTCCTCTATGGTTTTCCTCCTGTTCTTGAGTTGGGAAATGGCTGCTGTGTAGTTACAATGAAGCTGAGGCCTCGGAGCGGTGCCCCGGTGTATCAACAATTTGAATTTAGAGTTTAGTTTCTCAGAACATTGTCTCCAGGAAGAATTTGACAGTATCTCAAAGACTTTGCAGGACTGCTCAGTTCTTTGTAAAGCCCAAGGAGTAAAGAAATGGGTCACTCCAATTCTAGATCACATTCTTCAAGATCAAAGTCTAGATCACAGTCTAGTTCTCAATCAAGATCAAGATCACACTCTAGAAAGAAGAGATACAGTTCTAGGTCTCGTTCCAGGACGCATTCAAGATCTTGTAGTAGAGATCATATTTATTCTAGAGATTATCATCGAGATTACAGAAATAATAGAGGAATGAGGCTCCCTTATGGGTACAAGGAAGGGGCAGAGGGTATTATCAAGGAGGAGAAGGTAGATACCATCGAGGTAGTTATAGACCTGTCTGGAATCGAAGACACTCTAGGAGTCCTAGACGAGGTCATTCATGCTCCAGAAGTCCAAAAAGAAGATCTATTTCTTCTCAGAGATCCCTAAGCAGATGTCGCCACCATATAGATCCTCTAGGTCTCCAAGATCCTCCCCTTCTCATTCTTCATCCCCATATAACAAATCACCTGTCTCTAAAAGACATGGGTCTCAGGAAAAACAGACCAAAAAAGCTGAAGGGGAACCCCAAGAAGAGAGTCCTTTGAAAAATAAATCACAGGAGGAATCAGAAGATACATTTGAACATGACCCATCTGAATCTATTGATGAGTTTAATAAATCAGCCACGTCTGGTGATATTTGGCCTGGCCTTTCAGCTTATGATAACAGTCTCCAGTCACCCCATAGTCCTTTACCTATTGCCATGCTGCCTAATCAGAGTTCATCTTGCTCTGATGACCCCATGCTCAGTACAGTCCACTCTGCAAAAAAACACCCCCTCCCAGCATTCACATTCCATTCAGTGTAGTCTGGAGAGGTCTGGGTCTGGTTCTATAGAAAATGGGTCAAGTCGATACAGTCCTTCTCAGAATAGTCCAATTCTTCACATCCAGTAGCAAAGAAGCCCTGTGAAGACAATCATACCACAGAATGCTCCTAGAGATGAGACCGGGGATCGGTCCTCATTTTATCCTGATGGTGGAGATCAGGAAACTGCAAAGACTGGAAAGTTCTTAAAAAGGTTCACAGATGAAGAGTCCAGAATATTTCTGCTTGATAGGGGTAATACCAGGGATAAAGAGGCCCCAAAGGAGAAAGGATCAGAAAAAGGGAGGACAGAGGGTGAATGGAAAGATCAGGAAGCTCTAGATTACTTCAATGATAAAGAGTCTGGAAAACAAAAGTTTGATTCAGAAGGGGATGACACAGAGGAGACAGAGGATTATAGACAGTTCAGGAAGGCAGTTCTCACAGATCAGGGTAAAAATTTTGCCACTACATCTCACTGGAATGCTGAAGTGGAAGGATCCATATACAAGTCTAAAGTTTCACTGAAAGGCAATAGAGAAAGTGATGGATTTAGAGAAGAAACAAATTATAAACTTAAGAGACTGGATATGTAGTAGAAAGGCCTAGTACTGTAAAAGATAAGCACAAGGAAGATGACAAAAATTCTGAGAGACTAACAGTAAGGAAAGAAACTCAGTCACCTGAGCAGGTAAAGTCTGAAAAGCTCAAAGACCTCTTTGATTACAGCCCCCTCTACACAAGAACCTGGATGCCCAAGAAAAGCCTACCTTCTGTGAGGAGAGCCCACTTAGGAACAAAATGACAGCCAGTGATTCTCATCGTTCTGAAGTCAAACTCCAAAGGGCACCTGTTCCTCTTGATGGGTCCAACAGACCTGTTTCCTTGACTAAAGACAGGCTACTTGCTAGTACACTAGTCCATTCTGTCAAGAAGGAGCAAGAATTCCGATCCATCTTTGACCACATTAAGTTGCCACAGGCCAGCAAAAGCACTTCAGAGTCATTTATTCAACACATTGTGTCCTTGGTTCATCACGTTAAAGAGCAATACTTCATATCAGCTGGAATGACCCTAAACGAGAGGTTCACTTCGTATCAGAAAGCCCCTGAAGAGCATAGTGCCTGGAAAAAGAGCCCTGAGATCCTCAGGAGAATTGACATCTCTCCAAGTGCCCTGAGGAAGCATACCTGTTAAGCAGAAGAGACAGTTTTTAAAGAAGAAAATCAAAAGGGAGATAAAAAATTAAGGTGTGATTCTGCTGATCTTCAACATGACATTGATCATCATAGAAAAGAAAGAAGTAAAGAACAGGGGGATTCCAAGGGCTCCAGGGAATCCAGTGGATCAAGAAAGCAGGAAAAAACTCCAAAAGATTACAAGGAATACAAATCTTACAAAGATGGCAGTAAATATAAAAGTAGAGAGCAAGATCATTCTCAGTCTTCATCCTCTTCATCATCACCTTCTTCTCTCAGTTCTTGAGAAGAAAAGGAAAGTAAGAAGGAAAGAGAAGAATTTAAAACGCACCATGAACTGAAAGAATATTCAGGCTTTGCAGGTGTTAGCCGACTGTGAGGAACCTTTTTTCAAATTAGAGGCAGAGGAAGAGCCAGAGGAGTTTTTGCTGGGACATATACAGGTCCAAACAACTCAAATGCTACTTTTCAAAAGAGACCGAAGGAAGAGGAATGGTATCCAGAATATACCCCAAAGAGCAAGAAGTACTTCTTGCATGATGACAGAGATGATGGTGTGGATTATTGGGCCAAAAGAGGAAGAGGTCGTGGTACTTTTCAACATGGCAGAGGGCGCTTTAACTTCAAAAAATCAGGTAGCAGTACAAAACGGACTCATGACAAATACCAAGGGGATGGGATTGTTGAAGATGGAGAAGAGCCCATGGAAAATAATGAAGAAAAGAAGGACAGACACAAAGAAGAAAAGGAATAGTGAATCTGAAGTAAGATTGCAACAGAGAGCAGAACTCGCACCCCATTTTTTTTTCAACCTGAGTTTGTTTTCAAATAAGAATGTAACAAGCATTTTACTTAAATTTTACTGTTTGCAAGTAGTCTATAGAAATTTTGTTTTAAGCCATTAAATACCTTGAAAAATAGCAGACTGTATGTTGAAAATTGTACTGAAATAAAGTAGAAAATTGTTACAAAAAAAAAAAAAGAAGGCTTTAAAAAACATAACTCTGGCAGCCATAGCAATGATACTATAGGAGATTAGAGATCCAGAGTCTAAAGGCAGAAATAATAGAAGGTTGTTGCAGTTGTTTGTTAAGGTAAGTTACAGTAAAGGTCTGAATTAAACAGTGGAAGTGGGATTGGAAGGGAGGATACAGATTTAAAAAAAAAAAAAAAAAAAAAAAAAAACCTGAAGCATCAGACTTTTGGAATGGTGAAGTGAGAAACTGCAAATCTTTTCCCTAGAATGATAGAACTGAGCAAAACTGTCAAAAACAAATTGAAAACTCTGAGGGTATGTGACAAACTGAAGAGCATTTAAAGGAGAAATAATCCAATATTCCACAAACTCTTCAAGGAAATAGAAGAAGGAACACTTCCCAACTTATACTATGAGTCTGGTATTATTCTGATACCAGAGACAGGCAAAGACATAAGAAAACTACAGACTTATAGCCCTCATGAATATAGATGCAAAAATCCTCAACAAAATATTAGTAAACTGAATGAAGCAGCATATAAAAAGGACTATACACCATGACCAAACGGGATTTATCCCAGGGATGCAAGGTTGATTTAAGATCCAAAAATCAATTAATGTCATACACCATCTTAATAGAATAATGGGAGAAAACCATATGATTATCTCAATTGAGGCAGGAAAAAGTATTTAACAAAATCTAACACCCGTTCATGATCATACCTCTCAAAAAACTTGGAATAGAAAGGAACTGTGTCATCCTGATAAAGGATGTCTATTAAAAACCTGTAGTGAAAAATCATACTTATTGGTGAAAGACTATTAAATGCTTTCCCCCTAAGATAGAGAGCAAGGTATGGATGCCTGTTCTTAACATTTCTGTCAACATTGTCTGGAGGTTTTAGCCAGTGCAAGCAGGAAGAAAAATGTAGATTGGAAAGGCAGAAGTAAAATTGTCTGTATTCAGAGACTACATAAACCTGTATGTAGGAAATCCTAAGAAATCCACAAGAAAACACATTAGATATAATAGACAAATTCAGCAAGGTAAATATATAAAATTTAATTGTATATTGATATACTAGGAATTAACAATCCCAAAATGAAACTAAGAAAATAATTGCATTCACAAGAGCATCAGAGAGAATAAAACACTTAGAATAAATTTAATTAGAAGTGCAAGAGTTGTAAGTTTAAAAATATAAAATATTGCTGACAGAAATTAAAGATCTGAATAAATGGGGAGGCATTCCGTGGTCAAGGATTAGAAGACTCAATAATGTGAAGGTGGCAGTTCTCAAATTGATGTACAGATCAACCCAACCCCTATAAAATTCCAGAAGCTTTCTTTTTCTTTCAGAAATTGACAAACTGATCCTAACATTTATGTGGAAATGCAAAGAACTAATTTTGATAAGGAAGTGCAAAGGGGGAAAACTTTTACCTCTATTATATTTAAATTTATTCTAAAACTACAGTAATTCAGACAGTATTACTGGCATCAGAACACCACAGAAATCAATGGAACAGAATTGCAAATCCAGAAATAATTTCTTTTATTTATGGTCAATTAGTTTTCCACAAAGGTCCCAAAGCAATTCAGTGAGAAAAGGATAGTCTTTACAACAAATGGTGCTGGAACAATTGAATACCCATATATTAAAAAAAAAAAAAAAAAAAAAGTATTCAGGCTATTTCACACCAAATCCAAAAATTAACTCAAAATCAGAGTTCTAAACAGAATGGCTAAAATTATAAAATTTTTAGATAAAAACCTAAGAGAAAATCTTTATTACTTTAGGTTATATGAAGATTTTTTAAGATACAATATCATAATTGTGTCCATAAAAGAAAATAAATTGATAAATTGGAATTTATCAAACTTCAAAACCTTTGCACTTCAAAAGACACCATTAAGAAAATGAAAAACCACACTATAGATTGGGAGAAAATATTTTTAAGCAATATCTCTAAAAAAAGGACATATCAACTATATACAAAGAACTCTTACAACTCAATAATAAGCCAATAACCCAACTAAAATATAGGCAAAAGATTTAAAAAGACATTTCATATGCAAAAAATACATGAATGGCTCTTAGTCACATGAAAACATGCTCAGCATCATTAGTCATTAGGGAAATTAAATTAAAACCAAATAAAATATCTCCTCACATATACTGGAAGGTGTATAATTAAAAAGACAATGACAAATGTTAGTGAGGATGTGGTGAAACCTCATAACATTGCTTATGGAAATGTAAAATGGTTCAACTTATTTGAAAACCAGTTTGGCAGTTTCTTAAAAAGTTAACAAACAACTTGGGGTTCTTCAAGGCATTCCTCAATAGGACCCAGCAATTACACCCCTAAGGATCCACTGAAGAGAAGTGGAAGCGTATGTCTACACAAAGACTTGCAAACAAATATTCACAGGAGCATTATTCATAATTGCCCAAAGTGGAAACAACTTAAATAGCAAGTGGATAAACAAAGTGTATTATGTCCATACAATGCAATATTATTCAGCAATAAAAAGGATCAAACTACTGAGAGATGCTATAGTGTGTATGAACTATGAAAACTTTATACTAAATGAAGAAGCTAGACACAAGAGATCATTTATATGAAATATCTAGAAAAGACAAATCTATAAAGACAGAAAGTAGATTATTGGTTTTCTGGGGCTTGGTGTGGGAACAGGGATTAACTAAACAGGCAAAAGGGCTCTCACTAGGGTTATGGAAATGTGCTAAAACTGGAATATGGTGACAGTTGCACAACTCAATAAATTTACTAAAAATCATCAAATGTACACTTAAAACAAGTAAATTTATTATACATTAATGAAGTTTTTGTTTTTTATTGGAAAGGTAGCCTCAATTGAACCTCATGACACTTAGATGTGTGAGTTGGTAGTGCCTGGAAAAGGAAATGTTAAATATAATTCCTGATTTTCTATTTTGGGAAATTAGATTGATGGTAACATTATTCCCTGATATAGCTAAATCAAGGAGGAGGAACAACTTAATCAGTTGCAGATGTGTGTATAGGGGTTTAAAAAACAAGTATCACCTAAATATGAGATTCAATGGGCAGTTGAAATATGGAAGCAGAACTCAGGGAAGTTTGGAACTAGAGATAGAGTTTCATAAATCTTCCTCATACCAATGAAAATTAAAACCACAGAGTAGGTGGAGATTACCAGGGAAAAACCATAAGGAGAAGAGGATTGAGGATGAAACATTAGCAGCACTTATAGTGAAAGAAGAAAACAGCACAGAAAATTTAGAAATATTGATCAATAACTACCACATCAGCCGTGTTCTGCCTCTCAGATATGGCTGCCAATGAGGAACTGTTTAAAATCCCTTGAAAAAAAAATCCTCTTTAAAACAATCCCCTAATCCACTCTTCCATTAAGGCTGTCAAATGATTGGACCAAGCCTAGGAAGGATATATAAAGGTTCAAGTTTATCTCCAAGGAAATAGATTAACCCACTCATCCACTATGCCCTTCGCACATGGCTAAAAGCCCTGCAGCCTGGGAAATGCATTTTCCCATTTCCTAATCAGAACAGAACACAGGGTCACCATCCCCTTCTCTCCTCCAACGATGCTTTCTTGTTTGCCAGAAACTTAATGGAAGTCCTCCTAAGTACACAGCACTTGGACTTCTTCAGGGCCTTCCTCAGAGAACGGAAGTCTGAATGCCCATTGCAGTTCCTGATGGCCATACAGAAGATCACTGTTGAGACCAATGAAAAGCTTTACAGGTCTCTCGTTGACAATGTCATCAAAACTTACTTCCATGGCAAAATCCCTCCTGGTATGCACCCCCTTCTCCTGATCCTGTTTCCTTCTTCCCTTAGAGCCTTAAGAGAGTGGTTCCAGAAAGGGTCTGTCTCCTGTGAGGCCCCTGAGAGAGAACAGAGCAGAGCCCATGTGGGGGCAGTTTTGAGAGTCAGAGATTAATAAGGACAGTGAAAGCAGCGAACAGCAGCAGTGATAAAGCCAGAGCAGTAACTGAGTAAAAGAAGCCAAGGGCAAGGCACTTTCACATATGCCCTCTCATTTAATTTTGTTTAATCCTGAAAATAACCTTGTGTGTTACGGACAGATAGCTCTATTTTACTAATGAAACCCAGGGAAGATAACTTGTCCAGTTGGTGGGACTTGAATTCAAACCCAAGTCTTTTGACCCGCAAACAACGAGGCTGGAGTTGGACACAAAAGCAAAGTTTAAATGTGTACAATTTGGAGGCTCCGCTGTCCATAGTTTGTGAGTAGAGTTGCAGTGGGGAGGAGAAGTCTCTGCTTGAAAATCTTTGTTTTGTAAATTTTGTCTTGTTTTCTAGTTGTCTAAGGTGGGAGGGTAAATCTGGCTTATGTAAATTCATCTTATTAGAAAGCAGAAGTTGCAAATAGAGTACTGACCTGTAATTCTAGAGGGGAAAAAGAGGGTGAGTGTGATCCCACCCTGGAGGTAAATACATTTACAGCTGTGAGAATTAAGCCTTCTATCTTTGCATAGATGAATAGATGGGGAAGGGAAAATAGTTTTTTTGTGTTTATTAATTTGGTTTTTTGTTTGTGGTTAACCAAGACAAGATTATAAATTTTATGAAAATAGACAAAGAGGTAAAATTTGGCAAGACTTAATTTGTAAGAAAGCTTATTTGTGAGAAATGTTTATTTGTTGAGTATCAGGATGTCAAGTTCTATACATCATTGTGAATGGGATAGAAGAAAAAGAGAAGTACCAGATCCTGTCCTTGATAAGTTTTCAAGTTTTATTATTGCACACAGCAGTCTCTAGACATCTGGAGAATCATCTTGGCATATGATATTTATAATCTTAGATTCTCCACCTACCCAGCAACTCCCCTACCCTTTAAAGAGAAAACATCAAATAAGCTGCAGACATGAGTCTCTTAAAAATTTCCTTCCCTTAAGCACTCTTCTTTGAAATTTTAATGGGACTAGTCCAGAAAAAGTATTTGCCTTACAAATACTTTTGCACCTAACTTTCCAAATATGCTTGTGAGATTTTCAAATTGAGGATGGCTCCAGTACTAGTTGGATGGAGAATGGGGGCTGTGAGACTCCAAAATGAAGAAAACACCAAACACCATCTAACTCAGAAAACGGTAGACAAGAGGATGATGGCTTTTTTACTCTCTTGCATATTTTTTTAGAAGAAATGTTACAGTGCAATGTCCCTTTCATCAAAGAAATCTCTCACATGCGCCGTATCAGCACAACTGCATTGTTAACAGTCCAGGGCTGTGTCATAAAATCTCTGGAAGAAAAGTGGTGAGTATGTCCCATGTTGGCAGTGATTCTTTCTGGACCTAGTCATTGGTTTCTGAAAACCACATTGATCAAGGAGTCTCAGAATCCATTCTCATAGCCCATTGCCAGAACCTCTGTACAAAAGAAAAAGCCAAACATATCTTGAACCCTTCTACCTACCTACCTACCTACCTACACACACACACACACACACACATTCATACACACATTTAACTTGCCTTAACAAAAGAACTGTACAGTGTTGATCAGGAAGGACAGACTGGCATTAGCAAAGGACTGAAATGGTAACAAGGGTATTGTTTGGTATTCCACCATCCTGCACGTCCCACTTCCTCCTAAAGCTGAGGTAAATTTGCCTTGATATCCTTCACATGTCAGGCTTTTTTCCCTGTTTGATATTCTTGGTCTCCTGCTGGCAGGTTCAAAGATTACCAAGAGCTGTTCCCGCCTGGTCCTCTGGAGACTGAAAATGAAGTACCGGTTTCCCATAGGAAAGTCTCAAGGACAACGACTTACCTACAGGAATCACAGGTCAGTGAGGAAGAAAGTGAAAGCAAGACACTGGGGACAAGGAAACCACTGCCTATGCATTGTCCACTATACAAATGACTCTTCATTGTTAACCTATTTAATCACCAAAACAGTTACCCTTTGGGGTAAATTTTTAAATCCTTGTGTTTCAAAAGAGGTATCTGAGGTTCAGAGAAATTGTTATACTGGGAACTTAAGGGAGCCATTCTCTTCTCTATCCATGGTTAGAACCAATGGAGAGAAGGCACAGGGGTCAGATACAGGGAAATCAAAATGTCAGTTTTATTACTACTGGAAGCTAGTTTAGATGGCACAAATTAGTCATGAAGCCAAATGGATTTGCTAACTCTCTCTGCACCCAAATTAGACCAACATACACGTGAAGTCACTGGCATAACTGAACAGTTTAGCCCTCCCCCATCAGGCTGAGCCCCTGACTATATGACAAAAGGTAGACTGAACTCAAGTTTGCTGCAGACATGCAAATCCAAGAGAGAGAATGCACAGAGCTGAGAGCTGAGCATACCCATTTCCTTCTTCGGAACTTTTCAGTTCTCTTTCTCACTCCTTCACCATGGGAGGAGAAAAGAAAGGAAGAGGCAGGAATGTTATTCAAGTCTTGTTGCATGGTATGAACAAAGAAAAAGAAGCATCCCCTTATATAATACTTCCTTAATATGTTGTAGGGTTGATTAGTTTCAGAAAAACTTGAGTCCAGCTCTGCCTGACTCCTAAATTCATGCTAAGATATCTCTGAAAACAGTGTCTGAGCCCATTTACCCACTACTCCAGAAACGTGACAATTTGCTCCTCCACGACCCCCTCCCTGTTTCACCTCCATATTTCCTCCGCACATAACCCACTCTGGGTCACTGCACCATGAATGACCACACAGGATGTTTAAAAGAATACTCTACCAGGAACCTGGACAATTAGTTTTAATTTCAGGTCTGTCATTTGCTCTGTGATCTTAGAAAAGAATAGAGAAAAGGAAAGAAACAGGTACTAAATGTCTACTTTGTGCCAAGTATTGCATCAGAATTTACATATATAATCTCTACGGCCTTGAAAGCTATTGCTTTGACTGAACACCTGGAGACACTGAGACAAGTTAATTGACCCAAATTATACAATTAGGGAAAAGCTAGATTCAATGTTTCTGATCCCAAATCTAGTACTTTTTCTACTTCATCACTGACTTAAGGCAGGCTGTTTCCCTCTCTGTAGAATGAGACAACTGAACTAGATGATCTGTAAGATTCTTTCTAGCTCTAAATACCAGTTTCTCAAGGAATAAGTGAACTGGATAATGGTCACTGGGCAGCTATTAAGAAACTGAGGAAGAAACTTATAAAATTCATTTTCAAGCTTGTGTGTGAGTGTGTGCACGTGATTATGTTTTTCTTTTTTAAATACTTAGAAGTGGTTTTACTCATTTTCTTATTTCTTCTTTTCAAAATCTGCCTGAGACATCACTATGTTGTGGATCACACTTAACTCTATCCTCTGACCCTCCCTGTTTTAACTCTTACACTCCCTCTGCCAGTCACTGCAAGCAAATCTTCACTGTTGTGGGACTTGTGGGAGCAGCTCAGCCACTGGCGCCATCCATGTCTGGTTAAGGCTGGACTCTTCCACCCATGAGCAGCTGAATCTGGGGCAGGTCATGCAAACTGTCTGATTTGAGTTTCCTCACCTTTAAATTGGAGCTAAAAGTTATTCCTGCATGGGGGTGTTGTGAGGATTAAATGTAATGAACGTCAGGTTTCTGGCACGTAGCAGCCTCCCAGTGAATAGCAGCCATACTACTGAATATGTCATACCCCTCTCTCTCTCTTCTCAGAAGAGGGGCTGGCTTAAAATGATCAGCTTTATCAGGAGCTTTTGCAAGTACCGCAGATTTATGCTGGATCCCAATAAGCGCCAAGAATTTGAAGAGTATCTTCACCTGGAAATGTATAATAACAAGGACAGTAAGTCACTTTACTATGTACTCCTCTTCCCCATTGATATTTCAGCCACAAGCGTTCACCCAGATGAGAAGCTACAGAGTTCATTGCTTCTTGCCGTGTCTGTGTCAGCCTGGGGACTAGCAAGAACTCCTGCATGCAAAGTCAAGCCCAGGCCTGACTAGAGATGGGCGCAATCTCAGGAGCTTCTGCTTAGGGAGCCAACAAGGGTTGGAAAGATTTAGTATAAGGGACATGCTAGAATTCCCATTTTGCAAAACTATTTCCTTATGTTGTATAATTTGGTCTTTTGGAAATTCTTTTTTCTTTGGAAAACAGAAAATAATAAAAATTACAGAAATATGTAGTGTAAAAGTGAAAATCCCTCAAGAGATAACATTGTTAATACTCTGTGAACTTGCCTTCTGATTATTTTCCTACAGGTATTTAATATACATACAATTTCTCACCTTTCCATCATATAATTTAATTATATAATTATGTAATTATATAATAAAAATAACTATCATTTTTAATGCCATATGTTCTATTTGTAACTTGCTTTTATACATTTAATAATGTATCTTGGGCATCATTTCATATCAGTACACATATATCTGCTTTGTTGTTTTGACTGCCAAAGAGTATCCATTGTAAGAATTTATTCAGCTACTTCATTCACTCATTCGTTTATTCATTCATTCATCATCCTTTTCTAGAATCTGCTCTGTGGCAGACATTCTGCCAAGTGCTGGGGATACAGTAGTGAACACACAGCATAAGATTTGCCCCCATGGCACTTATAATTCTATGAGTGAGACAGAAAATAAGAGCCACAGACGGAGCCAGACTCCTGGGCTCAAATCTGTCACTTTCTAGTGGAATGATGTTGGGAGGGTGACTTTGTGCCTCAGTTTTCTCATTCATAGAATGGGAACAATAATGGTACCTATCTCATAAGGTTGTTGTGAGGACTGAGCTACTACATGTTTCAGAATGATGCTTGTTGCATAGTAAGTGCTATAAGAGGGTTACCCTTGTTATTGCTGTCATTATATGATTGTGATGAGTGAGCCTAATGATAATTGCAGGGAGACCCTAATTAGTTAGGTGGGTTACATAAGAGACTTCTTCCAGGAAATGACATTCCTGGTATGTGCAGAACCCTAAAATAAGAAAAGGGATGGTGCAGTTGAAGAACTGCAATCAGGCCAGTTGGACTAGAAATTAATGAGATGGGGGAAAGTGCATGAGATTGAGTCATGTCTCTCTCGATGACTTTTGAGTTGTTCCAACTCTCACTTTAGCAAACAATGCTGTGAAAAATATTACATATTTTGCAATTGTATGTTCCTAGAAATAAATTCCTTAAAATGAAAGTACTGGGTAAAAGTTTAAGAAAAGTTAAATTTTGGCCTCCAACAACATTGCACCAATTTATACTCTCACCAACAGTGTAAATGAGTGCCTGGTTCCTCATGTACTCACCAACAATGGGCATTATATATTTTTAAAAATTGCCAGTCTAGAAGATGAAAGATAATATATCATTCTTATTTACATTTCTTTAATTAGTAGCTGCAGCACCTTTTAATGTATTTATTGGTCATGTGTTGTGAAAGAAGGGAGCCGACTCCGTCTCTGTGTTCATGCAAAAGAAAGTTTTTTTCTACTCATTCCTACAGGTTTTTATAGCATACAAGGGAGTCTCCTACGTGACTGTTTTCAGGTATTTCAGGGAGGGTGCATTTTTTCTAAAGCCATAAGATGTGATTGCATGTCTTTGATCTCAAGGGACAATCTCTTAGAGGCTAGACGGGCGACAGCAGGAGCAGGAGACAGGAGCACGGAAGGAGCCCAACGACTTTACCCTTGTCTAAATTGGTGCCTGCCTTCAGGCACGCAAAGATTTGGTCTTCTCCCGCTTAGGAGGCGGCCTCCCTGTATAACCTATCAAGCCAGGGAATCTTCCATGTCTCCACAACGTGTATTCTTTTTTGAGCTATTCATGTCATTTGTCTATTTTTCCGTTGGAATTTTAATGTTTTAATTATATTTTTGTTTCTGAAAACTTTTTATATGTATCTTTTATGAACCGCTTTACAACCAATCATTTAGGATGCAAGATTTGTTCTTTTATATGCAATCGGCTCAAGCCCTCATGCCCCAGAATGACAGGAAGTCCAGTTTCACCTTCTTTGACTTCCCACTTCCCCACTAACACGTGAGAGCTCTCAGACAAAAGTGAGTATGCAGCCCAGTGGGATGTCTGCCTGACTTCCAATTCCACTTCCATGCAAGGAAGAGCCTGGTGACAGGCAGTCTGCTCTTCCAAGTTTTGCTGCGAAGTATGATACACATGAAAATGAGCATGCGAGCAACTATGGACCAGACAGCCAAGTCGAGAAATAGAAAATGGCGTAACCCAGGCAACCCTGTGTGCTGCTCTTCAGCCACACTCCCTACCCTCAATGGATGTAACCACTCTCTTGAACACAGATGTTCATTTTATTGTGTTTTAAAATGTACATACGTTTTCATAATCTCCCTATATTATCTTGACTCAAACAAATCTTTGAGCCCCACTGGCACCTCCACTTTATTAATCCTATTGATTTTCTCAGGCCAGAGTATGTGTTTTTATTTTCCCCGAGAAAGCAGAAGCAATCAGAAGAGAACTTTCACAGCTTCTCCTCACTAAATTACCCAATCAACCTCCCCTGAACTCACATGCCCTGTTCCAGGGGGGAAGCTGCCCATCTTTGCTCCTAAGCAAGGATCCATCCCTTCTTATCTACTCAAGGACATCGTTACTCCAAGCAGCTTGCTTGTGCTCCTGCATCATTTTAATTTTTTCTGTTGGATGATTCAATCAGAATTGTACCTTTCGAGTAAAAAAATAACACCTGCCTCATCCACAATCCCTTCCAATTACCTGGAATGTTTTTCTCTTTAGAATGAAGATCCTCAAGAGCTGTGCATTCTTGCTACTTTTTTTTCCTTCTCTTTCCATGTTTAATTATTTTTATAGACTTTATTTTTAGTGCAGTTTTAGGTTTACAGAAAGATTGTGCAGAAAGCCCAGAGTTCCTGTATACTTCCTGTCCCCTGCCCCTACCACAACAATTTTCCCTTTCATTCACTTCTTGCATTAGTGTGGTATATTTGTTACAACCAATGGACCAATATTGATACATTATTATTAACTAAAGTCCATAGTTTACTTTAGGATTCACTCTCTGTGTTTGTAGTTCTGTGGGTTTTGACAAATGCAAAATGTCATGTATCTACCATTATGATATCATACAGAATAGTTTCACTGTCTGAAAAATGGCCTTTTATCCACCTATTCATTCCTCATCTCCCACTCCTGAACCCCTGTCAACCACTGATTGTTTTTCTGTCTCTATAGTTTTTCCTTTTCTACAGTGTCAAATAATTGGAATTGTACAGTATGTAGCCTTTTCAGACTGGCTTCCTTCACTTAACAGTATGCATTTAAGTTTCCGCCATGTCTTTTCATGTCTTGATAGCTCATTTCTTTTATTGCTGAATAATATTCCACTATATGGATGGATGTGCCACAGTTTGTTTATTCATTTACCTGTCGAAGGACATCTTGGTTACTTCCAAGTTTTGGTAATTATGAATTAAGCTGTTATAAACATTTGCGTTCAGGATTTTTTGTGGGTACCAGTTTTCAACTCAGTTGTGTAAATACCCAGAAGTGTGATTGCTGGATCCTATGGTTAGCCCATGTTTAACTTTGAAAGAATTGGGCAAACTGTCTTCCAACATGGCTATATCATTTTGTGTTGCTACAGCAGTGAGAATTTCACTTGCTCCACATCCTTGCCAGCAATTCGTGTTGTCAGTGTTTTGGATTTTAATCATTCTAATAAGTATATAGTGGTATCTCGTTGTTTTAATTTGCAAGTGAAAGTGGCCTCTTTTATAATGCTCTCAAGTTTTAATATTAAGATTCTATTGACTTCACGAAATGACTTGGAGGATCGTTCCATTCTTTCTGTTTTCTAGAGGTGTTTTTATAGTATTAGTGTTAATGTTTCCTGGAACAATCTTAAAATATGGATTCCATTACCTTACTCATTGTAGGATCCTTTGGATTTTCTATTTCTTCTTGTTTTTATTTGGTTAAGTTGTATTTTTCTGGGAATTCCTCCATTTCATCTAAATTTTCAGTTTTGTCAGCATAAGGTTGTTCATACATCTTCTAATGATCCTTTTATTTTTTTATTTTAATTTTTTCACATGTGAGTTATTTTATTGTACTCTCTATCCACCAATTGACAGAATAATCCGATTTTCTTTAAGGACTTGGGTTTCTGTACTTCTCTCTACCCCTGCACTTCTACCACTTTTTTGATCAGGTCCATTATTTTCTTACTTTCATTAAACCTAATTCCAGTTCTCATTCAATAACCTATATGCAAGACCAAGCATTGGCCCCTATCTTCCTCTGAAGTGTTTTGCTCCTTTCAACACAATCTTCTCTCCTATTGTTGCCATATCCCCAATTCACTGTAAACTCTGCCATTGTAATGATCTCTAGGGCCTTGACCTCTTCCTATAGCCCATTCTACCGTTTCTATCCGGAGTCCTTTCTACTAACCTGGTTTAACCAACACCCTGCTTCATATTGGCCTTGTCAATCTTAAAACTCTGATAGAGAAAGCCATGCATGGTGTTGGTGTTTCCCACTAGAAATTAACATGATTTAACCTACTTTGGATCTTCAGTACCACCTTATATTTCTTTTTCTAGTTTTATTCTATCATCTGCATCTGAGTCCTCACATCCATTTTATTCCTCTTAATTCCAGTAGACTTTTGGTTTTCCCATGAAACTTTTCATACTCAGAACAAGGCCATCTGACATGAATTACTGTTTCTTGGCTAGAATTACACATATTTTGTAATACCATCTAGTCTATCCTCCTTTCCTTCAGATTCAGAAAAATGAATGTCTCCATTATTTTCAATGTTGACACATACAACTTGACCCAATACATTCACATTTCCTGTAGTATCCGTCAATTCCTTCTTTCTTGTACATATCAAATTCCTTAATTTCCATGATATTAACCTTTATTCCATCTTAATCATTATATTCATTATGTTCATGTTTTCATTTAAAACCTTGATTGAATTCATAATAGTTGTTTTAAGTTCTTATCTGTCAATTCCATCTTCTCTATCATTTCTGGGTGTGTTTCTATTCACTGGTTTTTCTGTTGGTTATGGGTTAGAGTTTCCTGCTTCTTCACTTGTCTGATACTTTTTGGTAAAATAGTGGACAATATTACACTGTTGGTGTCTGGATTTTGGTAGTTTTTGTTGTTCTTACTGTTGTTGTTTTCTTCCTCCTCTCATTGGTAACTTTTGTTGTTGGTGTCGTTATTATGTTTTAAACTTCCATGAATATATATGTATATGCATGTGTATGTGCATGTATATGTATGCAAGTATATCCCCTTCTCCATTCTTAAACATATTTTTCTCCATTTTGAATTATTTTCATTTCTCCACATCTTGGAGATCAGTATACAGTAATTTATAATGATAATTTTCATTCTTTTTTGCAAGTGCACAGAACTCCATTGATATAATGTAGTTTATTCATGGAGTCACCTAGTGATTGATGTTTAAGTTGTGCTTACTCTTTTTCTATTACAAGTAGTCCCTGCAATGAATATCTTGTGCATAAATCTCATATTTGGTCAGTATGTCTTGGAATAGGCATTTACTACAGCATTACATGATCAAAAGATGATTATATTTGTAAATTTTGGTTAACACTGTCAATATCTCTTCCATAGGAGTGATCACCGTTTTGCATTTCAACCAGCAATATATGAGAATGCTCTTTCCTATAATCTCTTCCTCAGAATATGCTCTCAGACTTTTGGATTTTTGCAATCTAATGGGAAAGCAATGATAGCTCAGGATGTTTTAGATTTGTATTTCTCTATTATGAATGAATTGGAACATCTTTTCATATACTTGAGTCATTTGAATGATTTTTTATTGTTAACTCTTTGCTATTTCTCTAGCTCATTTTCTTAAAAAATTGTCTTCTCCATTATTAGAAATATTAACTCTGTCTGTTATATAATTGCAAGTTATAAATTAGATGGTAATGTGCCTTTTTACTGTGCTTATTGTGTATTTTGTCATGAAAATGTTTTTTTTTTTAATTTCACGTAGTCAAATTCATCTTTTTCTCTATTGCTTATGGATGTTGGGACATATTTGTGAGCATTTTCCCCTTCCCAGTCATACAGTCATACAGGAATTCACATGTGAACTCTTCTAATACTTATAGAATTTTTTTTACATTCATACATATACACATACATACACACACATATAATGTTTTTTTATTGTATACAGTATCCACAGTAACATCACTTCTTCTGACATTGGTTATTTGTGTCCCCTGTCTTGCTAATTCTAGTCCTTTCATAAAACCACTGTTTGCTTTTTGATTGCCTTGGCACTGTACTAAATGTAAAAAGGATTTCTGTGATCTTAGATCAAGAGTAGAACACCGTCTCCTATGTGAAATAGTTTGGGTGATGAGCACTGCCTTTTTAAAATCTGCCTCAAGCTTCATACAGTTTTTGGGTCTGATAAACACCTTATTTCCTCCTGTAATGTGCTTTCTCATCACATCTCTGAAACATACCCTTTCTCTGCCTCCATTCTGCTCCCTGTGGATCTCCCATGATCCCTGGCCCTCTTTATTATCTATCTAGAATTAGAGTTACCCCTTATTGATCCCAAAAGTACTTGCTTCAGTTCTACCAAGAATCTATACGGGTCCTTGAGATCCTGCCTTTACTGTTAATAAATCTTTTTCCCAATTATGTTTGCCTGAATTATGCACATCAGCTAAGCTGTTTTTTTTTTAAGGCATTAGAAACTTTTAGCATCCAAACTCAGACTTCAATGGCATTATTGAATCATTTATTCAATAGATATTTATAAATTACCTTATATGAGCTAAGCTCTGTGCTAGATTCTGAAGATAAACCAATAAACAAAACAAATATTGGCCCTGCTTTAATGGAATATAAATTCCAGAAGGGGAAATAAGCAAAACAAGAATAATAAAATGTTTTTAGATTAATTAAGGGAAGTACATTAGTTTTGTGAGAATCCATGACAGAGAGAGTGAACATAGACTACAGGATAATGGAAGGCCTGGAGGAAATGGCAAGTAAGTTGAATTTTGAAGGATAAGTGGGAGTAAATAAGGAAAAGGATGAAGGAGAAGACTTCCAAATAGAGGAAATGGCAGGTATGAAAACCCAGAGGTAAAGGTGAGTATCATGCATTAGAGGAGTTAGAGGAGGATCAGTATGGTCAAAAGATAGAGCAGTATAAAGGCAGAAGGGTGAGAAATGAGGCTGGAGGGGTCATCAGGCTTAGAGGTTATTGAACCTTATAGGCCACTTGAAGAGTTTTAGCTTCATTTGATGTGCAATGAGAAGTTTTAAAGGAGCTATTCCCTTTTAACATCCTTATGGAGATATAATTGAAATATAGTGAGTTGCATATTTTTAAGATGTACTGTTTAAGTTTTGACATATATATATGTGTATGTGTATATACATATGTGTGTGTGTGTGTGTGTGTGTGTGTGTATAGCTGTGAAACCATCACAGCTAACAAGATAGTGAACATATAACATCACCCTCAAATATTTCCTCAGGCTCCTTTGTCATTCCTCCACACCACCCCTTCCACCTTCCTCACCTCACTCCCACCCACAGCAACCACTGATCTGCTTTCTATCACTGTAGATTAGTTTTCATTTGCTAGAATTTTATATAAATAGAATCATAAAGTACTCTTTTTTTTTTCACCTGGCTTCTTTTAGTCATCATCATTATTTTTTGAGATTCATTGATGTTGTTGAATGTATCAATAGTTCATTTTTATTGCTGGGTACTGTTCCAGAGTATGTGTATACTACCATTGGTTTATCCATTCACCTATTAATGGGTATTTGGACTGTTTCCAGTTTTTTAGCTATTACAAATGAAGTTGCAATGAATATCCATATAAAAGTCATTATACGTACATATGCTTTCATATCTCTTGAGTAAATACCTAGGAGTGGAATGGTTGGAACATACGGTGGGCGTATGTTTACACTTTTTCAGAAAACTGCTAAACAGTTCTCCAAAGTGATTGCACCATTTTACATTCCTACTACAAGGTATAAAAGTTCCAGTTTCTCCATATCCTCATCACCTCTTGGTTAGATCAGTCTCTTTTTTATTGTGGCACAGTCTAAAGTTGTGTAGTTTTATTTCATTGTGGTTTTAATTTGCCATTCTTTAATCATCAGGTTTTCATTGGCTTATTTGCCATCTGTATATCTTGTTTGGTGATGTGTTGTTCAAATCTTTTGCCCATTTCTTTATTGGGTGTTTGTTTTTTATTATTGAATTGTGAGAGTACTTTATATATTTTGGGTACATGTTTTTTATCATATATATACTTTGCAAGTATTTTCTACCAGGTTGTGTCATATTTTTCCATTCTCCTAATAGTGGCTTTCAAACAGCAGAAGTTTTAAATTTTGATGTAGTCCATTTTATCAATTTCACTTTTTTATGGCTCTTGCTTTTGGTGTCATATCTAAGAAAACTTTGCCTAATTCAAGGTAATAAAGGTTATCTACCATGTTTGTTTTTCCTAGAAATTTTATTGTTTTAGATTTCACATTTAGATAAATGTTCATTGTTACTTAATTTTTTATACAGGGCAAGGTATGGATTGAAGTTGTGTTTGGTTTATATGCATATTGATATCCAATTGTTGCAGTACATTTGATAAAAATGCTGTCCTTTCTCCACTAGGTTATCTTTTTTACCTTTGTTAATAATATGTTATCCAAATGTGTGTGAGCGTACATCTGGGCTCTCAGTTTTGTTCCATCGATCTTTCTTATACCAATAACACAGTTTGATTACTGTAATTTTATGAGTCTTGAAATCAGATAGTGTTAGCCTTCCAACTTTTTCCTCTTTGTCAAAGTTGTCCTGGCATTTTAGGTCTTTTGCATTTTCATTTGAATTTTAGAATCAGATTGTCAAAGTCCACCAAAAAAAAAAAGCTGTTTTGGCTTTTGATTTGGATTGTATTGAATCTATAGAGCAATTTTGAGAAAATTGACATCTTGACAATATAGTCCTCTGACCCATGAACAAAATCTATCTCTATATTTAGATTTTCTTAAATTTCTGTCAGCAGTGTTTTATAGTTTTCAGTATATGAATCTTTCATATATTTTGTCAGATTTATCCTTGAGTATTTCATATTTCTTAATGCCATTGTAAATGGTATTTAAAAATTTTAATCTCAGTTTGTTGCCAACATACAAAATCCAATTGATTTTTGTGTAATATTCTTGTATCCTATAACCTTGCTGAAACTACTTATTACTTCTAGTAGGTCTTTTCTTTTTTTTTTTTTTTTTTTTTGGTAGACTCCATTGAATTTTTTACATGGACAGTCATGCGTATGTGAATAAACAATTTTACTCCTTCCTGTAAAATCTGGATGCCTTTTATTTCCTTTTCTTGCATGATTGTACTAGCCAGAACCTCCATATACAATGTTCAAAAAAAGTAGTGAAAGCAGATACCTTTATCTTTTTTCCTGATCATAGAAAATAAGTATCCTTTTACAGGTTGAAAAGTTCCCTTCTTTTCCCAGTTTGTTGAGAATTTAATCAGGGGTGGCTGTTGGTTCTGTTAAATGTTTTATCTGCATCTGTTGAGAGAATCACATTTTTTTTTCTGTTTTAGTTTATTAATATGGTGAGTTACATTGGCTGTGAAATGTTAAGCCAGCTCTATATATACCCAAGATAAACCCCTTTTGGTCATCATGCATTCTCCTTTTTGTATATTGTTGGAGTTGACTTTTAAATTTTGTTTAGAATTTTGGTATCTATATTTATGAGGGATATTAGTCTGTAGTTTTCCTGTAATACATTTGGTTTTACAATTAGGGTAATGCTGACCTCAAAAATGAGTTGGGAAGTATTCTCTCCTCCTAAATTTTCTGGAATAGTTGTATAGAACTGGTGTTATTTCTTCCTTAAGTATTTGGTAAAATTCAACAGTGAAGCCATCTGTGCCTGGAGATTTTTTGTGGAAAGGTTTTTTACTACAAATTTAATTGCTTTAAGAGATACAAGGCTCAGTTGTAAAATTTATAGACATAAAGTTGTTTATAGTATTCCTTTATTATCCTTTTGATATCTGTAAAATCTGTAGGGATATCACCTCTCTCATTCCTGATGTTGGTAATTTGTGTCTTCTCTCTTTTTTTCTCATCAATCTGGATAAAAGTATATCAATTGTTTTGATTGTTTCAAAGAAACAGCTTTTGGTTTTATTGATTTTCTCTATTGTTTATCTGTTTTCTATTTCACTTATTTTTCTCCTTTCTTCTGCATAATTTGGATTTATTTATCTCCTCTTTTAATAGTTTCTTAAAGTAGTTTCCTCTTACAGTTTCTGAGATCATTAATGCAAAACCTTCCTTCTTTTCTAATATAGGTATTGAGAGCTATGAATTTCTCCTTAAGTGCTGTGTTAGTTTTTAGTGACATATCACAAATTCTATGTCATATTTTCATTTCTACTCGGTTCAAAATATTTCTAATTGCCCTTTTGATATCTTCTTTGACCCATGAACTATGTAAAGTGTGTTTTTTTTTCCAAATATCTGTGGATTTTCCAGATATCTTTCCATTATTGATTTTGAATTTAATTCCATTGTAGGTAGAGAACATATTTTATATGACCTGAATCCTTTTAAATTTATTGACCTTTTTTTTATGGTTCAAAATATGGGCTATCTTGGTAAAATATTCCATGTGCACTTAGGTAAAAAAAAAAAAAAATGTGTGTTCTGCTGTACTTCAGTGTAGTTTTCCATAAATGTCAATTAGGTCATGTTGGCTGATAAGGTTGTTCAAGTCTACTCTACCCTTGCCAATTTTATGTCTACACATTTCATCAATTTTTAAGAGAGTGTATGGCAATCTTCAGTTACCATTGTGGATTTAATAATCTCCCCTTGCAGTTCTATCATTTTTCACTTTATGTGTCTTGAATCTCTGTTATTAGGGTCCTAGATGTTTGGGATTGTTATGTCCTCTGATTAATTGATCCATTTATCATTATGAAGTGAACTTCTTTATCCTTCATAATATTCTTTACACTAATATCTATTTTGAAATCAACCATGGTGGGGTATTTACACTATAGAAATTGATAAGTACCACAAATGAGCCAACTACAAATCACCGACTCCCACCCCTAGCCAGTTTGCAAGCAGTCCACTGCTCACAGGTTTCTTGGGTAGTTTTAGCACTCCTTTTTCCTAAATTCTCTGGCCATCATATCAACTTCACAGTTTGCCAGACTTATTTTCCTTTTCCTTCAGACTGAAGCCTTAAGAGAGAAAGTTAGAGAGAGATTGCAACTCTAGTACAAAGAAGTGTCTGGGGCTATAATAGGTGTTAGGTATTTATTGAATGTTTTAGTTACCTTCCCATCTTACATGTAACCCTGCACCTAAAGGAATCCCACTTATACCATAGGGAGTACCATTCCCACATCAATTATTCCTAAGACAGTATCTGGAATAAAGGATTTAGGGGAAGAACAGTAAATTTTAGAGCTGGATTAGGCAATTTTCTTAAACCCAGGCAGGCATTTAACTTAGGCATACCTGTTAGACCCAGCCCCAAACTGTTCTCTTCTCATCCCAGAATCCCTACAGATGGATACCTCTGGATATATTCTAGTCAAGAAACTTCTTAAAATTATTGTCTGATTTTTCTGACATATAATCCAAACCTTCCAGAACCTTCCATGCTCTCCTTCACTCATTCCCATCTCTTTTCTGCACCTTAGCTTCCTGCCTTCGGTTTCTTTTATAAATTTCTTCTATACTCATATTTCATTTTTTCTTTGTGCTATTTTCCCAGTTTATTCGTAAATTAATTCCCCAGTAAACTTGAAAGCATCTTCAGAACCATACACTCCACTGTGGAGGTCACATCTGCATGTTCAGTTCTCACAGTCTCCACAGAAAGGTTATGAATTAGCACAACTACAGTGTGATTACGTTTCTCTTAAATTAGCACCAGGCAAATGCCTTTCATTATTCAGGAGGCTTGGTTTTGGTTTTGGTTTTGGTTTTGTGTGTGTGTGTGTGTGTGTGTGTGTGTGTGTGTTGTACGTGTGTTGTCACACCATCTGGGCAAACGGCCTTGTCAGCAGTCCTTTTACAAGTCAGTCAAGTCTAAATAAAAGGTTGAACCCAACAATAGAGTTTTCAATAGACTAGTTCAATAGACCCACAGAGTGGATCCAGCTTCCTTTCTTCATTTGGCTATGAGCAAGTTGAAGGCGTCAGGCTTAAGAGTGGCTTAGTCAACCCAGGTTGTAATGTCTTCTTTCTCACTCAGATTTCACTGGAGCACCCAACGCAGCTGGACGCCCTGGCCCACTCCCCTCTAATATCCGGAGTGGAGATCATGAGAATGAAGAAATAACTCTTCTGAAGCGGCGTATATTGGGCCACAGGATTATCACAGTCAACTATCTGGTCAATGATTTATATTTCTTTTCTGAAATGGAGAAGTAAGTTTCCCACATCCCCTCCACTCTTGACTTTCCATCCTTTTACCTCTCAGCAAGGACTAGGTTGGTCCTATAAGTGGCATAGTGGTTTCAGGTCTGCCAGGCAAGAGTCTCTATCTGAAAATCTTCCTGAATGTCATGACTGTAGCAATGGCCACCATTCTTTTCTTTGGGTCCTAAAAAGCTCGTCAGTATTCTGGAGTTCCCAATATTGAAATGTACTCACTTATTTCCAGGAAGTAGAGCATTTTTTCCCAGTATTTATAAATACAATAGTAGTTCTTGGACCAGTAGTTCTTCAGTTAAAGCAGGAATTAAAATAGCAATTATAATAATAAGCATTATGTCTGTGTTTGGCATTAAACAGATACTTTAAGTTAAAACATAACAGCACACCTTCATTCACCTGCCAAACTTCTGATGTAGAGCCAAAGTCATTCCTCTGATTGGAATTATCTTTCTTGTATCAACGGTACCCAAAATGCTGTCTACTAATTCTAATTTTGCTTTCTTTAAAATGGAGCAAGCATTCAAAGATTGCTGCAAAGTAATATAATCTGAATTTTTATGCTTTTTTTTTTTTGCTGTTTTAAATGGTCTTGCCTCATAATTCAACAGTGATTTGTTTTAAAACAACTTGCCTTTATTGGAATGTTCCAAAGCATTTAGATTTATTTTCAGAGAAACAATAGCTACTTTCTGTTTTCATGTTCATAATTCATCAATTATATAATTCATAATCGTAGTAACAAGAACAACAGACAAAACATGACTAACTCTCAGTAAACATCCATTTCAACTAGTTGGAGGATATGCATGAGGGTATACCAGGGGTGGTCCACTAGGGCATGCGTCTGTGCAGGCTGTGGGCCTCGTCGGGATGTTCTTCAGAAGAAATGGAGAGCACCAGGTAACCCAGAGCATCAGTTAGGAGAGTTGAGTTAAGAGATCTTCCACTGCAGAGGGATGTGGTTCTGTTCTGCAAATCAGTATTGATCGATTACTCTAAATTGAGCACCGAGTTTGGCTTTTGCAGATACAAAACCAGCTAGGATACGTTCTCCATTCTCCAAGATCCCACAAACTGATGGGGATGGCAGACAAGATGCAAATAAAAATCGGGAAGTGGTACAATAAGTGCTGTGGTCGAGTCAGGCACAGGAAGGCCATTTAGACAAATGTGAGGCCTCAGGTGAGGTTTCCAGGGAGACAGGTCACCTATGCTGAATTTTGGAGGATGAGTGGGGGTTAGTCAGATAAAAAGGTTTGTCAGGGCCACAGAAGGGGGGCGGGCAGAAAGGGAGGCCAGTCAGAAAGAACAGCCTCCACTGCTACCATTAGAGTTCCCTCCACTATCATCTCTCCTGACTGGTTCCTCTGCGTTCTTGCTTGCCCTCTACAGACTATTTTCTGCGCAGCAACCAGAGCGGTCTTTTAAAAATGTAAACTGCACCATGTCACTCTCCTACCTAAAATGATCTGGTAGCTTCCCATCACTACTAGGATAAAGTTCAAACCCACTACCATTGCCTTAAGGGTTCATTGTGAGTGGCCTCTGCCTGCAGCCTGGAGCTCATCTTGTACTTGTCACCACCTGCCCCTAGCTGTGCAGATCGCCACTCTGCACCCCCCACCCCCCAGGCCAGGCTGAGTAGGGGTCTGCTTTAGAGCCTTTCTGCATGCTCATGAAGGACCCCTGGCCCTCGGATCTTCAAAGGTCTGGCTCTTTCTTTCTCATCATTCAAACCTCGCTGCCCGCCTCCCTCCCAATCACATCATTTTCTTTTGTTATCATCATAGCACTCTACTGGACATTTAATTATTCATTTATTTACTCCTTATCGATTGTAAGCTCCTGGAGAGTAGGACCCGTTTACCATGTTTGTTGCTGAATCCCTACTCCTGTAACAGTGCCTGGTACAGAGACCCTTAATAAATATCTGGTAATTAAATCAATGAATGGATGTGCAGAACATGCTGATGAGGGAAGGTTCTTAGTAATCTACTATCAGGGAGATTTAAAATACTGAAGACTTAAAATTGCTTCAGAGAAGTAAACTATGTACTGAAATCATTTTAGGTAAGGTAAAACTGACAGATATTTGTTGCTGTAGAAAGTTGTAGTAATTTTGAGGTTCAGCAAAGGAGAGGGAACAAAGAGCAAGATAGCATTCAGCCCTTGAAATAGAGATGAAACTGTTGCAGGGGCCAACATGAGTGAAAAAGGGACGATGGGATAAATAAGGGGATTTGTGGTGAAGAAATACATTTGAAGGAGCATCTAGCATATTTTCTGACATGTGGTAGGTGCTCAATGAATATTTATTTGCCAATGGGCAAATTATAATTGAATGAATGAAACTGCAAACCCAGCCCGGACTTGACCCTGCCTTTTCTTAGGCCAGGAAATAGGTCTGGGCCTGGTACCCTATATAGTCACCTGCTTCCATCCTTTTCTTGCTGATTTCCTTCTTAATGCCTCTTTTCAGATTTAATAATTTGGTGAGTTCAGCTCACATGCTGCAGATCAACCGAGCATACAACGAGAATGACCTGCTCCTAATGAGGGCCAAAATTGGTGTCATCCTCAGGCTCTTCCTGCAGTCTGACATCCCTCCAAGGCTGAGGGTAAGGAGGGCTCCCATTCTGCTCCAGCCTTTTGCCAAGAAGCATTTCCCTCAGAAGGACCCTGAAAGCTAATTTTTAGGCACCTCCTAAGTCCTGGGCCAAACACATGTCCCTTGCCTAGCAGCCCCATGGAAAGCTTCTCCTCCTGCCTTCTGGAGTGGGGGGTGGTCTTGAGGGTCCTGGGAGCCAAGAGAGGTGTTGTGCCTTCCTGGAGCCCCTGCCAGTGACGGGCTCCCACTCTGTGGGTAGGTGAATATTTCTGAGTCCCAGAAGGATGCCATCCTTGCCGCCATTATGGAGGGGCACCTAGATCGGAGCATCTTCCACGGGGCTATCATGTCCCTCTTCCCCATCATTATCCACTTCTGGAAAAGGTAACTATCTTCCCTTACCCGGGGACCATGAGTTCAGGAACACAACTTTGACTCTCTAGAGGGTTTTCTGTCTTCCTCCAGCCCTCATTTCTTAGTTTCCAGTTCCACAGGGGAACCCGAATGCTGCATTCTTGTCCTCCTTACTACATGCTCTGTTCCTTGCGCTCTCACCTAAACACTGAGTCAGAAGATGGAAGGCAGAATAAGAGTGGGAGTCAGAATGCCTGGGTTCTGATCTCCTCTTCTGGTGCTCGCTTGCTTGGAACAAGGGCGCCAGGTTCTCTTGGGCCCAGGTTCCTCACCTGGAGAGCAAGGGTGGAGCACAGCTCCTTGAGGAAGAAAATTCCCCCAGGCTAACATAACTGTGCTTGTGTTTAAGGACTGTCACAGAGGGAGGAAGCCAGAAGTGTTTTGCTGGGTCATGCCCAAACCCACGTAATTACCACTGAGGGAGGTACAGAAGCTAGATATTCCAATTTTCAACAGGAACTCGAAATTTAGAATTTTATGTCCGATCTCCCAAAGTTAAAGTGGTTAATGTGGCAACTAACTCAGAATTAAAACATGGTGAGGAACCTGTGAAGGTCAAGAGACAAAAACAGAATCAAAACAAAATGTGGGCCAAATGCACCCTGTGGCTTACTGATTCCTCACCTGTCCTTCAAGGTTTGAGCCTACATTCTTGTAGCTGGTTAGTTATCCCTCTGCTGCACCGTGGCTCCAATTCGTATCTTTTACCTGGTGAATGGCAGTGCCTGGAGGGGTGGGGGGTGGGGGGTGACCAAAGGACAACAGGCTGAAATTTTTCCAGACAAGGCTAATTGCAATGATTAGATTATTACATGTCCAGACTCTTAAGGTTCTCCCTCCTCTACCAAAAATATTACTTTATTAAAACAGAAGAGTCAAGTATGCTGAGCAGTCACCAACCTTTATTTTAAATCCCTAAGAGAATATATCATTTAATACAGGATCGAAAGAAATACAAAGATCTCAGTTTAAGACAAGGAGTTTAGTGTTTTGAACATCAGTTGTTATCTAGCACTGCTTGACTTAACCCTAGTTCTCCTAACCAAGACCAGATAGAAATTCTTTCTGAAATGTTTTTGGGGATCATGATCTGGGAATAAACCCACAACTTCTCTAATAAAAAATTTTTTTAAAATTTAAAAAGAACCTCTGGTTAATATATGCTGCTCCTAGCTTGTGTCAGGCTCTGTTTCCCTTCATAAATATTTAAAAAGATTAGGGGTGCTTCATACAGCACTGTGAATCTCCAATCCTCATACAGTTGGCCTTTCAGTTACTTCCATATTTCACTTATAAAGAGTTTGATATTGTACAATTTGTGTTCACATATATTATCTCAGATGAATCTCCCAGCAACCCCATGAAGCAGGTGGCAAAGTGTTATTATCCCTATTTCACAGATGAGGAAACCGAGGTTCAGAGTGGCTAAGGGACTTGCCTAGGATCACATACTTGGTAAATATTAAAACCAGGATTAGAAACTAGGTCTCTTGACTACCATAAATAATGCAGCTCTGGCATATTAGGGAAATCATGACAGGAGGGAGACCTAGTTCAGTAAGTAGAATGGGAAAGCCAACTGAAATAGAATAGACTCCCCCTTGGGGAGAGGGCAGCAGTCAAGACCACCAGAGCCAAGGTAGCATAGAAAATAAATCCAGTCTCAGCCAAGACTGATCTCCAAGGGGTCCAGTCTAAGGGCAGGCTGAGGTTCAAGATAACAAGGGGTTAGGGGAGCAGGGAGGAGGAGATGGAGATTATTGTGTGAGGGAGCAACGGTTCTCAAAATGCACTAAGTCCCCAAATCTGCATTCATATGAGGAACCAGGATCAACTCCAGGGAAAGGGACCGTTGAGAATGAAGTAAGGGAATCAAAGCTTCCAGTAAGGGACAGCCCTGAAACCAGGGATCCGGACCTGAGAGGAAGCCAGTCAGTGCGTCTGCTTTGCCAGGGGTGTTAGACAGGGATACCAGAACCTGAGGCCCAAGCAAACACCCCCAGGGCTAATGCCACCCAAGGCATGGGTACAATAGATTCTTTACAGAGCCCATTCACCGATGGTTCCAGAAGGAAGTCCCAACACACTGCCCATGCCAGGCCCTCACAGGAGCCGGGTCTGTGCGAAGAGGAAGCCTGAGAAGTAGGCCCCAACAGGCAGCACACTGAGGCCAGGGCCCTCTCCTCTTCTCTGTCCTACACCCCACATGGCGTGAGGGCTGGTCCCTGCCTGCTTTCCCACGCACCCGGTGCTCCAGCCCCCTCAGGGGGTTT
Organism: Choloepus didactylus; assembly: GCF_015220235.1. Classification (NCBI taxonomy): domain Eukaryota; kingdom Metazoa; phylum Chordata; class Mammalia; order Pilosa; family Megalonychidae; genus Choloepus; species Choloepus didactylus. The sequence continues at coordinate 80,646,295 of NC_051308.1, read as the reverse complement.
CTCCCTGTGACCAGAAGCCATTCTTCTCACAGGTTTTGTTCCTGGAAGGAAAAACGATCTTACTTACAATCCAGGGGGAAGAAGTTCAAGGAGAAAAGAAGCCCTCCTAAACCTATATACAAGTACCCGCCTTGGAGTGCAGGTAAGTGCCCCCGCCCCTGCCGTGACCCACAGCCCCTTTCTCTGGCAAAGGAGACTTGCAGAAAGGAGGGCCCGGGGGAATAGACTTAAGGCTTCCCTGAGCTTGTTTGCTGGAGAAGTAGGCATTTAATTAACCTGGCTCTCACCGTAGCGGCAGCACTCGGACAGAGTAAAGGGTATTTTATCTGTGGCTGGCAGTCCTGGAAAGAGGGCACCCCTCCCACATCCTGCTCCCTGCAGCAACCTCCAGGATGCCCCTGGGCATGCTTGTCACTGTCTATGTGGTGGGAAAACAGAGGTGGCAACCTGGTTTGCTGCTATGTAAGAAGCCCCCTGCTTCAACTCTCTCCACTAAAGCTCCATTTCAGGAGCATTTACTATCATGGTAAGTAAGAAATTAATAAAGAACAAACAAAGTTTAATTATATATGCACACATTTATCTTCATACCTATGTATATATACATAATTTTTATGAATGCATAGGAAAATCTTGGAAATATACAAGTGTTAATAGGTTTATCTCTGGGTGGTATGATTATGAAGGATATATAGATTTTCCACATTTTCTAAATTTTATATGAGTATAACTGTATAATCAGGAAAAAGAGTGAGAGAAAGAGGAGAAGGGGGGATTCCTTTTGGTGTAAAGAGATCCTTTTGGAAGCGTTAACCCAATAAAATCAATGCATGCACACTTTAGTTCAGATCAGTTAAAACCCAGTGCTTGAGCAAAAGGGAATTTTGTTGAGAGGGACGAGGGTAGAGAGGGCAGTGGAGAGTTCTGGGAGACAAAGAGAACAGGCCTAGGCCTGGGGACAGTACCAGCCTGAGAACAAAATATGGAGAAAGGGCAGAAGAATTAAAAACAGCAACTAACTGCACCATGATGGAGCTGAGCATTCTGTTGCTTTAGCTGAAACCTGTCCCATTCTTATGTCCATGTTCCCAGATATCTACCCCCACCCCCACGCCCAGCTCTTGCAAACAAGCCTTCCACCTCCTTCTTGGAGTACACACAAGGGCCCATGTGACCTAAATCAATCTCTGGCTTGCCTGAAATATTGCAGAAGCAGCTCTGACTCATTTTAGAGCTCAGCCCAGCCCCTGCCCCTCTGAGAGGGTCCTCACCTCCACAGCAAGCAAATCACCTGCCTCCCTGGCTGAAGAAGCCCTGATGATCAATGAACATTACTTGGCGTTCCTATCTCTGCCTTGAAAAATGTCATGTCAGCAGACACAAATCAGCATTCTCTTCACCATGCGGGGCTAAATGTCCCTGTGGGTGAGAAAGCTTATTTAGGATGGGAGTGAAGCTGGAGAAAGAGGAGGGAAATAGTAGGAGAAAAAAGAAAGGGAGGCAAGCAGACAGGGCAGGAAAACCACACTCATTCTGAGGAGTATTCCAAAGATGCTCCCACCTTTGGCTTATTTCTGACATCTGAGCTCCAGAGAGGTACATCCCCAAATATCTTCTGCTTTTCAAAAGTGGGATGCCCTTAGTTAATGAGTCAGGCCACGTGGCTTCCAGGCTTGGAGACCCATCAGGTATAAGCTGAGTGACCTTGACCAGGCTGCTTCCCTTCTCTTAGCCTCAGACCCCTCATCTGAGATACAAAGTTTTGGATTTAGAATAACGTTCTAGCACTAACATCCTGTAATCTAAGGAATGTTACAGAAGAGCCTTCTTGCTTATTTAGAGACTCATCTTGTCAGATATTGTCCTAAGGGTTTTTCATGCCCCCTCCTGTCTTCCTTTCCCAGGGGATCACGCCACGTTAAGGTTCACTCTGCTCAGGGGTGTGGAGTGGTTGCGGACTCAACAGCGGGAAGTGATAGCAAGTCCACCCCAAAACTGTAAGTTTGGAATTGGAATCTCACTGATACCAAAAGTCCACTCCTCTGTTAGAGGGTGACCAGCTGTCCATTCCCCTTATTTATGGGAAAAGTAAGGATCCCTGATCCTTATGCAGAAACTAAGACCCCTGAAATGTAAAGCGACTTGCTCAGGATCACATGGCTTATGAGTGGCAGAGATGGGGTAGAAAGTGAGTCTCCTGGCTCAACTTCCAGGTCTCATCCACAGCTCTCATTGGAATCGTGTTATCTTCCTGGTTCTTTTATAGTCCCATAAAGGCAGGTAAGCATCTCTATATCCTGGCTGACCTCTGCCCATTTACAGACATAATGTATGATCTTTATGAAGAGGCAATCATAAAATCCCAATCACCATCTTCCCATTGAACTGAGACCACCTGAACAGGGCCTCGATCCCATAGCTCCTGCTTCCTGGAGGCTCCTGCTACTGATCTTCTTAGCCCTGTAATAAATCCTGTGCTCTTAGTCCCCCCATACTGGGCCTATATTATATTCTTTTACCTCCACATCTTTAGCCCCAAGAAGTCAATCCCCTTCTAAGCACCAAATCTGCCTTCATTTCTACATGGTCCCTCCCAGCAAGCCTTTCCTTTCTATTCCAGTTGTCAGCTTCCACTTCCTGGTTGTGGATACTGCTTCTCTGCTTCTCGCAGGCATGGAATGCCAGCTTGCCTCATCTGCACATTTGCACCTGCTACCTCTTTCCTTAATGGGGGAGACCACCATGAAGCCCACAATCCATAGTGTCCAACCAGTCTTGTGATTCTAATGTTCATCTGGTCCAATCTCTTTAATTCTCTGGATCTCTGGGGGTTGGCACCATGGCCTTTGCATCTAGAAGAAATGTTCCTTGGGACAAAAAATATATATGTCTATTGCATTAGTTGAATCAGGTCTCCTGAATGTCCCTGGAACATCCCTGTTTTAACCTTCACTTTCCAGAAGCCCTGCCCTGGACATTCCCCCTGGAAGCTCTCTTGGGGTAGCCCCTCTGAAGTTGGAGGTCCTCCATTGACTGTGTGCCATGGATTCTAATGCAGTTTCTCTCTTTTTTTTTTGGCTTTAGCTTCATCTAGCAACCTTTCCCAGCTGAAACATGCACCATCCCTCTTGCAGCTGAGTTCTCTCACAGGGTAAGCAAGAGCCAGGAAACCTCTTCTTCAAGTCAGAGCTACTTTGTCCAACTGTACAGTGGAAGACAGGCGAAAACTTCCCAGAGAAGCTAGTTCTACATCCTGACGTTCCCCTCCATATAAGACTAAGAAATTGAGCTTGCTGCCTCCAGAGAGCCATGAAGTTGGTGCAGACAGTTAGGGAAGAGTTTCTCTGAGGTCCAAGCCCACCTCACAACTACTTGGGGCCTCTGACCCACCCTCAAGTTGACAAATACTGCTTGGGGAAGAGTGTCCCAGATGATGTTTTATTGCTGACCTCCCTGATACTCCAGCCCTTTAAGGAAAATTACATACAGTGGGAAAGAAAGAGGAGCTGTTCTTCTGTCCAGCAGCCTGGCAGGATATGGGAAATAAGAACAGAAAGGATTTGAGCCTGTCAAAATATGATTCAGACTAACTCAACCTCTGCTTTAGGAGAATCTCCAAGGGGTCACTAAAATCACAGCTGAGGAGTGCCAAAAGCTGCCAAGGTTGTAGACAGCAGGCTCTGTGAACAGAAGCCTTCCCACCTTCTCAGACCTGCTACAAGTCCAACAGGGACTTGGAGCTGTATGGGCATCATTTGCCAGTCCTGATTTCTGGAAGACAAACCAGATAACTTGGAACTCTTTATATTGGAAAGGCAATGCAGGGCTTCAGGGGTCACAAGCTCTTGGGGAGGAAAGGGAGAATAAAAATGTGAGAAGGCCCGTTCTGAAGGCAAACACCTTGCATTTTGACCATTGTCATTCCCAGCAACCAACCAGCAGAGAGTTAATTCCAGTTCCCTCATCACCATTGTGATAATGGTTATTCTTCTCTCTCCCTTCAGATTAAAAGGACCCAAAAGGGAGAAGAAGTAATCAAGTTGGGCCCCCAACAGAGAGGCATACCATCCCTCAGAAGCCTCCTAACACTGACAGAACCTCTTCTGGTCAGAAAGGAAATACCCTGGTGCCATCTGCCCCCTGGAAAGATCGAGAAGGGGAACACGGTGACAGCCCAGATATGGTGGGGCTGGACTGCAGTGGGTAAGATGCGAGCAGAGAGTGTGAGCAGAAGCACCTCTGCCCTCCCTGGCCCGGGTCCTTCAGAGATGGTTTTCCACAGTGGGCATGTAACAGAGCACCCCACTCTCAGGGTCAGGTGCCCTGGGTTCTGGTCTCACTCACCCTGCAGCTACACGGCCTTGCACAAGTCCTGGCTGCCTCAGGGTTGTTGAAGGATCCCATGACAAGTGGATGTAGACGGTCATTGAAAACCATAAGAAGCAAAGTGCTGTTATTATAAGCAGTGAGAGATGGTGGCTTTTAATGCCAGGACCTCCCATTTGTACAGTGACTCACATGCATTAACTCAGTAGATCCTTACCATTCTGTGAGCAACTGTGGCAGATGCCATTTATTTTTAAACAGAGGGGAAACTGACACACAGAGAGAGGGTAAGTGACTTTCTCAAGAGTACTAGATAGTAAATGGAGTATGGACTAGAACATGCTGCTTTTGTTCTCATTCCAGGACTCGTTCCATGGGAACCATCTATGCAAATTTGTATGCACACAAGGAATAGCTCTCCTCTGGAGATCTGTCCTTTGAATAAAATCAGGAGTGAAATGACAGCATTTCCTGGATGAGCCATCCACTTGGGATGATTGGGGAAGTTGGATCATTGTCTCGTTGGGTTGCAGAAAAGGAAGGCCTAGAAAACTTATTGAGGAATCCTTTCAAATCTCTAGCCAAGATTTTCTGTCATGTTGATGTCTTTTATTTCCTAGACTTTTCTCAAGAGTGGAAAATGTTGTGATATGAGAACAAGGCTCATGAACCCCTTGGACTCTGAGACCTGCTGGGTGGGGCTCTGATAGCACATGGTCCAGGAAGGGCGTAGGCAGACACAGCTATTGGGGACGTCTGAGAGGAGGCAAGGCCACTGGGAGGAGGGGCATCAAGTCATCATTCAGTGTTAGGGAGTCCAGAAGTAGGGAGTGGGGATAAAATTAGAGGGCTAGATCTTCAGAGCAGGACTTCAATTAACAGAAGGAATAGAGAGCATGAGACAGAATTCCAGTTTTAGGCTAGTGTCACCTACAGAATGCAGGCAGGTGACATAAATGAGTAGAGCAACCCAAGAGAGATGCCAAGGAGTGGAAGAGACTGTGGTGAACTGGAGAACACATCTCAAAGGGGACAGAAACAATCAGCTCCAGCAAGCCAAGTCCAGTGTTGCCAGAGCTTCTCAGTTGAGAAAAAAAAGAGAAGGGAGGGTTGGAGAGAGGGAGGAAGGAAAGAAAAAGAATGGGAAATTTAGATTTTATATAAAGTTTCCTAGTTTTTCAGTGCAGGACAAATAAAACTTGGCTAGAGGAAGATTGACCCACAGACCACTAAATAGCAGTCTTTGTTTTAAGCTTTTATTTCCTATCTTGGAATTAGATTTGGGTCTTGGCTCTTCTGAGACAGAGAACATGGGAGGCAAGAAAGGGAAGTCTCAACAATAGACCCAAAGGGCTGCTGACATCTAGAATAAGGCCAAGAAAGAGGAGTCAAGTAAAGAGCCTGGCCTATTTTAGTCCCTCTGTTTTGTAGTGTTGTCATAAAAATTACCAAAAATTTAGCAGCTTAAAACAACACACTATTATTATCTTATAGTTCTGTAGGTAAGAAGTCTGACCTGGGCTAAAATCAAGTGTCAGCAGGACTGCCTTTCCTTCTGGAAGCTCTATGGGAGGATCCATTTCCTTACCTGTTCAGACTATTGGCAGAACTCAGCTCTTTGCATTTGTAGGACTGCGGTCCCCTGTTCCTTACTGGCTGTCGCCTGAGGCCTCTTCCCAGCTTCTAGAGGCTGTCCACAGTCCTTGGCTCATGACCTCGTCCCTTCCTCTTCAAAGCCAGCAATGGCAAGCCCAGTCCCTCTCACACTTCAAATTTCTCCTGCCTTTTCTTTTGTCATCACATCTCTCTGACCCCTTCTTCTGTCTTTCTTTTCCAACTTTAAGGGCCTATGTGGTTATATTGTGCGCACCTGATAATCTAGGATAATCTATTTTAAATTCCTTAACCTTAATTCCATATGCAAAATTTATTTTGTCATGTAAGGTAACATATTCTAATCCAAGAGATTGGGGTGTGAACATCTTTGGGAAAGGAAGAGGGGACATTATTCTGTCTACCACAGTCCCCAAGGCCAATTTCCCCAGAAAACAGTGTGTTATCTTATAATTTGGGCATCTGAGGCCTCCTAGAGCCTTGGGCACAACATTTTCTTCCTTTACTTATCATATTTCTTTGTCTACCCTTTCTCAGTCTTCTTAACTCCCCCTCTGCCTTTTCCTTAAATGTCATTGCTTTTATGGGTCTATGGTTGAACTTGACTTCTTCTAACACACACTCTTCCATTGGCTTGTAATCCCTAGCCGCAGCTTCTCTTCTAAATTCAGAACCCATATTTCCATTTACTTAATGGGACACTGCACATTTTACTTATCTCAAACCAGCTTTGGCTCCTTTATTGCCAATCTCTGTTTACATTATTGATGACCTAGTCTTCCAAGCCAGAAAACTTAGAGTCACCCTCAACTCATTCCCCTCTCTCATCTTCCTGTAGTAACAGGAAGTTCTGCCCATTCTCCTTGGAAATGTCTCTCTCCTCCTCTCTATACCCCCTGCACTGCCCCAATTCAGTTCCTCATCTTCTATCCCTGGCACTTTGGAGTAAGCTCGTTGCTGTGGTCTCCTTGCTCCCCTCTCCAGCCCTACCCAACGCACATCTAGTTGATCCCACACTCCACCACCAAATGTGATTTTGTTATTTCCTCAATGTGAAATGCCTTTATTCCATTTCTTTTCTTGGTTGAAAAAACCTCTGAACTCCTTAGCATGGCATACAAGGCCATGACAGTTTGACCCCAATGTAGGTTTCCAGGTTCACCTCTTGCCCCTCCCTCATGCACTCCAGCCTCCAGCGAAACACTCTTCCCTTTCTTCTCTACCTGGTGAAATCAGGTGTCAGTCACCCTGTGATACCTCCTGGATTTTTCCTCTCTCCTCTCACCCTCTGTTTCTGTGACACATTTTTCTCCCTTTGAAAATACTTGTTCATGTCTCTGCCTTACTTACTAGACTATATACTTTTGGAAAACAGGAACCATGTCCTGTTTTCCTTTGGACCTCCAGTGCCTAGCATGGTCGTATGCACATAATTATTGCCCTAGAAATATGCATCAAATGCATGAGTCGATGTACTGGGCTGGATGCTGAGAACTTAGTAGAGAAAACGGAAGATTGAGTTTAAGCCTTCACTGATCCTATAGACAACTATAATAGACAATGCTGTTAACCAGAAAATCAAATCAATGGTCAATTATAATTGTGACTAGCACTCTGAAGAAGAAATACCAAATGCTGTTTTCTTTAGGGAAAAAAAATTGTTGCATTTCCAGTAATTCATCATGATTTAAGAACTCATTTTTTTTAGGAACCTCTTACAACCCTTTCAGACTCAAGAGTTACAGAAAGAGGCAGAGGAGAACAGATGGAGTGAGAGACTGAGGGAGTGCTGCCCTCCTTTTCAGATACTTGTGTCAAGCAGACATGAACATCTTTCCACAGAAGTATGAAAAGTCGTCTGTCCCTCTATTGTGAGTGCCACCGGCTGAACCAAGTCGCCACAGTGGAGGGGGTGGCCCACATGCGCCATACCTGGGGGACCAGTCCTATCCCTACACCTCCGTCAGGGATGCACGAACATCAGCTAGAATAAAGGATGTCCATATCCCGATCTGTGGGCCTCCCATCCTCTCCTTAAAGAAAGGAGCACAGGGAAATCGGTGTGTCAGTGTTCTTCGAAGTTGCCCCCAGGGCTCCTGTTGGCATTTTCAGTTTGAGCAATGAGTATAAAGGAGAGTACAGCCCATCCTGGATCAGGCCCGTGGGCCGGTCCATCTCGTCCAGCAGCCCCGTCACAGGGACCATCCCCTGATTGATGCTGAGTCCCAGCCGGGAGGCCCCGCTGCCGTGCCTTCCAAGCTCAAGTTTTACCACGAGGCTGGATGCTTTCAAATCTCTCCACTTCTTAGTAATTTTGTGATCATTAGCAAATTACTTAATCTCTCCAAGTCCCAACACCCTTGTGTGTGAAATGGAGATGAGGATCCCAACCTCACAGGGCTGTTTGGGGATGAACTTGAGGTGACACAGGCCAAGGGCACGCAGCACAGAGCCAGGCAGAGTCGGGGGCACGGATGTCAGTCACCACCCCTCTTCTCACCTTTTCCTAACCTTCCCAGAACATGAAGGAAGTAAGTGATTGACCAAGAGTGGTGTAGTTGAAGAGTTAATTCCTAGGGAAATTCCAAATGCATCTTCTCCAAGAAGCTATAAAATCCATGGGGCCAGGACATCCAAAAAATCTATTTAACTCCTAATGCACACATAGTCCTTTGGAGGTTTTATAGATGTTTACTGTTAATAAAGGGGGAAAAAAGACTTCATCTTGTGCCCTCTACCTGCACACCCTAACTCCCTGGTGGATACCTTAAAATATCAGCAACATTTATTGAGCACTTACTATATGTGACAGCAGGGATAGGAATCATCAGCCTCACTCTGTGGACAAGGTAATGAGGCATAAAGACGGTGGGTCACAGCCCAGGCTACATATCTAGTCAACAGCTTCAAAATCCAATGTCTCCTTGGGGCCACGCAGAGAGTCTGTTTAGAAAGACTTGATACTTCACTTAAATGTCAGAGGGGAATTAGGCAGTCTATACTGGCTATTTTTCCCAGAGAATTGCCAAAATGTGTGTTTGGGTGGGTGTGAGTGGGAACAGGTACATAGAGAGGGTGAAGAGAGGTAGGGTTGCCAGACTTAGCAAGTGAAAATACAGGGATTCCCAGTTAACTGTGAATTTCAGAGAAGCACTACAAATAATTTGTTAGTATGAATAAGCCCAAATATTATATTTATACTAAAATATTACTCATTGTTTACCAGAAATGCACATTTAACTGTGCCCCCTCTATTTGATCGGGCAACCCACAAGAGAGAGGATTGACCTGGGAAATTTGATTAGTGATGCCAACACTGGGATTGGGACTGGGGTCCCGGTAGAGATGATGGGGGGTCTGCTTTAGTGGAGGGGGGACTACCTTTCAAAAGTCCTGCACCCTAAGACCCACCCACCCCCACTGGACTTTCTGTGGATGACTCAGCGAGCACTGAATTCCTGCAAGTAAGGGGAAACCCAAGGGACAAAGCCCAAGGGACTACGGGAAGTTCTCTGGGCAACATGATTAGGGGAGAAGAAAGATGGGTATAAAACAGGGCCTCTTGATTTTAAAGGGCTTTCGATGGCCTCCTTTGAGAAATTCAATGCCAATTATAATACTGTTGCTATGAGACATTATGATTCTGTTTGCAGCTATCATCTGTCCTAGATACTTGGAAATGACACCCACTCTACCCTGAGGACTAGCAATCCATGTGATTCATAGAGCGTGGGGAAGGACGGAAGACACAGGGGGACACAGGAAAGGCCCCAGCAGGAGAGAAACACACCCTCAAATGAGGAGACTCTGGAGGTCGGTTTAATGAAGGGACCATTTTATAGTGGGCTCAGGAAGACGCAGCAGCCTGGAGCTAGAGACAGCTGCAACACTACCCTGAGGCCCTAAGGATGGGGGAGAGAGTGGTAGCTGATCCCAGAAGGAGAGAATTGTGAATGTAGGATCACCTTGCCACAAGCTGTGACTTCACAGCCCCAGGCAACCCCAGAAGGAGGGAGCTTGGATAATAAGCACCTGGCCGTCTCCGTCTCCTTCTCCCTCTCTTTGATTTCCCACTGAGGCTTCCCACTGGCCAAACCCACTCATCATCAGCCAGAGGGCGAGGAGGCTCACAGATATAGTCCATGGGTGGAGAATGGTGGAGAATGGGATTGGAACAGCGCACACACACACTCTGCTGGAGTCGGGGAGCTTCCTAGAGGAAACGTACTTGGGCTGAGTCAGGGAGGACAGATAGCAGCTGGACAAACTAGCAAGAAGGGCAGGGGCACTGGGAGATAGCTCAGGCTATAGGAATAGCACACGTCTACGTCTGGAGGTATAAGGGAGCCAGGAATGATCCAAGAACCACAAGCAGTTGAGTTTATGTCCTCCAAGGACAATAGGGAGGGCTAGTGGGAGGAGAGGATGATAATTACATGGTCACAGATTGTAATAACTAACATTTATTGAACACTTACGATGTACGAGACTCTGTGCTAAACACTTTATGTGTCATCTTATTTAATCATTCCAGCAAACCTATCAGCTAGATACTACTATTGTCTACATTTGAGAGGTTAGAAGACCAAAGCATAGGAAGTTTTAGTAATATATCCAAGGTTATAATGCTGGTAATTGCAAATCTGGGATTTGAACCCTGGAAGGCTGTCTCCAAAGCTCACACTACTAACCACGACTCTTTTCTGCTTCTGTGTGCTGTATACCAGAGGTCGCCCAATCTGGCTGCCCATTGGAATCACCTGAGAGATCTTTAAAGTGCTGAAGTCTAGGCTCCACCCAAGATTCTGATTTAATTGTTCTGAGGGAGGCCCAGGCATCAGTATTTTAAAAAAGCTTCCCAAGTGATTCCAAGGCATAGCCAGGCTTGAAAACTTCTAATATACGCCATACCCTTTAATGCCAGCAAAGGAGGGAGGCAGGCAGTGGGAATGGGCATGGGGGGCCCTGCCTTCTCGGGTATCATAGGCAGCCCTCTCTGCACTGGCTCCAGTTCTTTAGGTCTTATTAAAAGAAATGTTGCCTCTACAACATGTATCGTCATGCACCAGGAAAGGGAACCGGTCCCTGCCATCCTCCTTGTGTGCTTATGCCACAACTGAAGTGAGGGAAGTGGACAGTTTTAGATTTTGCTTTAGTTGCCTTCCAGATGACAATTCAGCATTTCTCTGGTTTCACTTCAAGACCAGTGCAATCCTTTTAGTCTGCGGTGACTCCTGGGTCTGTTCCAAGAGCATGAAAACAAATGTATTTTATTAACTTTAAACAATGTATACATAATTTTTTGTTCCTCCCAATGAAGCATGTTTGTAACCGTTTTTAGTTTGTTAAAGTTGCTGAAATGCAATATACCAGAAGCAGGTTGGCTTTTACAATGGGGATTTATTAACTTACAAGCTTACAGTTCTGAGCTGTGAAAATGTCCAAATCAAGGCATCATAAAGACAATACCTGGTCTCTGAAGACAGGCTGTCAGCAGGCATCCTCAGCTCCTCTGCCACATGGCAGGGTACATGGCGGATCTCCTGGTCTCTTCCGGGTTTTGCCGCTTTCAGCTTCTGGCTTCTCTGTCTGTGGCTTTCTCGGCTTCTGCATCTTTCTCTCTCAGCATCTGTGTGTTTCTCTCTTAGCTTCTGTTCTTTCTATTTCATCCTCTTATAAAGGACACCAGTAGGAAGACTAAGACCCACAAGGGCATGTTTCAACTGAAATAACCTAATCAAAAGGACCTACCCACACTAGGTCCACACCCACAGGAACTGATTAGCTTTAATAACATGATTTTCCAGGATACATACAGCTTCAAACCTTCACAGTGACTAATCCACGCACCTTCATAGTCCCTCAGTTTTTAACCCAATCTCTATGACATTGTAGTTATATCATCACTTACAAATTTAAGGATTTTAAATTTATGAATTAACATTTCTCCTTTATTAAATTAAAAAATAAAATAAGGTGGTTGTAACAAGTACTCCATACACTGAGATGTAAGCAATGTCACATAATGTTTATTTTTTTTAATTTAACAGCCTTAATGAGATTTAATTAACCTATCATACAATTCACCCAATTAAAGTGTATAACAATGTTATTTTTAGTAACCATCAGTGCAATCTAATTTTAGAACATTTGTCTCCCCAATAAGAAACACCATCCTCTCAGCAGTCACTCCGCACTCTTCCCCACTAACCTCCTGCAGCCCTAGACAACCATTGAACTACTTTGTGTTTCCATAGATTTACCTATTCTGAACATTTCATATAAATGGAATCATATAATATGTGGCCTTTTGTGTCTGCCTTCTTTCATTTAGCCTAATGTTTCAAAAGGTTTGTCTACATTGTAACATATATCAGTTCTTCATTCTTTTTTTTAATTGCTGAATAGTATTCAATTTTATGGATTTGCCACTTTTTATGTATCCATTCTTCAGCTGATGGCCATTTGGTTTGTTTCCAATTTGTTTGGCTATTATGAATAATGCTGCCATGAACATTCCTCTACAAATTTTTGTGTGGATGTATATTTTCATTTCTCCTTTGTATATAAGGTCAAACTCTATGTTTAACATTTAAGGAACTGCCAAATTTGTTTTCCAAAGCAGCTCCACCATTTCATTCCCCCACAGCAATTTATGAGCGTTCTAATTTCTCCACATCCTCACTAAAACTTGTTATTGTCTATTTTTTTTATATATATGGCCATCCTAGTGGGTGTGAAGTGGAATCTCATTATGGTTTAGATGTGTTTTCCTAATGATGATGGACTTCTTTTCATATGCTTATTAGCCATTTAACATCATGTTTAGAGAAATGTCTGTTCAGATCCTTTGATGTTTTTAATTGGGTTCTTTATCTTTTTATTGTTGAATCATGAGAATTCTTTATTCTGGATGTAAGTCCCTTATCAGACATATCATTTACAAATATTTTCTCCCATTTTGTGGGTTGTCCTTTTCACTTTCTTGATATCTTTTGCAGGACAAAGATTTTCACTTTGATATAGTCCAATTAATCTATTTTTTCTCTTGTCACTTGTACATTTGGTGTCATATCTAAAAAAACCATTGCCTAACCCAAAGTCACAAAGAATTGCTCCTTTGTTTTCTTGTAAAAGTTTTGTAGTTTCAGCTCTTACATTTAGGTCTATGAGCTATATTGAGTTAATTTTTGTGTATAGTTTATCCAATTATACTGGCTCTATTTGTTGAAAAGACTTCTTCTCCCACTGAATTGTCTTGGCACCCTTATCAAAAATCAGCCGATGATAAATGTGAGGTTTATTTCTGTACCCTCAATTCCTTTGATCTGTATGTCTGTCCTGATGTCAATAGCACACTGTTTTGATTACTACAGCTTTGTAGTAAGTTTTGAAATCAGGAAGTCTGAGTCCTCCAACTTGTTTTTCTTTTTCAAGACTTTGTCACATCTGGGCCCCTTGAATTTCCATATAAATTTTGGGATCAGCTTATCAATCTCTGTTCTTCAGACTGTATAATCTATATTTGGTGGTTGTACTTTAAGTCCAGAATTTCCATTTGATTCTTTTCTAACTCTCTATTGATATTCTCTATTTATGTGACATTTTCATCATATGCCTCTCTAGTTCTTTAAACATGGTTTTCTTTAGTTCTTTGGAAATATTTATAATAGCTGCTTTCAAGTCTTTGTTAAGTCCACCATCTAGGCCCCTTTAAGGGAAGTTGTTATTGCACACTTTCCTGTTTCTTTGTGTGTGTTATTTTGTTGTTGTTGAAAACTGGACATTTTAAGTGATACATTGTTGCAACTCTGAATACTCATATGCCTGGAGATTGTTTAGTCATTTGTTTAATTGTTTAGTGACTTGGCTGAACTACTTCTGCAAAGTCTATTTCCCTCATAGTGTGCAGCCTCTGATGACCCTGCTCAGATTTTTTCCCTTATTATTATCTAGGGCTCCTTAGAGAAATGGTTGATTTCAGTTCTGGAGCAAAAGATTTACAAGATGAACTGCGACATTGGATTATACCAGATTGTGATGAAGCTATCAAAGACCACTTTTCTCCTTAAGCCTTTTCTCAAAGTGGGCAACCAGAAGCATCACCCAAAGTTGTAACTTCTAAAAAGATTTCCCTTCCTTATTGTTTTTTAGTGCCATCCCTGAGTGAGGTTGTATGTAGTGGCTGTGTACTTCCAGCTGGTGCTAGCATTACATGCAGATTCATTTGTGAACCTGGGAAGTGTTTCTCCTTCCTCCTTTAATTGGTCAGAGGTAGCTCCCTGTGAAGTCATTGGTATAGATTATAGGAGAGGCAGTGGAGCAGTACTAGCAGGTACCATGGGAATCTGAGCTACCTCCTTTGGAAATGTATTTGTGAATTCTGGACCTGCTGGGGTCCATTTGCATTTCATTTTTAATGGAATACTGTCACTCATCATCACTTAATGTAGCTTTTGCACAGATCAGGAATGTAAGTAAAATGGGGATGTGGTAGGAATTGCAGCTCCTGCTTCTCTCAAGTGTATACAGGTGACACTAATCTCTGCAATTCCCTCAGGGATAGGCATGGGGGAGTGAGGGCTTCCACTGGCCTTTCCACTCCGAGAGCCCTCACTCCAATGGGAATGAATATGGGAATTCTTCCAGTCATCAAATGCACCTAATCCCACTATTTGGACTAGGAATGGATTTATCCCCCAACTCTATCCATCTCCAGACCTCCATTAGCCCCTACTCTGGCCAGTGTATTATGGTCTTTGGAGATCAATATATGCTCAAAGCCAGTATCTAAAAACCTAAAAGTTCACCTTCCCCAGCGCAGTCACCCTATAAATGACCGGGTTCTTTTGGGGGAGGATTAGGGAAAGATTCATCATATATATATCAGACTCCCTCTCTGAATGAGCCCTCCCTAAGGTGCTCTAGATCTGTGAACTGGCTTATTATATGAATTAGTCAGCTTCGCTGTGGAAACGACTATACCAAAATCAAAGTGGCTTACAACAATAAACATTTATTTCTTTTCATATTACAGGACAGAGGCTGTAAGTTAGCTGCTGTAGCTCTGATCCACATATCTTTTCACTCCATTTCCTTAGCATAAGAGACCTAGCAGGACTGAACATTTAATCAACTACCTTGCAGTCTTTAATGAAGCCTGGGTTTGATACTCAGCCATTTCTGCAACTGCATGAAAGGTGACCCTGGCCTCACTTCTGTTGGTCAGCCAATAGATCTATTTCCCTTGGGTCAGTAATCCTCTTGTGAACCAGCCAGCTATGACCAGGGAACTGTGGGTGACTGGGTGAAAACACGGCCACCCAGGCCCACCCCTTATCAGGATGAGGCAAGAGGTACAATTCTTCATAAAGAGATTTTAGATGGGTACAAATCATGTCTATACAATAGCAAAAGAGAAGGGTCCACGGTATCGTGGGATTGAGAACCTCTTCTTGACCAAAGAGGGATGAGAAATGAAATGAAATAAAGCTTCAGTGGCTGGGAGATTTCAATTGGAGTCGAGAGGTCACTCTGGTGGACGTTCTTATGCACTATATAGCTAACACTTTTTAGGTTTTAATATATTGGAATAGCTAGAAGTAAATACCTGAAACTACCAAACTCCAATCCAGTAGCCTTGGCTCTTGAGGACAGTTGTATAACAATGTAGCTTGCAAGGGGTGACGGTGTGACTGTGGAAACCTTGTGGATCACACTCCCTTTGTCCAGCATGTGGATAGATGAGTGGAGAAGTGGGGACAGAACCTAGACGAAGGATAGGGTGGGATGGGGGGGGTGATTTGGGAGTTCTTTTTTATTTTTATTTTTTATTCTTATTCTTATTCTTTCTGGTGTAAGGAAAGTGTTCAAAAGTGGATTGGGGTGATGAATGCACAGCTTTAGGATGGTATTGTGAATAGTTGATGGTGCACCATGCATGGTTGTATGGTATGTGAATATATCTCAATAAAACTGAATTTAAAGAGAGAGAGAGAGAGAAGGGTCCAAATGAATCACTTCAACAAGGGATTTGAAATATAGATTCATTTTCTTTAGTAATTCAGATCTTGTTATATATTATAAGATTTACCAGTATGTTTTTGTTTGAGCCCACACACAGGTAAATCTCTACTCTCTGGCATCCAAGAAAGGAGAGAATACTCAGAACAGTGTGGGTGTTCCTGTGAGTGATGAGTTGGAAGGTTTCTTTTCAAAGTTCTTAGGAACCTGTCTTAGTTTGCCAGACGGCTATGACAGATAGCTAAACAGTGGGAATTGTCTCATGGGTTTGGAGGCTAGAAGTCCAAATTCGAGGTGTCCACAAGGTGGGGCTCTCCCCTGGGAGTCTGCGGCATTCTGGTGCTGGCTGCTGCAATCCGATTCCAGGCTTTCATCTCTTGCCTTCCAACACATGGCCAACTCTCGCTCTCTGTGTCTGCTCTTCCAGTTTCTGCTGACCTCTGGTTTCCGACTCCTCCCTGTAGCTTTCTCTTATTCTGGCTTCCAGTTTCTTCTCTTTATTAGGCACCCAGTAATACAGATTAAGGCCCACCCTGATTCAATTGGCCCACATCTTAACCAAAATAACATCTTCAGAAGGCCCTAGTTACGATGGGTTCACACCCACAGAATGCAGATTAAGACTTTGTGGGGGTTCATAATTCAATCTACCACAGAGCCTAAAATATAAATTTACAACACTCATGCTACACTGGTTCCTCCACACCTGCACCAGGTAGCTAACCTGGTTTATTGGGTTTGAATTTTCAAAACCTTATCTAAGATTCCCAGGGCTTTTTTCATTGCAGGTGAAATGGCTCCAAGAAAAAGGTAGAGATGGGCTTTAAAACTATTTTTTAAATAGGTAATATTTGTTCTTGGCACTGATGTAAAGTGTAAAAAGGGTATTCAGGGACTGGTAAGTGTCCTTGTCACTCTAGTCCCCAGCAGCCACTTCAAGCCCAGGAGAACTGCAAGGTCAAATGGCTTGTGCACCTGTAATTTAAGTAGATGTCACCAAATCTCCTTCTACAGATGCTGTAACCATTTATACTCCCACTGGAGACATGTATTAGTTCTTTTCTCCACTTACTTTTGCCAGCATATGGAATTACTAAACTTTTTATCTTTGCCAACTGATAGATGAAAACTAGCAGGTTTTTTCTCTTAGGAAACTTGTTTCTCTTATGAGTAAAGTTAAACATGCTTTTAAATGCTTAAGAATTGTGTCAATTATCTGTTCCTATCCTGTAGGATCCAAGTTTTTTTTGTTTTGTTTTGTTTTTAATGCCATTTGTTCCTCAATCCCCTTCTATTTACCCAAAAAAGATAACAAAAAAGGAAGCTAGGGAGGAGGAGGAAGAGGGCTGACCCTTTTACATTTGAAAGACATATACCCAGCGAGTGAAATGGCAAGTCTTGGTAACTAACAGGTAGAACCTGAGGGGAAGTAATCCTGTAGCAACCACCTTGTGGGGTAGCTTGATCAAGGATGTTATCTCTACATCTCCCCCACTCATTTTGGAGCAGCGTGAGGCAAGTACCAGCCAAGAGCCTCCACTCACAGGCACAGCTGCCAGATCTTGCCCAGGGTGGGAACCCATCTTCCTCCTCTGCCCGTGGAACTTCCCCGCCTCTTCCTAGCTTCTGGTGGCTCCAGTTGTTACTTGGTTGGTGGAAACATAACTCCAATCTCTGCCTCCTCCTCGAGGCAGTCCTCTTCCTGTGTGTCTCTGACTTCACATGGCATTCTTCTCTCTGTGTCTGTGTCCTTCCTCCTCCTCTAATAAGGATGTCAGTCATATTGGATTGGGGCCCTCCCTGATTCAGTGTGACGTCATATTACTTGACTACATCTGCAAAGATCTGTTTCCAAATGAGGTCACATTCACTGGACTTGGGGCTAGGACTTCAACCTATCATTTTGGAAGGCGCAATTCAATCTATAACACAGACCCAAAGCTTCAGGCTGGTTATTCGTCAATTTTTCCAGTCTGTTTGGCATCGGTACTTGGTTTAGTACTTTATTTGGCCCCTGGGCTGTCTTTAGACCCCTTCCTTTACTCTACATCCAACACAACCAGTCCCATCCCATCCTACCCTAGATCTTGAAGCCCTGGCTCCTTTCACAGCTTTGGTCCTCCAACGAGCTTGGCAAAGATTTTAAGACCTGAAAATGAACTTTATTTTGCTAAAACATAGCCATAAGTTGGATCCAAGATTAGTGTTGATGGTATTGTTTTCTAAATTCTCTTAGTCAATTGCAAGTAGGTTTAAACAGCAACAAGCATGGGTATTCAAATTTATCAAAAGATTGCTTGGCTGCAGGTCCTGGTTGGCAAATCCGGATATGTGTATCTCTTGCACTGCCTCCAACAGCTCCTGCAGGATCTTCTTCCCACTGGGCTGATTTCTGCCCCTCTGGAAGTGCTTCTCCAGATTCCTCTCACAGAGCGAGTAGCTGAGATACGACCAAGATTTCCTGTTGTCATTTACCATAGAGCTTCACCAAATGGCTATGCTTCTGGCACTTGTTAGCACATCTGGCCTTTCAAATGCCTCTTGGAATTTTTGTACCAAATTACTTCACAGTAACTTGGTTACCTGCATAGAACCCCAGGTAGACTCCAGGTCCATCCTGAGTTTTGGCTCTCTACGTCCATGGACCATGAGCTTCAGATCCCTTATCCTGAGATGCTTTTAGCTATGTATCAGCTGCAGCTCCTTTTTCTAACACTGGTTAGTGGGAATGTAATTTTGATGAGGATCAGAAACATCCTTAGTGGCCCCATATTTAAGGAGTATCTAGGCTAGGGGCTTAAGGTAAACCTGGATGGCTTTGGCATGGAGGTTTCCACACCTGAGGTCAGTCCACTTCTCACACAGCAACCTGGCCACTTCCATCTTTCTGTCATGGCCAACTCCACAGCTTTGATGTCTTCACTGTCTTGCACATTCACATCCTTTGCCTCCAGGACAAACTTTACCAAACCTAAACTTCCATTTGGTATTAGAAGGATAAGGGAAGCAGCACCATTAAGGTCTCTCACATTAGCATCTGCACTCCCACCCAGCAGGAACTGGTCAGTTGGTTCAGTGTTGCCATGGATCTGGGCAGTCCTATCCCAAGTTGCCTCTGATGTCCACTCTGGCCCACATGATGTCAACAAGCATTGCTACCGTTGCTAACAGACCATTGTTGGCTGCATATATGAAGGCTGTGCATCCACAAATTCTCATTTCAATCTTTCCTTTGGGGGACACAGTTTACAAATTCACATCTGCTCCCTTTTCATGAAGAAGTTCAAGACCCTCTCCTTTTCATACCATGCAGCTTTGATGAAGTCATTCTCATCTGCCTCATCAACTTTTGAGCCTACCTGTAGACATAGCTCCAACAGGACTTGTGTTTCCAGAGATGGTGGCTATGCTAAGGAAGTGGTACCATTGTCTTCAGTTACACAAGGGTCAGTATCTTTCTTTAGCTGCAATTTTGCGATGTCTTCCTCATCAGCTTGCACAGCTCAAAGAAGGGGGGTCCAGCCATACTAGTCTGCCCTGACTCCAACAGGTCTTGTACATTCTTTTGGCCATCTTGCTGGATAGCAGCAAGTAGAACCTGGACAGCCTTAGTGGGACTCTGCTCATGTCTGGGCCTCACCACCTTATGAAGGACAGAAGTAGCATTTCCCATACCAGGGGTGTAGGTGGAGATTGAGGGGCTGCCCTGAATGATATTGCTATAGAAGAAGTGAAGAGAGCAGAGGGAATTTTTTGGTTAAATCAAGACTTATGATACTTAGAAGTCCTATATTTCCTACTCCTTGAGACCCAAGTATAGTAGCTAATAGGTCTGTTTCCTGTCTCCTTTGTAATGCTGCCACTAGGTTCCTCCTAAATGCAAATGTGACAATGCCCCTTCCAGACTGAAGGTCCTCCCTCTAGTGATCTCCCTGTTGCCTTCAGGATCAAACCAAAAGTCTTTAACACAGAGTAAAGACCCCATATGACCTAGACTTGCCTCCTCCATCAATCTCATCACCCACCAGCCCCCTGCATGTCCCCTACGCTCCAGTTACAGCAAGTCCCATGCCTTTGCATAAGATGAATCTTCTGCCTCAAAGGCACTCCCCACTTGTTTACTTGGGGAAATTTCACTCCACCTTCAAGACTTGCTTTTTCCTGTGGGGCTTTACCTAGTGCTCACATCCCAGCAGATGTGATCTCTAGCTTCTTTCTGTTGCTGCAGTCTCTGCCTCTGTGACCACACCTATCATGCTAAATTGTCAACACTGGTTTCCAGATCTGGCACCCTGAAGAACCCGAGAGCACTCTGAGAGCGGGTGCTGTGTGTCCCTCCTTTCTGGGAGCCCAGTGCCCAACACACACATGTGTTCACTGCATATCAGTTAAGGGAATGCAAATATGAAAAAACTGGTAAGATGCAAACCATTTATTTCCATGCAAACATGGGTAACCAGCAGATTTTCCCTTTTTAGAATGTATTTGCCTTCTCTCTTCTTTCCTTGTATTTTAATCTCCTTTCCATTCTTTTTTTGCTGCACTTCTCAATTCCTTTTCCCTCTCTCCTCTACCTTTCCTTAATCTTTTTTTCTTTCCTTTTTTCCTACTTCACCCTTTTTTGTCATATGCTCTATCTCCTCTGCATTCGCCCCTTCATATTTCCCTTCTCTCCTGTTTCCCCACTTTTCTCTCCCCACACCTTTTCTTCTCATTCTTCTATTCTTGTCACTTCTCTCTCTGCCCCATGCTTCCTCTTTTCTTCACGTGCATTATGAAAACACTAGTTTGGCAGCCATTGCTATTTGTCCATCAATATCCACCCTCCTTACCTTGTGTTTAGTAGTAGAACCCCCTAAGTTTCAGCTGAGCCCTGGTTACCTAAGTAGAGCTTCCCTGCAGCTAAGTAAGGTCACGTAACTAGGTTCTGGCCACAGGATTGTAGGCAGAAGGATGGGGAAAATTAAAAGGAAGTTAGCTGTTCGGTCTATTTCTCTTCCTTCCTTCTTTTTATCTACACTCATTCTTTCAATGATCTCTTTGAATCTCAAGGCTTTAAAGACTACCTATCAGTTGAGGACTCACAACTTATCTCCAGCCAATCTTTACCTGAACTCCTGATATGCACCTATAAGGCTACATGACAAGTAAATGCCTCATAGGAGTCTCGTGTTTGGCATCTCCAAAACTAAACTCCTGATCGTCCCTCTATACTTGCTTCTTGCACACTATAACTTTGCTTATGCTTATTTCTGTCTACCCCCTGCCCTTACCCCCATGAAGGCAAAGATATTGATCTGGTTTATTCACTGAACTATCTCCAATGTTTTAAACAACTTAAGGTAGGAAAAAACTGTCCTCCAACTGACTCATGGTGCATAACTGCTCATTTCCTGGACTACTGGTCAACTTTGGCTTTAACATGAAAGAAATTTGAAATGTCCAGCTTGTTTAAGTTATGTTGTTTGGTCTCTGTTAAAACAGCTAAACAAATTACTAATCATCTCAATATTTTAAAATCTTAAAAAAAAAAAAAAAAAAAAAAAAACCTAATACTCCAAAAGAAGAAAGAATTTTCATGAGAAAAAAGAATGAAAATCTCTGGGTTTTTACTTTTTATTGCTCTGGTTCTCCCTTTCTGTATCCACCAAATACTTCAAGTTCTCATGTTAAATTTTCATAGCTCAATATTAGTAACTAAAATAGTAAGGTATACGTATTTGTCCTCATAAATAATAGAGATAAATATTGTTTATGAAAATCTAATCTTGTCAGTGGTTGTTTTTTTCCCTACCCATTTCTCTTCTGTTGTTAGCCCCTTCTCTTGCTCTAAGTCTTGCTCTAATTCATGCTGTAAGTACAAACAAGCATAAAGCAATTAAAAGATTGCACACATTAAAAAAACATGTGGAAGAAATGAGACTTTGCACCACTCATTATTTTTGTTGTTGTTGCTATTTCTATTCCCTGCCTTAGGAGAAGAGAGAAGGGGAATTAAACATTTGCTGCACGCTTATTACATGCTAGGTGAAAATCAACAACAGCAACAACTAAAATTCAGTGCCTAGTGTATGCCAGGCACTCTTCTTGGCATTTTTGGCAATCCTGAGAACCCCACAGAAAGGAAAAAGGGAAGCTGAATTTCTCAGGCTCTCCTCTAGAGGGAGATTCTGCTCTCCTTTACCTGAAGCAAATTGCCTCCTAAGGTCAGTGGAGGCAGTTCCAAGACTTATCCCTCTCCCAGGCTGCAGCTCCAGCAGGTACCCTCCATAAATCCAAATTGAAAGGTTCTATTCACTCCCACCGAAGTTCAAGAAGCATTTTCTGTGTGCCTATAATATGCCAGGGAATATGGCCTTGGCCCTCCCAGACCTGGAGAGGTGGGCACACATGCCACACACTGCAGAACGTAACACACACGGCAGAGCTCTGGCCGCAAGCAAGAGCAAGATGGCACCAGAAGAAAGAAATTTCATCTGGAAACTGAAACTTTAGAGGGAGCTGGGCTTGGTTGGAGGAATTACAGATTGTAAGTCCATAGGCCTGGCTCTTACATCCCCGCAGGCCAGGGGGAGTTAAGGGCCCAACAATTGCTTCTCCTATGGGCAGATGCCTACACAAAATCACATGAGGGGTTCCAGAAAGCATCCAAATAACCTCCCCTTCGTGGATGCTTTGTGCTCCACCCTTAAACTGTTGTTTCTTTGGGTCTTACAGCCTCTTCATTTACTGAGGGACCCATATGGCAGAGCCCCTAGGGAAGGGAATCAACTCAGTGCAACTCTGGCCTTCAGGATGCTCATATTTTAGAGAAAGAGGAAAGCTTATAACTAGCTAACCATATCACAGTGAGGTACTGAAATCACACAAGCACTTATTTCTCCACTCAGTAAATATTTGTTGAAATCTGCTTTGTTCCAGTCACTGTGCTAGATACTAGGGGTGGGATATGATAGTGAACAAGAAGATAGCACTGGTGCTTTTGTGGGGCTTATATTCTCATCACGGGGAGGAGAGAGAGATTTAAAAAATCATCTGTACACACATAAATTTGATAATTTCCTTTAGTGATTAGTGCTTTGATGTCATTAAAAATAATGAGATTTGAGAACATCATTTGGTAAAGAAGGTTGACCTGAGAAAGTGATATTGTAGCTGAAGCTGAGAAGATGAGAAGGAGCTAGCATGCAAAGACTGGCAGGATAAGCCTCCAGGAAGAGGGAAAAGAAAGCAAGGGCTGTGAGGAGGGAAGGATCCCGGCCTTCCTGAGGAGCAGAGATAAGGCCAGCGTGGGGACGAGACAGGAACAGGAAAGGCTATGGGCACAGAACTATGGGCTTCGCCAGTTCATGGAGGTAAACAGTCCGCGTTGTTCTGTCATGGAGAGCCATCTGAGGGTTTTAAGGAAGTGACCTGATCAGATTTACATTATTTAGAGGTCATTTTGTGGAGAATGGATCGTAGGGGGAGAAGTAAAAAGCAGGACAGTCAGTTATGAGGCTCATGCTTCAGCCCAAATGAGAAATGATGGTGGGGAGATGGAAGGTTGTGAACAGACTCGGGATCTATTTTGCAGGCAGAACCAACTGGTCTTGTTAATAGACAATATGTGGAAGACGGGGGAGAAAAAGAAATGAGACTAATAGTTTGGGGGCAATTAGCTGGATGGTGTTACTACCAAGAGGAGGAAAATACATTTCAAAACCCAAGTATCACCTGCCTGGTTATGATGATCATCTGGGGAGGGCAGAAAGAGAATTGCCTGTGCATTAAGTCTGAGGCACTCTGTTTAGAGGCTGAGCAGAGGAACTGGCAAGGAACATTGTGGGGACTCAACCAGTGAGGAGGAGAAGCAGGAGTGGCATTGGAGAAGCCAAAGAAGACAGTTTCAGGAGCAAGAGAGTAGTCAGCTGAATTGAATGTTGCTGAGAGGTTGGTTAAGACAGAGAAGTGAGCATTGGATGTGGCACTGTGGAGGTCATCAGTAACCTTGGCCTCATGGCTTTGCTGGAGGAATGGATGAAAGCCCTGACTCCATGCACATAGGGTGCCATCCAGCCTGCCTGAACTCACCTTCTGTGGCACTCCTTTGGCCTCAATGACCTGGATTTGCATCCCGGCTCTTCCACTTACTACCTATGTGAACTTGGACAATTTACTAATCCCTTCTGAGCTTTAGTCACCTCTTCTATAAAATGGGAATAACTTCATCTTATAGAATTGTCATGGAGGTGGCTAAACATGTTATGTAAAAGCAGTAGGTACTGGAACACAGGAGGTGCTCAATAAGGGGTAGCTTTATTACTTTTACCATCATCTCGCCTATGTTCCTTTTCCTATACACTCTGGATAGGCAACCTCCCCTCTTCTCTGGGTAACTTGACAAACCCAAGCACAAAATCACCTTCCCTGACACAATACCTTACATGAGCTACCTGCTCAGGAAATACTTGTGGTAATGATAGCTGAATGAGAAAGATTTGCGGTGTCAACAGACCCTCAGAGAATAAGGGAGAATAAAATGATCATTTCCTTCCTTCTCTCTTTGCAAGGACCCCCAGGGCCCACATTATTTCAGAATTACCAGGGGGCTGAAAATTTGCCCCTTTTCCCATCATTAAAGATCAGGTTGCCTTTTCTTAAAGCTTACCCAGTAATTGTTCATTGAGCATTTTCTACTCTCGATATCACTACTCTCTGAAGTGGAAACATCACTCAGAGAAAATCAGGTTTAATAAGATGATTTGAAGTTTTATTGGATATGCTTCATAGATAGGCATTTCGATTAGCAAATCAGAAAACAAAAGTTTAATTTTCAGACCTAATGCAATCTAGCTGCTCCTAAAACCTCAGAGAAAAGCCTTAAGTTTGTTTCTTCCAGCACTTCTTATCTTCATTTAGTGACACTCATTTATCCATTAATGGACCACCTCCTTTTCAGAAAGATCCTAAGACACTGTTTTATTACAAGCTCCCCCAATTACAAAGTGCCATCTTCACCACCACACTGAGAATAATTAGAAAGAACATCCAACTTAACATCAGAAAATCTGTTTAAACCAAGGTGGTGACACTTCCAAGCTATGTGTCCTTGAGTACATCAATATATTTCTAGCTTTAGTTTTCTCATCTGAAAAATGAGTGTAACAACACTTATCTTACAAGATTGCTCTGAAAACTAAAAATGACAAAATATGCATATGTAGTATTATTATTCATGAACAAAGATGGGTCATTCATCATACAATGAATATTCATTGAGCATTACCATGTGGCAGACACTTTACTAGGTGGTGAAGATACAAACCCAAAAATTCATAGTTATTCACCCTAAGGAGCTTTGACTCCAGTGGGGAAAACATAGCTACAAGATGGAGAGATGCATGCTCTGATATGGCTCTGGGTACCAGGGAGCCAGAACAACACTCAGACTGGGGTTGAGGGTGAGGGTGGTTGGAGGACTTCCTTAAGGGGGTGTTCTGGTTTGCTAATGCTGCCAGAATGCAAAACACCAGAACTGGATTGGCTTTTATAAAGGGGGTTTATTTGGTTACAAAGTTACAGTCTTAAGGCCAAAAAGTGTCCAAGGTAAGTCATCAACAATACAGTACCTTCACTGGAGGATGGCCAATGGCATCTAGAAAACCTCTGTTAGCTGGGAAGGCACGTGGCTGGCATCTGCTTCAGAGTTCTGGTTTCAAAATGGCCTTCTCCCAGGACATTCCTTTCTAGGCTTCAGCTTCTCTCCAACATGTCACTCTCAGTTGCTCTTGGAGCATTTGTCCTCTCTTAGCTTCTCTGGAGCAAAAGTGTGCTTTCAAAGGCCGTCTCCAAAATGTCTCTGTAAACTGCAGTTCCTCTCTCAGCTCCTGTGCATTCCTCAAAGTGTCCCTCTTGGCTGTAGCAAGGTTGCTCCTTCTGTCTGAGCCTATATAGTGCTCTAGTAAACTAATCAAGGCCCACGCTGAATGGGCGGGGCCACGCCTCCATGGAAATTATTTCATCAGAGTTATCACCTACAGCTGGGTGGGTCACATCTCCATGGAAACAATCAAAGGATTCCAATCTAATCAGCACTAAAACGTCTGCCCCACAAGATTGCATCAAAGAATGCTTTTTCTGGGGGACATAATACATTCAAACCGGCACAGGAGGTGACCCTCGAACTGTCTTGCTACAGCAATAAATCAAATCTCGAGTCATTTTTCTGTGGGGTGGTCTGCACAGTCTGTGGTCCTGGGTCCTGGGCCCTGAGCCAACTCAAAATCCTCCTGGCCCCTTAAGGCAGGATTTCTTACCTCAGTACTACTGACATTCTGGGCTGGATAATTCTTTATGGGAGACTGTTCTACGCATCATAGGATGTTTAGCAGCATCCTTGGCCTCTATGTCACAAGATAACAGTAGCACACAACCCCCACCCACACCACCAGTTGTGACAACCAAGACATCTCCAGACACTGCCAAATGTCCCTTGGGTGCAAAACTGACCTACTGCCTTAAGATCATGGGAAGCCAGTGCCCAGTGCAAATAGCTCTAGAAGAACGGAACTCAGGCAAGTAGGACCTAGACATAGAGTAAGGAAGAGCTCAATAAATACTGAATGAATGAATGAGCCACCTGGAGCCCCTGCGATGTGTTCCTTTTGGGTCTCATCCAGAAGAGCCCTGAGCTGGTAATTTAGTTCTCAGGTGACCAAGTGAGATGTAACAATAGTACCACATGGCATTTATATACTGCTCCATACAAGTTGTATGATATTGGGCAAATAGCTCAAACTCTCTGAGACTCATACTCCTCAGTTCTTAAATGGAGATAAGTCCTGTCTTGCAGGGCGGTTGGGACAATTAATTGAGATAATTCATTTAAAGCATACAGCACAAGGGGTCTGGGCACTCCTCCGTTTAGTGCAATTGACAAGAGGAATCTTAACAGAATGCCCAACTCCTGCCATTAACCTTTACCATGGAAATGGACTAAGGTAATTGGGGCATACACTGTTTTTGCTACAAACATTTGCAGAATGCCAGACACTGGGGCATCAGCTATCCAACTCATCCTTAACAAGCAACCTTGTTAGATGACAGAGACCCAGACAATTGTGACTGTCTGTACTAGTGAACGCAAAAGACTCAGTCAGCACTCAGGGCCATTTGGCCCATTCTCCACAGCCACCGCTCCACCACATTAAAGCTTGGGAAGATCGTGGGTCTGGGGAAAATGCTTCGTGTATTCTGTGTCCTGTAGTTTCGTATAGACATAGATCATCAGATCAGGAAATGTCTTCTGAAAATACTGGGCAGGATCTCCAATTTTCAACTTCATGCTGAAATGAAATAAAAATGACTTGACAGGCTCTCCCTCAATTCCTCTTCCCCCTATATCACATACAGCTCTGGAGAATTCTTTGCTGCCTTAATTCCTTGAGTACAATGAGGAAGGACTTTGGAATCTGACAGAGCAAGATTCACATCTGGAGTCTTCAATTAATTGTGCAATCTTTAGCAACTTAATCTTTCTGAAACTCAGTTTTATCATCTGTAGAATGGAGCTAATACAAGTCCACAATCCTTAAGCCACAATTCCACAATTCAAAAAAGCCCTGAGAACTATAAGGTTTTGTTTGTTTGTTTGTTTGTTAGTTTGCAGCTACCATTTTTAGCAGCAAAAGCTGACGACGAATGTGGAGCCATTTTTAGACTCTGAAACTGCATTCGCTTCACCAGCTGCCCAGTGCCCCTGTGTTTCTCCACAGAAGGGAGTCCCTAGCCTTCCAGTCCGTGGGGCTCAGCCAAAGCTGAAAGGAAGACGGAGCAGGGCCTACCGTGCATGCCCTCATTAATTGTAGGGTCCTTGTGATCAAGGGTCCTTGTAGGGTCCTTCCCCAAACAGAAGGAAATAATTACTTTTCTTTTCTTTCATCAAAATAAATTTTCTATTTTCCATCAAACAGTGCAAATAAATTTAGAATTGGAATTTCTTTTCATTTTTCTAATTTCACACATTATTTACAGCAGTGGAAGTAACACTTACTCTTTATTTGTTTTTTCATTAATGTGTGCGCCCAGATTCCGAATGAACTTTAACAGGTCACCCACACTGTCCTGGTAGAAATTGCGGCTTTTTTCATAGAACTTATTCATTTTTCTCATAACACGTTGGTCTATCTAAAAAACAAAACATGACGCAAAAAAATGTGATAGGAACACAAAATAAATGCTGATGGAATGTCAGTAGAAAAAGACAAAATACAAATTTGAATATATGTCACAAATACCACTAATTAATAAAGCTGTTTAATAGAGAATAAAAGAATGAAAGGAAGTGTTGTACGTCAAAACTCTAAGTCTAATTCTGTTAGGACGTGGGATTATAGGTAATTTAAATTTGTGTCTCTAGTTTCCAAGGAAATTGATTTTATAAAAACTAGCTCTATTAAAACCACTTTAAAAAATCTTTGTCTGCTACCCTAGAAACTTTGCTTCTCATACTGTACATTATTTTTATTCTCATGGCTATTCTTCCAAATTCACATTTGATTAGATATCCTCCTTAAATGGAGTTGTCCCAACAGAAACCAGGCCTGTCAACCATTTGCGAAATGGATGTGTTTTTATTTTTAAGGAGTGTATTTCCAAAGGTTGTTTTTCCTCGCCGCTCAGTCTCCCGGGGTGATTCCTTATGATGAATGCTCTCCTTCTCTCTGCTTGTCACCCTTGCAGACTGCACCCATGTTTAGAAGGAGTTTGGCATAAGAGAATGATATGCAACATCCATGCAGCCAGGGTGTCACTTAGGAAGAGTAACTGGTGACTAGACCAGGCTGTCTCACGTGAAGATGGTGCTGAGGCAGCCCGGGTGTATTATGTGAGAAACACTGAGCGAGGCGTACGCAGCAGGATGGAGGAAAGAACATGGGAAAACGTGGGTTCTAGACCTGGTGCTGCCAAAATTTAGTCATGTGACCATGAATATAGGCAAGTAGCTAAAATCAACAGAAAAACAAAGTATGAAAAAGGAATTAAAGGTAAGACCCTCAGTCAATGAAGTTTTGGGGAAAGAACCACTGGAATGGGAAACAAAATAACAGGGTTCTCTTCCCAGCTCTGGCTGTCAGCCCTGGGCAAGTCAGGAACCACCTCTGTGCTTAAAATGTCCTCCAGCAACTAAAATGATTGAGGAACTTGATGCCATTTCAGCTCTGGCTTGAGTACTTGACCTTGGCAGCCAAACTACTGAGATTCAAATCCTGCGGCACCCCTACCGGCTCTGGGCCTTTGGAAAAATGACTTGTCTGTGCCTCAGTGTGCCTATCTTCCAAATGGAGACAATGGCTTCAGAGTTTGTTACAAGGATTAATTGTGGTAACACACTGTAGTGCTTAGAACAGTGGTTGGGGCATTGTCAACACCATAACACTGTTAGCTATCCCTGCCATCTGCTCTGATGTCAAAGCTCTGTTTCCACAAGTTTAAATTTTAGCTGAAGTGTTATAGACATTCATGCAGCAAGGAGTCACGGCTCACCTACTTAGTGCCTGGAATACAGTAATGGATGAGACAACACACAGCCTCTGACCCCATGGAATTTACAGGCTAGTGGGGAAGACAGACATTGGACACTACGCCAGCAGTTATGAGCATGATGTGTATCCCAGACACAGGTAAGAGAAGGAAAGCAAAGCAAGAGCCAGAAACAAAGAGGAGAAGCAGAAGCCTAGGAGGACTAGAATGGGTAATATGTGTGAAGACCAGGGGCTACGGACCCTCCCCCAGTGCTTTGCATGTGTCTCAGGGGTGCTCAGCACATGTCACATCACCATTCCTTCCTTGGTCTCTCTGCCTACAAGGATCAGTCATATTCTTCGTATCCCGATGGCCTTGCACTAGTCTTCTACATCATTGGTACCTGACAGGTTTGCCAATTAATAATAATTAAAGGTCTGACAGTACCAACTAGATCAACATGATGATTGATTTTGTAATCACTATATTTAGTTCAAGTTGGGTGAAACTCTTCTTGAAGAGGAACGTGAAGGATCATCTTTTCTTTGTAGTCTGTTTTCTCAGCCAGAACCTGGGTCTCCACACAGATCCTCGGAGCTGGGCTATTCACCGACAGAGGAGGTGGCCAGGCTCTCCCTGGACTAAAATGTCTCATGGTGCAGAACCTCCTTTGGGCTAAGCTCAAATTAATTGACTGCTCCTGTCACAAAGACAAGAACAACGCTTAAGGGACATATTCACGGGAAAGGTAAAGGCTCATGGGCTTTTCCTCAGGACGAGCTTGGACAAGGGTATCAGGAGGGTCTGGGGCCTGGAGGAGTGAGGGAGGGGCCTGACTTTGAAAGGGGGAGCAGTGACGCAAAAGGGCAAGGTGCGTACTGGGTATGGGGAGGGAGGGAAGGAAAATCACCTCTTCCACTCCCCGGTTACATGGGCCAAGTAAGAAAAGCTAACATAAAACATTTACAACCTCTAGACAGAAGAAGTAATGACCCTTTTATACAGATTCTTATTCCTGGAACAACCCCAACCATGGGAATTATCTGTACCTTACTAGTCCACTGGTCAAAACTTCTGGAAGGTTCATGTGGCCCCTGATTCAGTTTTTTGAGGATCTCGCTTGTAGCTTTTCGTACTTTGATGTCAGATTCATTTCCCAGACCCTGAAGGGTCCTATAGCGGCTGCGGATGACAAAATTATCATGATGACTCCCTCCTTTGCACTCTTTCCAGAAAGAAAAAAACATTAGATTTTTGTTTTTTAATAAAAGTCATAATACCACTGTCTTAAAAAATTCTGCATAATGAGAAAGGCAGGCAACTTTTTCACCCTTATCCTTCAGAGGAGAAAACCAAACTCGAGAGAGGCCAAGTCACCTCTCCAAGGACACAGCCAGCTGGTGCCAAGCTGGAGGAAAGCCTGAGTCTGCTGGTTCCCAGCCCCAGCCTCAACCCACACCATCATGCCCTCTTCATTCTTGAGGCTTATGATACAGGTTCAAGTTTTACCTACCTCTCCCAACTCCAAAAGAAAGGATGACCCAGCATTTCACAAAGTGGAGTCTGTAAGTTTTTCCCTGGAGAGAACAGGTGGCGAATGAGATCCTGAATTTCCTCGTCTGGATAAAGCCGAATCACCTCTTCATTACTTTGAACCTTCAGCGTCTCAAAAGGGATGTCTCCTTTCTTTACCACATATAGGACCAGCCGTCCAAGAGCCTGTACAGAAACCACAAAATGAAGCCAAAGATGCTGATGGATTCTCTATCTGAATAACCGTGGAGGGAATGGTGCAGGCCATAAACAAATGGAAGACAGAGGAATCTCATGGAGTATGCAGACTGGTTAGGGAGAGAAGACACAGGTTTGTACATAATTCTTCAAGGCAGTAAATGGTCCACACAAGTTTTATTTTTGAGGAGCAAAAGATAATCCTGGGCCACAGTTGTCAGGGCAGATTGATGGAAGAAGAGGGATTTGAGGAGGGCCTTAAAAAGATTCGATGGCATTTACATGAACAGAGGAAAGGGAGAATGGTTTAATCAAGGGAAATGCTGAGGAACTGGGACTTTGGGTCCAGGGCTATGGTGAGCAGCAGATAAAGGGGCCAGTCCAGGTTGGAGGGACACAGTGATGGCCCCAGGAGTTAGGCCATGGCAGGGAAGAAAGACAGAGACGGAGCCAGCATAAGAACTCTCTGCACCAGCCAGGCAAGATACCAGTCAGGGCAGGAGCTGAAATCTGGAACCATCAAACCACAAAGGCCAAGCTTTAAACCAGCAGAGGCAGGAGACCAGACAGATGGTTGGAGAGCTCTTGCCCGGTGGCTTGAAAACTCAGCACCCTGGGGAACGCAGCAAGACGGAGACTGCCCTGGCAGGGTCAGAATCAGCCTGGGACCATTGGTCTGCACAGGCCAGGCTCCATCTCCTCTCAGGTGGAGCAGCCTTTTCAGGGTCTCAAGCTTAGTCTCTTTCACACTGGAGGTTGACCACATCCTTCCCCGGAAACTTCGAAGGGCCTCAGTATCTGGCCATCTTCAGAGCTCAGCACACAAGTCTGATAGAACGGGAAAAGAAATCCATTTCCTTTATCCCTAAGCAGAAGGTGTTTCACTGGAGAGGAGTGTGTTGTGGCACACTCAGTTTATTTACTTATTAGCTACTGGAGGAAGAGAAAGAGCCAAACTACATTCAGAAAGGTGCCAAAGCAGCAGCCAACTCCACCCAGACCCGGACCTTTATACCTTCCACCCTCGACACTGAAAGCTCTACCCCCAGGATGAGGCCCGTGGAAAACTGTTGTCTGTAAGGACTGAGTGAGGACAGCAGGCAAGACTGGGGGACACTGTGGACCCTTTGGAGACACCAACAATTATTTTTATAATTAGAGTTTTGTTTTGTTTTTTTTAATTTCCATTTCTCAGCTTAAAAACAAGAAAAAAAATAATAATAGTCCTGTGTTTGTCCAGATTTGAAGTATCTCTAATTTGTCTGGAACTATATCTGGCACCATTCCCAAACCCTAAATTAATTGGTAAAATCAGAAAGAGACATGAATATTCTTTCCATCCTGATTTAAATAGGACCATTTCAAATATAGGTCATAGGAAATTAAGAAACGAATGAGCAAATAAAGGAGGAAGTAGAAACATGAACAAGTAAACTGGATTTTAATAATTACCTCTAGATCTCTCTCGATTTCCTGCAGATGTCCAGCATACTTGACACTTTTATCAAAATCTGCCAGGCGAACAGCATTCTTAGAATCTAAGGGATAGTTTACAGAGATGCATTGAAAATCCTCATTCTCGTGTTGTGAGTCAATTAACTTAAATAAGTATGTCAAACAATGTACAATCCATCATCTCTGAAGAAGACAAAAAGAAAGTTTATATCTGTATTGCTGCTTATTCCTCAAAACACCCTCATGCAGACTGCTTCATTTGGTCTATTCAGTATCTGACAAGAGCAGTGCTTACATTTTTTTTTAATTTTATTTTGAAATAAATTCAAACTTACAGGAACAGTTGCAAAAACAATACAAACCCCATACACAGAACTCCAGCATACCCCGACCCCCCCTCCCCCAATACCCCGATCCACCAACTTTAACATCCTGTCACACCACCATTTCTTTCTTTCCCTCCCTCCCTCCCTGTCATCCATCTATTGCTCTGTCTTCTGAACATATGAGAGCAAGCTGCACACATCTTTGAACAAACAATATAATTCACATAAACATTACCCATTAACAGAACATTCTTTTATGCAATCCCATTAAGTGCAGCTAAGAAGTTCAAGAAATTCAACATTGATATAAAGCTTACATTCTATATTTCCTTTTTTTTTTTCTTATGCCCCAACTATGTCCGTTGGAGCCTCCTGTCCTCCATCCTCAGAGCCCATCCAGGATCATCCTTGGCATTTAATTGTCATTATCTATTTAGACTGTCTTTTTTTTTTTCAACTGTGGAAACACATATACAGCCTAAATCTTCCCATTCCAACCCCTCCCTAGCATTCCATTAGTGGGATTAATCACATTTAGAATGTTGCAATGCTATCACCTTCCAACCATCCATTTCTAGAAGTTTCCCTTCACCCCAAACAGACACCCTACTCTCATTTCTTAACTCCCCATTGCCCCTTCCCCCACTTCTCGTAACCCCTACTCTACTTTTCATCTCTATGGTCATACTCTCTGATACTTCCTTTGTGTTTAGCATGGGGCTTTAATTTAACCTCCTAAATCTATAACAACCTTGTTTTTCTTTGATACCAACTTAACTTCAATAGGACACATAAACTATGTTCCTATACTCTTCCATTCCCCCACCTTTATGTAGTTCTTGTCAAAAATTACATATTTTACACTGAGTCCAAAACCACTGATTTATCATTACAGTTTATGTATTTTAGATCCTGTAGGAAGGAAATAGTGAAGTTACAAATCAAAAATACAGTAGTATTGGTATTTATATTTACCATGTGATCTTTACTGGAAATCTTTATTTCTTAAATGTGGTTTCAGTCAATTGTTTAGAGTCCCTTCCTTTCAGCCTGCTCAATTCCCTTTAGCATTTCTCACAGGACTGATCTACTGGTGAGGAAGTCCCTCAGCTTTTGATTATCCAGGAATGTTTTCATCTCCCCCTCAATTTTACTCTCCAGTTGCTTGTGAATTTTCTAAGTCTCTGATGGTTACTGACTTCTATTTGTATTCCATTGTGGTGAGAGAATGTGCTTTGAATAAATTCAATTATATTTTTTAATTTATTGAGGCTTGTTTTATGTCCCAGCATATGGTCTATTCTGGAGAAAGATCCATGATCACTAGAGAAGAATGTGTGTCCTGGTGATTTGGGATATAATGTTCTATATAGTCTGTTAAATTTCTCTGTATCTCTCTCTCCTTTCTTTGTTTCTCTGTCAGTAGGGTTCCCTTTAGTATCTGAAGTAGGGCAGGTCTTTTATTAGCAAAATCTCTCAGCATTTATCTGTGAAAAATTTAAGCTCTCCGTCAAATTTGAAGGAGAGTTTTGCTGGATAAAGTATTCTTGGTTGGAAATTTTTCTCTCTCAGAATTTTAAATATGTCATGCCACTGCCTTCTCGCCTCCATGGTGGCTGCTGAATAGTCACTACTTAGTCTCATGCTGTTTCCTTTGTATGTGGTGAATTGCTTTTCTCTTGCTGCTTTCAGAACTTGCTCCTTCTCTTCAGTATTTGACAGTCTGATCAGAATATGTCTTGGAGTGGGTCTATCTGGATTTATTCTATTTGGAGTTTGCTGGGCATTTATGCTTTGTGTATTTATATTGTGTAGAAGGTTTGGGAAATTTTCCCCAACAATTTCTTTGAATACTCTTTCTAGACCTTTACCCTTCTCTTCCCCTTCTGGGACACCAATGAGTCTTAAATTTGGATGTTTTATTTTATCTATCATATCCCTGAAATCCATTTTGATTTTTTCAATTTTTTTCCCCATTATTTCTTTTGTTCTTTCATTTTCAATTATGTGGTCCTCAAGGACTCTGAGTCATTGTTGAACTTCTTCTCATCTTGTATTATAAGTATCCAGAGTCTTTTTTATTTGGCCAACAGTTTCTTTAATTTCCACAAAACCTTCTATTTTTTTAATTTACTCTTGCAATTTCTTCTTTATGCTCTTCTAGGGTCTTCTTTATGTCCTTTATATCCTGTGCCATGCTCTTCTTCATGACCTTTATATCCTGTGCCATGCTCTCATTGTTTGTCTCTAGTTCTTGATTAATTGCACCAAGTACCTTGACTCTTCTGATCTTTTGATTTGGGTTTGGGTTCTCCATATCATCTGGTTTTATCATATGCTTTAAGATTTTCTGTTGTTTTTGGCCTCTTGGCATTTGCTTTACTTGATAGGGTTCCTTTCAGGATATAAAAAATACCGATGTCTAATTTGTCAAATCCACAGCTTGATGGTGTACACTTTCTCTAACTAACCAGCAGATGGTGTCCGCAAGTCACCTATTCCCCTCAAGTCAGTTCTCCCCAACTTTGTCTTTGTGGTGTACAGGGATCTGATTCTTGTGGGGTTCAATTGGTGCATTAAGTTTGGGTGTGTTGTTGGTGCTGTCTGCCCTGAATGTGGGGCGTGTGTCTGGGTGGATAGGGAGGCAGGGCAGCTTTAATAATCAAACCTCCCAGGTGTTCCTGGAGATTTAAAGCTGTTGCAAGAGTCTAAGCCTTCATTTCAGTCTTGCCACAGATTGTCTCTCCCACTGACCCACCATTCCTTGCTATTGGTGTAGGGTCCCTGGGATTTCTGTGCTCTTCCAGGACCTCTGCTGAGAGAAGGCTGTGCCACATCACGAGTGCGCGCCAGCCCTCCAGGGAAGCCATGGACCGCCGGGCCGTGCAGGGGCGTTCCTAGCCTGCTGTAAAGATGGTTGAATGGGGCATATTAATTTCCCCCTTTTCGCACAGCTCTGCCTTCCCAGCTCTGGACAATTAGCTGTGGGTGCACTAAAGGCCACTGTCCATGGCCAATATTGTGGCGTGTGCACGTGCTGCGGGAAACACTCCCCATCACACTGGGACCCTTCGTGCAGCCCTGGGCTATAGCTCCGGCCCCGGGCAGGAGCATCCCCAGCCCGCTGGGGAGGTGGCTGTAAGGGGCGCGGTTTCTTTCCCCTTTTGACTCCCCTCTGCTCCCTGGCCCTGAGACAATCAGCAGTGGGCTATCCTCCATGCCAGACACCAAGAGGTT
The DNA here is from genome assembly GCF_015220235.1 of Choloepus didactylus. Lineage (NCBI taxonomy): Eukaryota > Metazoa > Chordata > Mammalia > Pilosa > Megalonychidae > Choloepus > Choloepus didactylus. The sequence goes on along the minus strand of NC_051308.1, from coordinate 80,610,077 downwards.
GGCACATCCCGCTCCTGCTGTTCTTCACTGCGTGGTTCTCACCATCGTAACCGCAGCTGCTCCCAGGATTTTTTTTTTTTTTTAAAAGAACTAGTCTGTCTCCAAACGCCAACCCATGGTTTCCCCGCACTGCAGTGCAGCCACCAGACTTTCAACCAGCTCACTCACTTGTTTCAGAATGCAGACTCCCCGTCTCACCAAATGCACAGTCCCTGTGGATTTAGCAGACCTTGTCCAGCTGGTGCATCACTGGAACTGGTATCCTGGGTCACTTTCTGGCTTTTATATAGTATTTTTCATGGAGTTGTTTTTTTGCCCTGTCTTACCTAGCCACCATCTTAGGTTCTCCGCTTACATTTTATTTTTTCCAAGCTGGGAAGAAGGGGAGTAAATTTGACCAGCTCCCCATTTGTGCAATTCCTGGGAGCAAACAGCAGAGATTTGTGAAGTTGCTGGCGAAAGTTAGGGTTATATCCTATGGCTGAAGAACAACTAAACAAAAACAAGCCACTAAATCCAGGGCCACCTGAGCATAGCTTCCCATCAAATCAAGCCACTCACAAGCCACTAGTATATTTTAAACAGACATCAAGGTTCAACCATTTGCTTGTACTGAGTCACTGCTTCTTTGTCCACTTCATGTCCCACATTACAATCTTCCTTCCTTGAAAGAAGCCACTGAGTCCTCCAAAAGAGGGATGAATGATTAGAGAGGCCTCAGGGAGTTAAGAACATGATGAAAGGTGGGCAAGTCCTCTGAGAGCTGGTTCTTACTTCTGGCTTGAAGGAATCTAAGAAAGAAGGCTGGAATAGGATGATGACTGGTGCAATTGAGGGTTTCTAACATGGACCTCAAAGTTGTGTTGGAACCCAGAATCCAACAAAAATAAATCAGTAACTTACTCAACAAGTCTTTATTGAGGGGGAAATGATGGTAAACAAGAACATAGTCTAGACCCTGGAGTTTAGAGTCTCTGGGAGATGAGATAGATATTAAATGAATAATTATATGACCAAACACAAAATTACTGCAATTGTGAAAATGCTAGCAAAACGTGCAGGATGCTATGAAGGTATCTTACAGGAAAACCTACCTGGCTATGAGGAGTGTGGAAGGAGAAGTCATACTTAAGGAAGAGACACTTAGACTGAAAGGTTGAATAGAATTTGGAGAGTTGAATGGAGTGGGGAAGAGAGGGAAAAGAGAATTCCAAATAGGAATTCCTGAGGCAGAAAACCTGGAGAATTCTACTGTAATGGAAAGAAGGCCTGGGAGGAAAAACAAAGGATCAAGTAAGAAAGTGGACTGCAACGAGGCTGATGAGGCAGATGGGGTTCAGATCATAGACTGGGGATTGTCTTCAGTTATTTGAACCAACAAACTCCTTTAATTATTTAAGCCAATTTGAGTTTTTCACTACTTGAGTTTGAACAGACCTAAATGAAACACTTCAAATCTCTTTCAAGACATGATTCTTTTTCACAAACCCCAATTTTTTTATTATTACAATCAGCAGACATAATCAAAGTGCCATAAAAGTTTCTAAACACGTATACACTTAGTTTCTGTATTTATATAATCATAGACAGATGTGATAGTTAATTTCATGTGTCCACTTGGCTAGCTTATTTGTCTAGTTGTTTGGTCAAGCAAGCATTGGCCTGATTGTTACTGTGAGATTACTAAGTGGATTTAAATCATTGGTCAGTTGCTTGCATCTATGGTTGATTACATCAACGAAGGAGATTGCCTTAAGGGGTCTCCTTATCCAATCAGTAGGAGGCCTCAGAAGGAGATTGGAGGATTTCAGCAGATTTCTATCTACACTTCAGATAGTCAGCTTCCCCAGGGAATTCAATGTCACCGTCACTGAGTTTCCAGCTTGTAGCCTGCCCTACAGGATTCGGACTTGCCAATCCCCATGGGGGCATGAGCCAATTCCCATAATAAATCTCTTAATATTTACACACACACACACACACACACACACCCCTCTTGTTGGTTCTGTTTCTCTGAAGAACCCTAATGCAATTATTAGAGTGGATGGGCAGGGTCCAGATGAAGTCTGCCCACTCCACCCTTTTGCCAGTGAGTCAAGAACCTCAGTCCCTTCCTTTCACTCTGCTCTTCATTCTCACCTCACTCCCACCAGAGACCTATCATCTGAATTGCCATGTTTTTTAATTTGTGGTTTTAAATATATATGTATGTAGGTTGCTTGAAATTAATAATTTTTTTGCTTCTTAGGTCACTGTTTTCCACCAGACTCTCTCTCTCCTTCCTTATGCATATCCTCCAGCAGTTCTTTTATATAGGGTTGGTAGTAGTAAAGTTTCTGAACCCTAGAATGCTTAAAATGTATTTATTTCGAATAGCATGAGCAATAATTTGACTATTAAAAAGGTTCTTTCTCTTCAGCTCTTTCTTGTTGCATACAGGTGGCTGAAGAGAGAACTCATAGGCTAATATGATTCTGATTTCTGTGTTGGTAATTTGTTTTCCCTTTGGAAGCTTTTGAGTTTTCCTCTTTATCCTTGATGCTTTGAAAGTCCTTTATGATGTGACACAGTGCTGTTGTTTTTCCTCTTATTTATCTTTATTGACTTTTAGTGAGTCTTTTCAATATGAGAATTGATACCTGTCTTTAGTTCTGGGAAATTCTGTATTTTTTTTTTCAAATATTGCCTCATCCGCATTCTCTCTCTGAAATACTGTATTTGGGTTCTCTAAGGAAACAGAACCAACAGGAGATATCTGTACATATGAGATTTTATAAAAGTGTCTCACACAACTGTGGGGATGCACGAATACAAATAATTCCATAGGGCAGGCTGCAAGCTGGCACTCCGATGAAGGTTTTCAGTGAGTTCCCCAGGAGAGACTAGCTGGCTGATGCAGAGATGAAAATCTTCTCTTCTGACTGCTGAATTCATCAACTCTCCTTTTAAAGACTTCAACTGATTGGATCAAATGTCTCACATTGCAGAAGACACTCCCCTTAGTTGATTATAGATGTAATCTGCCATACATGCAGTCAATTTACTGATGATTTAAGTCCATGAAATGTACTCGCAGTAAGTTCGGCCAGTGCTTGCTTGGCCAGACACCTGGGCACCATCACCTGGCCAAGTTGACACATGACCTAATCATCACAAATTATTAGATGAATGCTGCAACTTCTGGTCTACCCTTCACAAAACTAAATTTTTAAAATATACTTTCTATCTCTTTATGCCTTTCTGCTATGTCCTAGGAGAATTTCTCAGGATAATCTTCTGGCTCACTCATTTAATCTTTAACCGATTTCTGAAGGTTTTTTTTGAAAATTGTTGTAAACAATTGTATTTTTCACTTCCAAGCTTTCTATTTGGCTCTTTTCATAATGTTTATCCTTCTTTTTGGATATAATAACCTATCTTTGTTCTCTGGTTTATTAATTATACTTACTTTAAAATTGGATTGTGGTTACTCAGCTCTGATTACTTGAGTGTAAATTCTTGAGCTTGATGCATCTCTTTAAAGGTATCGGCACTCCTCAAACATCTTAAATGATTTTTTACTGTAAGCCCATCTTTGCAGCTGAGAATCCCTGATGCCCTGTGAGTTGTTTCTGTGAATGTCACCCAACAAAGAGCAGGGATGGAAGCAGTTGCCAGAGCTCCTGCTCTGCACTGTACTCAGCGTAAGTCAGGGCAAGCAGGATATGCCACTTAGCAGGGGGTGCCTTAGCAAACAGTTGTCTGGGTGTAACTTCTCTTTGCCTTTCTTGGGATCACCAACCACCCAGTGTCCCAAGCAGCATTCCTGAAGACAGACAGCCCTGTCACAGATGTCTGATCCCTGGAGAAGGGGGGATTCACAGGATTTAATCTGCCTACTTTCTACTGATTTAGCAATCCTTCGGTAGCCAGTCCTTTGTCCTTTCCTGCTTCTGCCTTCCCCTGCCGCTGGGAGAGATGTTCCTTTGTGTTGTTCCAGGTTAGAGTAACAGTTACCTGTGACTTTCTGTATGTCCTTCTTCAACCCCATCTTATCCATGCTGAGTCTGTCTAGGATTCTTGCCCTATAAAAAATTCCTCTTTTATTTTGAACTCAGCTATAAATTCATTTTAAATCGTTTTTTTTCCTTTTCCTTTAAGGATTTAATGCAAGGAATAGAGTCTGCAGCATGTGTTCAGCGGTTCATTACCTTGAGGTAGAAATACAATCAATTCTTTGTTTTTCAAAATTAAAAACAGATGAGATGGTGCAAAAAATTCCAAAGAATAGGTAGCTCAAAGCCCATTTCTTATACGCTGTGTTATATGACATTTTAGCATCCAGATCGGTTGTGAGAATTGGGAAGACCCCTGAAGACCTCTGGCTAAATCTTGAAGACTCTGCCTCACTCTGTAGAGCTACACGCAACTTTTGGCCCTCTTTAGCACCCCCAGCAAAGTGCTAAAAACCAGGGCAGAGTAGCACCAGCACCTGCCCGCAAGTTAAAGGCCAGAGCCTAGTTGTTTTCTTATGTATTCCTCCTTATCTCTTTCAGATCCTTTAATACTGTTCTCTGCCTCCTGATACCTGATCCACTTTTTCCTCTCTTCCCTTACTCCTGACTTAAATCTCAATGCATGCCTATATGTCATGTCCTGTTTCTTCTTAGAACCGTAGATAATTGCTAGGCCTTTGTTGAGTACTTACAATATACCAGGTGACTTGTCTACTTAAAACATTACACTTAGTCCTCACAGCAAGCTTATGAAGCAGGCATTATCAGTCCCAAATGAGGAAACTGAAGCTCATAGCATTAAATGACTTGTTCAAAGTTACAAAACTAGAAAGTGGCAGGACTGGGCCTTAAGCCCCCCTGATCATCGCTAAAGCCCAGGATCTTTCTACTGTACCATATTGTCTCCTGGGAATTTACACTCAGTTGTACTTCCTTCCTTTAATGTTGTTTTCATTTATTTTGTTTTTGGCTTGGACCAGTGGATGCTGACTTGCCCTGCCAGTTTGGAGTCTATATTGTCACCCTGCTGCATCTTGCCCTCACATCTCCTGTTTTGACCTTAGTTTTGCCATTGAGTTTCACAACGACTGCCCCTCTGTCTGTAGGAACTCACCTTCAGGATTCCCTGGTTTGCAAACTACTCTAAGAATTCAAATTTCTGGAGCTGGCTCCCTCCAAGACACACATTTATATTTGCATTTTTCCTAGGGCAATCTAAGGTTAGCCTGGTATTCCCCTGGCACCCAGCAACCTCCCTGTGTGGTAGGGGAACCCAGTTATAATAGGTAGCAAGGAGGGACTGCACTGCAATTATGAAATCCTTGCAATAATCCTCTGAATTGTTTATCTGTGAAAATTTACTCTATACCCTTCTGAACCACAATGGAAAACTTTTCCTTTTGTAAACAAAGACTGCAATTTCTAACAAAGGATTGGGTGTTGGGACTCACCTATCAGAATGTTTTGTGGGTGCAGATCCTGGTGAGCATATCCCACAAGGTGTAGTTCTGCAACAGCCTTAAATATAGACAATAGCGCACTGCGGGAAAACTCATCTTCTGCGTTTTCTGCAGCTCCTCTGCAGTTCATGGCCAAGTGCTCCTCCAGGGTTCGCTCACAGAGGGCAAGACACACATACAAACAGTCTCCCTGACTCTCAGTCCCATAGAATGTCACTAAGTTACAGTTCTCTCGGCTGTTTTGCAGACAGGAGACTTCCTTTTGTGCAAGTATACTGCCTTCACAGAATCGCTTCACAGCTGCCTCTTGTCCCTCGTAGAACCCCAGATAGATTCCCCCTTCGGATGTGTCAGCAATTTTATACTCTTCGTCAATGAAGATCTTGAGTTTGCCAATCATAGGGCGGTATATCCTGTGGAGATGTTTCAGGGCCTCCCCCCAACGTGAATTCTGAGGGTTCCAGTCCTCAGCAGGAGGGTGAAAATCTTCTCTAGCTCCATTACGGAGAAGAAATTCTACAAGGGAAATGTCATAATTCCGCCTCGCTATGATAACAAGATTCCCACAGTCCACGTGGGCTCCTTTGTTGCATAGCAACCGGGCAATTTTCTCCTGTCTGCCTTGGACAGCAACCAGCAGTGCTGTATTGCCCTCGCTGTCTGTGTCGTTAACGTCTATATGCTCTTGTTCCAGAAGCATCTGCACCAAACCCAGGTGCTTCTTTTCCACGGCCAGAATCAGGGGCGTTTTCCCTCTTTCTCCCCTCACGTTGACGTCAGCCCCATGGTCAAGCAGCAGGCGAGCGATGGCCTCCACGTTCTCCTCGCGAGAGCTCATAAGAGCGTAGATCAAGGCGTTTCTGCCCATATTGTCACGGGCATTGACAGCTGCCCCCATCTCATCGAGGAGCACCTTCAAGGCATCTACGTGGCCATGTTCAGCAGCATCCATGAGCGCCGTGGCCCCTCCTTTCCTAAGCTTCTTTTGATCCTCCTTTGTCTTTCGCCCCAAATTCACCTCTGCTCCGTTTTCATGCAGGAATTTTAAAGCGTCCACCTTACCATACACAGCAGCTTCCATGAAAGCTGTAAAGCCATTTAAATCACACTCGTTGACTTCTGATCCTTTAGAAAGGAAAAGGTCGAGCAGCTTCACATTTCCCACGATCCCAGCGACAAGGAAGGGAGTGGCCCCATTCTTCTTCCGCCTACAAGGGTCGGCGCCGTGCTGAAGCAGAAGCTCCACCATGTCCTCACTGCCAAGTTGTACCGCGTTATGCAAAGGTGTCCAGCCCCCATCCACTTCCTGGAAGTTGACATCAGCCCCCCTTTCCAGCAAATTCTGGACCAGCTGGATATTTCTCTTTTGAACAGCCTCGATCAACAGACGATTGTCCTCCACTGCAGCCCTCTCACCACTGGAGGGCGCGAGTCCCTCCTGGGGGTTGTTAGGGCTCTCGGTCTCCATGATGGAAAATGCCCCTGGCTACAACTTTCTGTCCTTTCTTTGGGAAGAGTGAAAATTTATCTCCTTTGGACTGGATCTCAGAGACATCAAATGCTTAGAAACTCCTGTCAGGGTAAGGAAGGATGATCTTGCTGGAGGAAGGACAATGCTCCATGAGCCTTCCGACATTTCACCTGGAAACAGGAGCAATACTTTGTAATTTTATATTATCCCAAAAAAAGTCTAAAAATATAGAAATTCATTTTACTAACAACTTTTTCAAAAAAATACCTATTTAATACAGAACTTGCTTTAGTATAGATATTATGAATATATAAATTTAAAAATAAGAAATTATTACTGTTTAGTCCACTGCCCAGAAACAGACACTGTTGATATTTTAGAATTTCCATAAATATTTACTGAAATAGTTGTGATCATGCTGTGTAAATAATTTTATATCCTGCTTCCTTCCATTTAATGCCATAATAGAAATAATTTTTTATTTTATTACAGTCTTTTAAAACATTTTTAATGACCATGTAATATGCCATAATGCAGTTAATTCCCTATTACTGAAATTTAAAAAAAAAAAAATTTTACACAAGTTTTTTAAAATACAAAAAAAAAATTGAACAATTCTGGATAATGTTGCAGCAAACAATTCTTTGTATATAAAGCAATCCAATTGCAAAGGATTGAATGAATGGCCACAGGATATGATTGTTTTTCAACTTCTCAACCTATATTAACAAGTTTCTTTCAATACCACATAAAAATACTCTTAATAGAAAGAGGTGATCTCTTGGGAAAAAAAAAAAGGCCCTCATATAATAAGAAAAATGTGTTTCATGGTTTTTGTCAATTTGCTTTTCTCATACTACCAGGAAGGTTGATCACTTTCAATGTGTTTGCTGACTCTATATCTCTTTTTGTACTGTGTGCTCATGTCAGGAGTATAAGGTAGGGGAAAGAGCTCAGGTTTTAGCCTCAGCAAGACCTGTATTTGAAGCCTTAGTTGTGTAACCCCAGACTTTACTTCTTGATTGTGTTTAATCTTAAACTGTTAACTTAGTCTTTTTGAGTCCCAGTTATCTGTTCCCTTAAATGGGAATAATAAATAAGGTCATGTGTTTAAAGTGCATTATAGTACAGAATGTGACAAATATTAGGCACTTTATAATTGGTAGCGATACAATATCCTTTTAAGGGAAAAAATAATGCACTTATACTCCCCACCCATGTGCATATAGGTACTACACAAATGGGGAGCCGGGGTTCAATTTGATCCAACCACCCTAAATCAGATCTGAGCACTACAGATCCAATTCAAGCATCAGACAGCCCTAAACTGTTAACCTGAATATTTAAATAGCCACAACTGCTACATATTTCACAAAGCAACTGTTTCTCAGCAATTTCGACACTCAACAGTCTCAAAACCCTCAGAGGTTTAATCAGTTATGCAACATAAACAATTTCTGAGCCACCCAGCTTTCTGTGCAAGGAAGTCTTTGGGACAAATGCTTCTGTTGACAGTCTCCATGACAAGCACGTGCAAGACAGGATGGTATAAAGGAACAAAGGTAGAAAGGTACTTGAGGAAACCCTGGGTAATAGATGAGAGTAGAGAATAAAAATGCTCCAGTCAAAGAAGTGCAACAGACAAGTCCTGCTTTTAGTTTCGTTTTCTCCAGGTGATCAGAGGTGCCTGATAAACAGAGGATTTGAATAAATAACGTGTGAATTGTGGCAGGATCTTTGAGGAAACGGCTCTGGACCAAAGGTTCCCAGGGCTGCAGCCTGCTCTGCACCAGTCGCCGGGCTCTCCCTGGCTTTCATTCCCCCACACCCCTTTCACCTCCAGTCTCCCTGCTTCTCAAAGCCCAAGAAATCCTTCAAACAACTTAACAAGCTTTCCCAGCTCTCCTCCTTCTGCTCAGCTTACCTTCTAAACTCCGACTTCCCCCTCGGGTTTTCCTTTGGCGGTAACAAATCCTCCAAGACTTGTTCTCGGCAGAGAAGCATTTCCTCCTGGGAGACGTCACCGAGCTGGCTGGGCGGAGCCAAGAGAGGAAGAAGAAAGGAGTGGAGGGTGAGCCAGCCCACAGTCAGGCGCCGCTAAGCCGGAGCAGACAGCCTCTCTAAACCCTCTGGAGGAGAGTGCTGCACTAATCTGACCGTGGATAGCCTAACCAATGGGATGCCCAAGATAATTTTGTTCCCCTTTCAGCCTTTCAGGTTGGAGCATCCAGCTCCACTCATCACTCTTGTCTCTCTCCCACGTCTTTCCAAATACCCCACCTTCTTCAGAAAAGGGCTGGGAAATGAACACTTCTGAGCACCTACTGTGTGCCAGCACTATGCTCCTTGCTACACATGGGGCATGGCCCCAGTCGACCTCTAACAATCTTGTTGATGATGAAACTGAGCCTCGGAGAAGCTAAGTAATCCCAGAGCCGGAGCTCTCTCCCCTCAGCTGCAGGATGGTGTCCTTACAAAGGGCACTGGCCTGGGCATCTGGAGACCTCTGCCAGCACTGTGACGTTTAGCTTCATGACCTCAAGCAGGTGATTTAACGTGTTGAGCCTCAGTTCTCTCATATGACAGGGTTTTTAAAGCCCCTGTTTGCTCTGGAAGTTCTGTTCTTTACCATGTTCCTGGCTCTGAGCTGCATACTGTGCACTGAATGCTACAGTGGGAAGTATTCCTGTCCTCAGAGAATATCCCGTTTTGCTGGGGAGACCGGTCGTGGGCAGGGATGTAGGGCAGTACATGGTCACATGCCTATGTCATGTCCTCCAGGCCCAGGGTTCTACTATTCCTTATGCACCAAATATCTCCCAAACGTCAATCTGTAGCCCCAGACTTCTGCTGAGCTTTATGCCCACAAATCTTGACCATGTCCCAAACAGAAACCCTCATCGCTCCCTAAATCTGCTCCTCTTCATGTTTCTTCCAATTCCATGAATGACATCACCACCTGGATGTCACCCCTCTTCCCAATACCAGTTCCCTAACTCTCATCTGCAAAGAATGGTTGATCTCAGCCCTCATCATCGCTGATGGCAAGAAACTGATGACTTGCTTCCAAGCCTCTAATCCATTGCTCCACCTTGTTGCCAAAGACCACAATACACATTCTGCTTCATTGACCCACAGTCGTTTAAGGCAAAGTTCAAAACCCTTAATATATTATTCATTGAATTAATATATTTTGTGAACTAACCATGTTGCCAGTGACTACTCTAATGGTTGGATACAGTGATTCACCAGACAAGTTCTTCATGGAGTGCTTCATGGAACTTGCATTTCATTCGGGGGAGATAGATCATAAGCACTTGAGAAAAACTATGTAATAGAATTTCAGATTATGATATGGTCCCTGACTTCCCCTATTCTTCATGGGCATCATCCCTGCTGCCATCTAGTTCTCCATCACATTGTGCTGCTTCCTGCCTCTGTCTTTGCACACTTTGCTTTTGCCTCCTGAACTAATACTAGTAATGGTGATGATGATGATGATGTTAATAATAACAAACACTCATGTGTGTTCCAGGAACTGTTCTGAGAACTGTGCATGTATAAAATCACTTACTCTAACTCTCATAAGGTAACTACTGTTTTCATGCCCATTTTACAGATGAGGAAACAAAGGCACAAAATGGTTAACTTGCTCTGTTCCAGGGATTTGGGATACATCACTGAACAACACAGAGTATTCTTGCCCTCATTCTAGTCGGGAGACAAAGACAATAGACAAATAAGTTAATCATATAGTATGTTTTATGGGGAAAATCCTGCAGAGAATAATAGAGTAGGGGAGGAGCATGGGAGGTGGGATGTCAAAAGTGCCAAAATGGGGATTACAGTTTTAAATTGGATAGCTGGGGAGGATCTCATTCAGAAGATGACATTTGAGCAAAGACTTGAGGAAGATGAGGAAGCAAAGTATGCAAATATTTGGGGCATGCACACTGTAATCAGAGGCAACAGCCAATGCAAATGCTGCGAGACAGGAGCACTGCTGGTGCAATCAGGGAGCAACAAGGAGGCCAGTGAAGCAGGAGCAGAGTGAGTGAGAGGGGAAGGCAGAGAGGATTGGAATGTTGTCAGAAAGGACTTAGAAGTCCAGGTCATGTAAGGTCTTGGGGACCAATATAAGGGCTTTGGCTTTTACCCTGAGTGAGATGGGGGCCATTGGACCATTTTGAGCAGAGGAGTAACATGATCTGAATTATATATTATATATCACATAGCGTATGATATATTATTTGTTACATACTATGCATTATAGCATATATTGTATATTATGGGTTATAATTATGTTATATGTTGTATATTAAGTTATCAGTCTTCTATTATGTGTTTATATTATCTGTTGTGCTGGTTTGTATATATTATGTCCCCCAGAAAAAGCCATATTCTTTGATGCAGTCTTGTAGGGGCAGATGTATTAGTGTTGATTAGGTTGGAACCTATTGGTTCAGTGTTTCCATGGAGATGTAACTCAATCAACTGTGGGTGAGACCTTTCATTGATTTATTTCTATGGAGGTGTTGCCCCACCCATTCAGGGTGGGTCTTTATTGGGTCACTGGAGTACTTTAAAAAGAGCTACACAAGCCCAGATGCTGAGCAGCTGCAGCTAAGAGAGGACAAAATGCCCCAAGAGCAACACTTTGGAGAACACCATTTTGAAACACAGCCTGGGAGCAAGCAGACACCAGCCACGTGCCTTTCCAGCTAACAGAGTTTTTCCGGATGCCAATGGCCTTTCTCCAGTAAAGGTACCCTTTGTTTATGCCTTGCCTTGTACACTTTATGGCCATAAAACTGTAACTTTATAACCAAATAAACCCCCTTTATAAAAGTCAATCCATTTCTGGTGTTTTGCAAAAGGGCAGCATTAGCAAACCAGAACAACTGTTATATTTTGGTACTGTGTTGAAAACAGCCTGGGGATTGAAGGAAATGGTAGAAGTAGGAAAGCCAATTAGGAGGCTTTTGCAATAATCCAACTGACAGCCGATGGCGGCCCAGACCAGGTTGGTAGTGTGAAGTTAGTAGTGGATGTTAGTTTGCCCTGAACAGCAGATTTGATAAAGACAGTTGGAGAATGCTGACCCTCCTAGTCATGTTAGCATAGGTCAGAGCCCAGCAACCTGGAACACACCTGTAGTCACACAAACCGAGGAGTCCTAATTTCCTGGAGCAAGGGAGAACACCTCCCTGGAACTGTGGAGCAGCTTAGTAAGAGTGAGTTAAACTTGCTGGAGGGTTTGGGCTTTGTGTTAAGGTGATTTGGGTGAGGGTTCAAGGAAGTAGGGGTTTGTTCTGAATTGGGTGCTGTCGGGGAGTAGGAACAATCTAATGATTGGTATCTTGGTTTTTATTGTCTAGGAATCAGGAGGAACAAAGTAGAGTTAGAGTCATCCTGGATAAAGAAGCAGCAGTCACTCCGTGAGCTGGGAGAAGGGAGATGTTGGTTACTTTTGTGGCCTCATAGCATCCTTGTCTTTGTCTAGTATTCAGTTCTGGTGAAGGGATGGTCTTATTTTTGTCTTGTTTCATCATGATCATGGACTAACCTCATCAGATTATTGTTGACATTCTGTGGAATTAATGTTGAGAGGAAACACCACAGCCCAGCTCTTAGCTGCCAGTGTCAAGGCTATATTCCTTTTTTTTTTTTTTTCCCTCTTTCTCACAAACCACAGATCCAAAACAGACATTGATTTTACAGGTTAAGGAGTAAGTTCAGCTTGAACAAATCCCAGTCCTCTGAATGGATCATTTCAGAAAATCAAATATCACCCCCCTCACCCTGGTACCCACACATCATTAGCCATTAGGGAAATACAAATCAAAACCACAGTGAGATACCACATCACACTCTCTGGAAGGGCTACTATTTAAAAAACGGAAAATAACAAGTGTTGGAGAGGATGTGGAGAAATAGGAACACTCATTCATTGTTGGTGAGAATGTAAAATGTTGCAGCCACTGTGGAAAACAGTTCAGAGGTTGCTTCAATTCTCAAAAGAATTGAAAACAGTGACTTGAACAGATATTTACACACCAGTGTTCATAGCAGCATTGCAATTGCTAACCCAAGGGTCCATCAACAGATAATGGATAAGTAAAAGGTAGTATATACATACAGTGGAATATTATGCAGCCATGAAAAGGAACAAAATTCTAATACTTGCAACAATATGAATGAACCTTGAAAGCATCATGTTGAGTGAAAAAAGCCAGACACAAAAGGACAAATACTGTATGATATCACTGATATGAAAATAGTAGAATAAGCAAATTCGTAGAGTCAGAAACCAGAATACAGGTAACATAGGCCTGGAGAGAATATAGAGAACAAGGAGTTAATGCTTAGTTTTTACAAAATTTCTATTTGGGATGATGAAAAAGTTTGGGGGATGGTGGTGATGGTAGCACAACATTGTGAATGTAATTGACACCACTGAGTTATATATCTGAACATGATTATTTAGATTGTATATATACTATTAAAATAAAAATTTCAGAAAGTGGGCAAAAGACTTGAATAACCATTTCTCCAAAGAAAATGTACAAATGGTCAATAAGTACATGAAAAAATGTTCATCATTAGCCATAATGAGATACCATTTCATACCCACTTGAAGGGCTACTATTTAAAAAAAAAAAGGAAAGTAACAAATGTTGGAGAGGATGTGGAGAAATAGGGACACTCATTCATTGTTGACAGGGCTGTAAAATGGTGCAGGTGCTGTGGAAAACAATTTGGCTGTTGCTTAGAAAGTTAAGTGTAGAATTGCTGTGCATTCCAGCAATTCCACTTCAGGGTATAGCCCCAAAGAACTGAAAGCAGGATCTCAAGATATTTGCCCACTGATGTTCATAGCAGCATTATTCACAATTTCCAAAAGATAGATACAACTCAAGTGCCCAACAACAGATGAATGTAGTTAAAAACTGTGACACACACACACACACACACACACACACACACACACACACACAATGGAATATTATGCAGCCATAAAAAGGAATGAAGTTCTGATACATGTGACAACATGGATGAACTTTGAAGACATCATGTTGAGTGAAATAAGCCAGATACAAAAGAACAAACACTGTATAATCTCACTTATATGAAACAATTAGAATATTCAAATTCACAGGCTCAGAAACTAGAATACAGGTTACCAGGGGCTGGCGTGGGAGTAGGGAATGGGGAGTTAATGCTTAATGGGTACAGAGTTTCTGTTTGGGGTGATGGAAAAATCTTGGCAATGGTTGTTGTTGGTGATAACACAAAATTGCGAATGTAGTTAGCACCCCTGAATTGTGTATTTGAAAGTGACTAAAATGGGAAATTTTAGGTTGTACATATGTTACCAGAATAAAAATTTTAAAAAGCCACCAAACTGTACAACACAGTGAACCCTAATGGAAACTATGGAATATAGTTAATAGAAAAATTATAATAATATTGCTCATCATTTGTAACAAAGTTACCACACTAATGCAAGGTATTAATAATAGGGAAAACCATGTGCATGATGGAGGTTTATGGGAATTCTATACTTTCCGCATAATTTTTCTGTAAACCTACAACTTCTCTAATAAAAAAGAAAACAAAAACACACAAATATTAACGAAATATATATATACATATATATAACTGATGGTCTCATCTACTTCATCAAGACTTTGCTTCTCAAGTTGAGATTTCCTCACTTTCCTTTGACTGTAGAAATCACTCACGTTATCTATTCTGTGCTCCGTGAAGAATAAAACGATAAGATGAGAAAGTGGAAGTGTGGCTAATATAGGAAATTTTTTAACTGAAAAAAACAACAACAGTAATAATCATGACTCAGGAATTGGGAAGCAGAGTTCTGAAGGAATAAACACAGTAGCAGCAGGAAATGTAGGCAATGCTAAGCAGCTGGCAGAGTTAGGACCTCCCCAGCCCTTGTGATTGACTAAAGATTGTGGCCAGAGCATTCCTTTCTCGTAGGCAGGGGCAGGAAACAGCCAGACCCTTGCTGACAGATTCGAGGCATTAGGTCTCCAGAGCATTTAAGAACAAAGACTATGGAGCTAGACTGCCTATGTTCAAATCCATGTTCTCCCATTCTGATAGAATGATTACTAAAAATAGCCACACTTCTTCATCTCTCCTTCCATTCCAGCACTTTGCAATGTAACTTTGTAGTTTCTTCCCTTGAGAGATAGAATCCCTCCCTGTGCCGGTTTGGATGTATTGTCTCCCCCAGAAAAGCCATGTTCTTTAATGCAATCTTGTAAGGGCAGACTTATTATTCTTTTGATTAGGGTGGAACCTTTTGATTGAGTGTTTCCATGTAGATGTGACTCACCCAGCTGTGGGTGGGAACTTGGATGAAATTATTTCCATGGAGGTGTGGACCCTGTCCATTCAAGGTGGGTCTTGATTAGGTAACTGGAGCCCTTAAGAGAACTCAAGAGCCGACACAGACGCTGATGCTTAGAGGCACTTGGAGATGCAGGCAGAAGGACATTTGGAGATGCTAGACTATGAGATGAAGCCTTGAGTTTGCCCCAGAGAAACTAACAGAGGGCCCCCAGATGCTTAGAAAGAAACATCCTAGGAAAAAGAAGCAAGGACATAAAGGAGCCAAGAGAGAGGAGTGAAGACAGAAGCCCAGAGACATTTTGGAGAAAGCCATTTTGAAATACAACCCAGGAGCAAAGGACCAGCAGATGCCAGCCATGTGCCTTCCCAGCTGACAGAGGTGTTCTGGACACCACTGGCCTTTCTTCAGTGAAGGTATCCTCTTGTTGATGTTTTTATTTGGGCACCTTTATGGCCTTAGGACTGTACATTTGTAATCTAATAAATCCCCTTTATAAAAGCTGATCCGTGTCTGGTGTTTTTCATAGTGGCAGCTCTAGCAAACCAGAACACTGCCCTTGAATCTGGGCTGGCCTCGTGACTTGTTTCATCCAGTGGAATGTGACAGAAGTGATTGTGACAGTTCTAAACCTGGGCCTATTTTCACCATCTTGGAATCCTGCCACCACTATGTAAATAAGCCTGAGCTAGCTTGCTGGATGATGAGAGAGACACATGGCCCAATCAACACCATTGTCCCACCAGCCAACCCCCAGATATGTGACTAAGGCCACCCTAGATCAGTCAACTCCCACCAGCTGACCGTGGACTCAAGAGCAAGCCCAGGTGAGATCAGCTAAGCCTGGTCCAGATAAGCTGGGTTTACCCAGCTGATCCATAGACTCATGAGCAGTAAATGCTTATGGTTTTAAGTCACTGAGTTTGGTGATACTTTGTTACCCAACAATAGCTAAGTGATATAACCACTATTAGGTGTTGGAATTTGAGCAATGTACTTATTCTCTCTGGGTCTTTGTTTCTGCATCTGTAAAGTGGGGGTGATAAAGATAGTAGCTACTTCATATGATTGTTTTTAGGATTATAGAAATTAATATATGCGACGTGCTACACTTAGAATAGTGTCTGACACATACAAGTATCTACCATTTATTGAGCACCTACTATCTATTAAGCACTCTGATACATATTTTCACATATTTTCCCATCATGTTATCACAAAAACCATATAAATCCAGTACTATTGCTATTCACATTTTATGGGAAAAGGCAAAGGTCAGAGAAATTGAGTAAGGTGCTGAAAGCCACTC
This sequence comes from Choloepus didactylus, assembly GCF_015220235.1. Classification (NCBI taxonomy): domain Eukaryota; kingdom Metazoa; phylum Chordata; class Mammalia; order Pilosa; family Megalonychidae; genus Choloepus; species Choloepus didactylus. The sequence continues at coordinate 80,593,465 of NC_051308.1, read as the reverse complement.
AGCTAACAAGTAGCAGGTGTGGGATTGAATGCAGTTGTCTTAACTTCTCAGCCTGCTGTCTTAGTCATTTACCACACTGTCTTTGAAGCTACCTCTTGGAACTGGCAAGATGAAATGAGCTAAGTCAATTACGCTGCTCAACACAGAATTAACCCTGAGATAGGAATTCACTGCAAATAAAAGACTGATTCCCATGTTATTACTTTTCTCAAAGTTTAAATTAAATCATGGTCCAGGTGGTTTAATGACCAGAGCTTGGCAATCATCAACACTCTACGTGAAGAGATACCTTTTCTAAATGGTGGAGACTCAAACTCCATTATCTAGTACCTAAATGCATTGGATTTTTTACCCTTAGGATCGTTCCTCGGTTATTTAAATTTCCAATCTTTCCTTTCTTCCCTAAAGCAATTCAATAACTCACCCAATTTAAAAGATTTGGTGACATGAATTAATTTGATAGCAGTACTTAATAGGATCTGAGTACACTTTTTTTTTTTAACTTAAGAACTTCACATTTTAAAGTCAGTGTTAATTTCAGCCCTGTTGACTAAAGAAATCTTGATTTAATCCCTACACTCACAGGACTGTGTATCTTAGTGGATATCATTTCCACAAAAATTTCATATCTTTATTCAAATGCATTAATAAACAAAACAACAGTGAAACAAAATTTTCAAAATTCCAAAGAAAGCCAAATTTATCAAACAATGCCAAGGAAAAGGCTTGCATTTCCTGAAATGGCCACAGGGAGGCAGCAGAGGGCGAGGAATGAACCAGGAGCTCTTTCACAGTGGTAGGGAAGCAACTCCGCAGACCTGGGTTTGAGTGAGTCCCATTGTCCCTGTAATAGACTGGTTCATGTCATGGCTCCAACCATCCGCTTCCTCATCTGAAATTCTGGCATGCTCTGAGCATTAGGTGGAATATGGTACTGAAGGATCTGTAGTATACTTGAAAGTAGACTTGGAATCCTGGGTTTGAATCTTGTTTCTGCCATTTATTCAAAAGTCACGTATTTCCTGACTAATGCTTCCTGTGAACAAGGCACTGTGCTAAGTACTGGGAATCAATAATGATGATAACTAACATACACGGGATGTCAGCATTGTGCCGAACACTATTCAGAGCACTTTATGTATCTTATTTCATTCGTTTCTCCCTTTGAGGGGGCACTTTTATTATCCTGATTGTACAGGTGAGGGAACCAAGCCTTGAAGAGGCTTAAGTAACTCCCAAGTTCATTCAGCGAGTGAGCGATGGAGACAGGATTCCAACTCCAGCATTCTGACTCTGCAGCCAGTGCTGTGAGCCCCTGTGCTGTGCTGTGTCCCCCATATCATCCAGGTTAATAATATGGCTCCTGGCCTTGAAGAGCTCCATGTAAGAGGGGCAAAGCTGGGAACAGATAAGTTACTGTGCCATGCCATAGACAACAACTATAACCAAAGTAAGAACAGAGTGTCTTCGAATCACAGAAGTGGAAGCAATTAACCATAGGGCAGAAGTCTTGGAAGGCTTCATGGAGGAGGCGATATTTTTGCTGGCTTTGAAAATTGATGTTCCCTCCTTATACTCCCTCCCCCTCAGAAAAAGAAGAAAGAGGAAGAGAGCATTCCAGGCAGAGAGAACAGCATGTGCAGCAGCGCAAATATATATAGGAAGTTAAGAGCTTGTAAGTGGAGAACCACTGAGCAGGAGAACCACTAAGTCTGGAGAGGGAGTTGGATCAGATCAGAGAGATCCTTGGTTGTCATAGTAAGATTTGGACTTAGAGTTAAGGTGAAACTCTGAAGGACTTTAATGCAGCCACGATGCACTCATATTTTTGAAAGATGCATCCTTAGACCATTTAAGGAGGTGGGGCTAGCAATGATGAATAAGGGGACACAGGAGGGAGGTGGTCCATTATGCAAAAATGAGGAAACTTGGACAAGCAGGGTGAATCTGGGCACTGTGAAAGGTTTGTTTTTCAGGAGTGGGTGAGGGAGTAGCAAGAGAGCAGGTTCTAGAGGCCCTAGGGAGCTGGATCAGTTGTGCTTAGGATTTGCCTACTAAGCCAAAGCCTGAGGTGCTCAGGAGAAGGGGATGGAGCCAGCGAGTATAAAGTCATGGAGGTCTCCTTGCTAGCTGTGTGATCCTCAGTGAGTCACATAGGCTCTCCAAGAACCAATATGGGATGGGACTGTTTTCAGCCTGGCACCTGGACAATCTACAGTTCAGTAAAGACTCATTCTTCTTTCTCTAAGATGTGCCTACCAACTTTTGGGCAACCACTGATTCCAAGACCATCCTGTATGTGAAAGAGAGTGAATGAGAGATATCAGCTGGGAACAAGCCTGGAGAATGGTCTCCCAGATTGAGGCGCCGGCAAGCGCCAGCCCTGGTCTTCGATGTCCATCAGCCCCATTCCCTTCTCTGTCACTCACTCCCTGGTTACACCCATCTTTTCCTACTTTAAAATACACATTTTGCCTTTGTCTGAACATATTCAGAAACCCCCACCCATCCATTAAATGAGGCCACTTACAGAAGATGGTATGGTGAGTGCTTTTGGTTTTCTATCAAACATATAAGATTTAGTCAAAGAATTCACATTAAAAGGCAAAAAGATGGAAGGAAAGTAGTGAGAAAGGGGGAACACACAGATGCCCCTTTTTCATACCTCCATGCTGCCCTAGGCTTTCCTCTTTCTTCTTTCCTCTTTTGTCATGCTCCTCCACCAACTCTCGCAGGCTGAACTCCTCCCTGTGGTGTGACCAGGTTCAGACCCCCACTCTGCTGCTCACTCTTGAGCCGACTACCCTGGGCACGTTCCTTCCTCCCAGAACTTCGGTTTCCTCACCTGTATTATAGGGTGATCATACCTCCTCGCAAAGCTGCTGTAAGACTGAATGGGATGCGGGCTTGTCACAGCGTTCATTTCCATCTTCCCTCCCGGGTCCCCAGACATCAGAATCCCTCCTGGCCGCACCCACAGACTCAACCCTTAGATCTGGGCTTAGGGTGCAGTTCCGTGGGGTTTCCTACCCAACATATCTGAAGTCTGATCACTTCACCCAAACAATAGGGGAGAAATAAAAGTCAATATAAGATCCAGACCTGCGTATGAGCAGATAATTCAAACTAGAGAAGAGAGAACTTTAAACGGTGAAGGTAATTGGGAAAAATTGAGTGGAATTGGTAGGATAAGAAAAGGAGGGAGAACAGGCAGGCGATTGACAGGGGAAGGGCAGATTTTGATCCTTGCAAACCTACACTCAAATTCTTCAAGACCCAGCTCAACCCTCTTGTTTCCTAGGGCCAAGGAACAGGGTGGCTGCGTGCAGAGTAGCTCCCATAGCTCATCTCAGAGGCTTCTGTGAAATTATCAAAGAACACAAATTCTTTTGTATTTATATGAAATTATGAAAGAATGTTATTTCAAATTGAAAATGCACAGAAGTGAAAATGCCACAAAAATCACCACCTGACAATGTACAGCTCCTTGACCAAGCACTGTTGACCAGACAGAAATGGGAATGGCTTGTCCTGAGTGCCAGTCAGGCGGACGAAGGATGGGGGCTCTGAAATGACAGCGGGCTGAGCCCGGTCAGTCCTCGCGTTCAGGCTGCCAGCAGCTCAAGGAAGTCCCCACTGTCATGGCCACCGCCAGACCCTACCCTTCTCTTCTCTTCTGCCAGTTACCAGGGGCTTCACTTTGTGCCTCCGCTTCTGATGCACAAACTCCTGAAGCACTCATCTGTCCTGTGGAATTTCCAGAGGCCAGCCTCCCACAGCACTCCCCTTTCCCTTTTTCCGCTGACCACACAAGTCCTTGGAAACAGGATCTCAAAATTTTTATTTTACCAGAATATAATACGCCGAACCAAGAAAACAGGGATAGAGAACATCATTCATATCCAGGAAACCAGCTCCATTTGTCAACAATAAATAAATATTTAAACAGTGAGGAGTTCCTGACAGGCTCTAAGGGGTCCCAGCATGTTCTCCCAGGGAGGAAGTCAGGGTGCCAACTCCTGCTGGGACTCCCCAGTGCAGGCAAACAGAAATTACAATAATAAATAACAATAGCAATAACAATAATATGCTATGACAATAGTCACAAAAACAACAATATGTTATGCTTAAATAATCTTCTGCTGGAGGAACTCACAGTGCAGAGAGAACAGTGTTTGTTATCCCCGGGCACCGGTGCGTTGCCCTGGTTGATTCTTTTCAGCCTGGGTCCTTGCGCAGGAAGTCCCACCACGTGACGTTTGTTCAGGAACGCCCTCAGGTGACAAGCAGGTTCGGATCCCCCCCACCCCCCGGTTGTGCCCTTGCAAGCAGCCTCCCCCCCCACTTCCACTCTCAGCTTCTACGTTCCAGCTGAGGGTCATGGGCTCCCTGTCCCACCTCTCCAGTGCTGTCCTGGAGGTGCATTTGCCTTCCCAGAAAAGAAACATGAGGCCACCCTTCTATTGAGTTTTTTTCCGTGTTCTCATACTCTCAAAAAATACTAGCTTAAAATTTAAAACAGGACTTTCGGGAACTGGCAAGAGATTAGCGTCTTCTGATCCTTTTCTCCTGGGAGCTATACGTCAAGGGTAGGAAGGCAGCTGGAAATCCCTACAGTTCCAAGATTAGCCATTTGGTCCTCAGCACCTCCCAGCACTGGGTCCCAAAACACAGGAGCGCACAGAGACTGAGGGCCCGTCGAACAGCTGCTGGCGGAGAACTGGATCAGCTGCTCACCCGGAGGCCTCACACCTTTGTCCTCACGGGCTCACCTTCAAGGACAGCACAGAGCTGAGAGAGGACACATCCCAGCAAGAGGCCCCTCGGCAGGCCCTCCCCACAGCCGGACCCTGCAAACCCAGGGCCAGGGCCCACCTGCAAAGGTCACCACGAGCACCAAGATTCATTTCACAGGAGCAAGAAGGCCTCCTTTGGGTCTCCCTGCTGACTTGGAAAGGGGCTCAAAGGCAGTAACTGAGGTATGAGAATCTCATCTTGGTGAGTCATGTGTGACTCCTCGGCCTTGGCATGTCTAAGAGGCTGGATAAGCAGGATATCAAGAAGTGCAAGCTAAGGGACCCCTGGGCAGCTGAGACGCAGGTGAGGAGGGCAGTATGGGAAGCCTCACGCCTGCTGCTCCCTTCTGTGCCCAGAACAGTCGGGGAATTAGGAAAACAGGATGTGATCAGAGTTGACTGGTAACAGGCAAAACAGCTGATGGGTCATCTTTCTCCTGCTCATTTGCAAGTCTCCCTGTACGAATATGTTTTCCAAACCACCGTAGGATATTTCCTTGCCCCCGTGAGAATGTGTACCACCACTCTTTTCCCTGGAGCCCCACCCAACCCTCATCTTCAGGACTTAGTCACAGGTACTGGAAGTGGGGAGGAGACCCTCTCACACCTGGAATTTAGTCCCACAGTATCTGGAGGGGAGGGTGTTGCTTCCAAAACAGGCTGCAGAAGTGGTTTTTTTCCTTCACTGGCCTCTTGTGCTTGCTTTGCAGAACCTGCCTCCCACACAGGGGCAGTGACCTCAGGGATGGGTGACTCCACCTCTCTTCCAGGCTGGCTTCCTCGCTGCCACGGAGGCTCAGGTGTGCAAGGGCTCAGCCGGGCTGCAGCTGGATGGAGAGGCAGAGGCGGCCGCAGCTTGGGCAGCCAGGTCCTGGTAAGCGGGTGACTTCAGGAATCGTGGATAGGAGTCCTTCTCCATTAGTGTGCGTGTCTTGCCCTGAGCCACGTCAAAGCATGCAGCCGTGGTGGCCTGCAGGTTTGTCCTGGTGAGCTCCCTGGTCTCGTGGTCTATGTTCACCTGTGGGAAGGAGGGCGAGCACACCAGTGAGTGGGGAAGGGAAGGGGGACAAGGCTAGAGGTCCAGCAGGCTAAGGGAGGACTGAAAGGCAGGTGGGGCCATAGAAAATCTTCTGGCTAGGATTTGGGCAATGCATTGGTTTGTTGGTTTTTATTATTACTTTTTAAAATAAAAATCATGATCTTTTTTGGAGCTGGGTTCCCCAAGTCTATCGTTAACTGGCTTTACAATGCTGTGGCTGTCCCCACATCTAGGATTCAAAATCACCATGAGGATAAACTAAAGAGTGTACATGAATTTAACCTCTTTTTCACCCTTCTTCCAAAACGCCACCCATCCCAGTCATGATCATCTCCCTCTTGGATTAATGCAGAAGCCTCCTAAGGGGTGTCTCGCTCTCCTGTTTGATCCTCCACCCAGCAGCTGGAGTGATCCTTCGAAAACCCATCAGTTGGGTGGCATTTCTGCTTACACTACTCCGTTGTCTTCCCTCCTCTCTCAGAGGAAAAGCCAAAGTCTTTGCTGGGCCCACAGGGCTCCTTGGCCCCAAACTTGGCCACCCGCTGCCTGTCTGACTTCACCTGCTCTCCCTCCCTCCCCCTGCTCCACAAGGCCGGCTTGCTGTTTTGTGACAACAACAAGCACTCTCCGGCCTTTGTGATTTGTTGTTTCCTGTGGTAGCCTGTTTTTTCTTCCCTTAGTTCTTTCAGGTCTCTGCTCCAAGGTCACCTTATCAGACAGCTCATTCCTGACTTCTTGTCATAAAGCAGAAAGCCCTCACCTCCCCCATCCCAAACCTCTGACATTCCCCATCTCTCATATCCTGCCTTTTTTTTTTTTTTAAATGGGAGCACAGATCATCCCAGCATAATATATTTGTTTGTTTACTTGGTTCTTGTCATCTTCTTCCATTAGAATATAAGTCCCATGAGGGTTGGGACTTTGTTTTGTTCACTGCTATATCCCCAGTGACTATGACAGCACCTTGCATGTCACTGGTGCTCAATAAATAGTTGTGGAATAAAGGAGAATAAATAAAAGTGCTTAGAAAATAAAAACACCAAACAAAAGCAAGAATCACTATTCTCTCTCCACCAGGTGGCCCCATGTTCTTTATCTGGGCTGGCTGCCGGGCAGAAGTTCACTGACCACAACCAGGGGACTGAGGCAGGTTATAGAAGACCCTGTGATGGCCTTGTCTCCCTGTAGTGCAAACGTGTTGAGCCTCTGAAGGGGGCTCAGCTTACAAAGGTGGGTATGGAGAGAAGCCCGAACACCTTCCAACCCACTCTGCGCCATCCAGGAGCCTGAGGTCCACCACCATCCAAGGGTAGGAAGGAGCCTGGCTTTCCTGAACCCCACCCAACCCTTTGCCAAAGACGGTCAATCTACTCCTAGACCGTCCTTCACCCCAAAACCCCCAATTCCCAATGGGGAAGGGGCAGGTAGGGTCTGTAGAGTCCACAGGTCACGTTAGGGCTCTGACCTCTTTAGGGGCTTCTGCGCGAACAAACTCCTCAAAGATCCGCTGAGCCCTGGAGGCCAGCTTGGCAGCCGACCGGATCTTCTTGAACTCCTCACAGGCCAGCCAGAACTCCAGGTTCTCCTCGCTGAACTCCGTCTTCAGGAAAGCGTGGAAGGCAGCCACCCCATCTGTGGTTGGGGGGAGGGAAGAGGAGACGGGTCAGACCAGGGGACAGAAGGGAATAAAAAAAGAAAAAATGGCAACTGCAGTTAATGGCTCTATTTTTGGGATGTAATTTTCTTGAACAAGGACCTGCCTTTGTATTCTGAATAGCGGCTGGCACTCTAGGGGATCATTATTATTATTATCACTACTGCTCTTATTTTGCCCACGCTTTCAGCATCCTCGTGTGTGTACTCCAAAGCACATGAGTATACATGTGCCATCCACAGACAGACATAACATAGTCCTACTCACTCTTACTGCTCAGCAGCAAGTCAAACGACTCCCTCCACCCCAGCACATCTTCTGAGAAGTTTTTGCTGAAAAAAAAAAAAAAAAGAGGACCAAGATTTTTTTTATTAAAAAAGTAAATAAGCAAATATCAACAAACCAAGGCATAGCACAAATTCCAGCCAGGATTCTTATGGGAAGTTGCATAATTCACACAAAAGCTTTCTTGTTGATTATGGAAGTTGCCTCCTCAGTCTCCTGGTTGGGGTTAGGGAAGGCAGTGGTGTTTTTGAGAGTAAGCATCAGTGGTAGCTAGGGACCCTTCCGTCCTCAGTCAATATCTCTTAAGGCTGTCTCTTTCCTGTTCAAAAATACTTCTATCCCCATACGCCCCAGATTCTGTTTCATTCATCTCTCCAAGGGGGAAAAGGGCATCAAGCATAGTGACTGTGTCCACCCAGAACGTCAGAGCCTAGGATGGCACCTGGCAACAGTAGATGCTCAGTATGTTGGGGGTGGGGGGACTTCTAGGCAAAGTCCATGCTGATGGCAGTAAAGTCAAGTGATCTTGGACCCTGTCCTGGCCCTGTTTCATATGCAGTGCACATCTCCAGAGGAGAGAATGTGGTAACTAGACATTCAGGACCCGGGAGCAGCCATCTGTGGATGGACTTAGATCCCTGGAGCCACCACCCAGGGGCCAGGCAAGCAGACCAACAAAAAGCACCATTAAAAAATTCAGGAAGGAGTTACCAAGGTCCGCGCCAACACAGCGTGGTTTCTCCTTGTATTTTCCTTTCTAAGTCTGGCTCCCTCCCCTCTAGGAGTCCTTTGCTGCTAAGAAGGACTCATGGCTCTTTTTTGTTTCTTGTTTTTTTGTTTTGTTTTTTTTGTGTTGCTTTTTATTTTAGGACTTACCTATCTTTGCTGTGTTTACTGCCCCACTCGAACTTGCCAACATTCCCAGTATCGGAGCCCAATTCTGATTTGTGAAGAAAGATCCCCAGACGTGTCTTGAACTCTTTGGCTCTGAAACACAACGTTTGAGCATGTAAGGATTCTCCTTTCTCTCAGCCAGTGAGGAGAGGTTATGGGGTCCCAGCACAGTTCAAGCTGGTGCCACTCAAATTCCAGCACAAGGATTCTTGGGACATGGCTGTTGCCAGGGCCCAAACTTTGCTGCTCTCATTAGCGCCATCAACCCAGAAACAACAAAAATGATGCTGGAACCGAGGTGGGTCTTATACTTGCCCATCTGGGTTTACAGCATTGTATATGTAAACTTTTCCCCACTTAAGTCACACTGATCTATCTTTGTGCCTGATGAATAGCAGAAGGCAGCTCAACACTCTCAGGAATATTTCTGGATCTGTATGGAAACAGATTCTTGCTTCATCTTTGGCTTTTCCTTCCCAGCCACAAGACTGAGTAAGGACTGGAGACTATTGTGTGGCTTCCTGAGAAGTGGGCACACCCCTATGGGTGGGACCTGGAAGACATCTCCATCTGCCTGCTTTCCTAGGGACAGAGGAGACCATGCGCCTAGCTCTGGGCTGTGGACTGAAAACCAAGTGCTTAAGAAACCGGGGAAGAGTCAGTTCTGCCAACGCGGCCGTCCTGCAGTCGGGTCTTCCTCAGGTCACACCTGAGACAGACACGCCGTTTGTCAGAGGACAGGGAACGGGGGCAAACAGTGGGACCCTGATTCCCTCGCCTTTCCTTCTCCCTTCTCCTGGCGCGCGTCTTCTCTTCGACCCTGATAGAAGTACCAGAGCACACGGCATCAACGCAGACTCTGCCTCTGCCTCTCCGCTCGAGTCACGAGCGCCCACTCTCCAGCCCACCCAGGTCCCCTAGGCCGCCGCTTCTCTCCCTACAAGTTGGAAGGACTTGGGCTCCTTCCTCCCGGCAGTGGCGCAAGTTCCACGGACAAGCTCCTCTTACCTCTCCAGGCAGGTGGTGGGGAAGGCGGACAGGGTCCGGCACATGGTTGCGGGCGCAGGACAGCACGTCGTGGGGAGGATGGTGGCAGCTGCAGCGGGCACTGCGACGGCAGGGAGGTTCAAGAGCAGCGGCTGCCGGAGCTCCAGCGAGAGTTCCAATTTATCCAGCTGGATGCGCCGAGCGGGCGCTACCGCGGTCTTTATTCCCTCGGAGGGGTAGGGGCGCGGCCGCGCCGCTGGCCAATCGGAGAGCGGGGCTGGACCCCGCGAAGGGGAGCAGGGTGCGGGCGCGGGCGCGCCGCCCCTGCCGGGCTCGGAGGCCTCTCACCAGGGAGCCGGCCGCTGGAGCGCACGGGGCGCACGGGGCTGCCCCTTCCTCTGCGCGTGGGGAGGGAGAAGGGACAAGTAACTCGGAGAGTCGACGCGCACGCCCCGCTTAGAAGGGAAAAACTTGAAAACACTTGCCCACTTCTGGTAAAAGAGGGAAACCAACTCCTTTGGGCGGGTTTGCGGGTCCGGCTCGGAAGGCACAGAACGGTGTTGGTCACTGGAGAAGTCTGGACCGGTTCGGTACTGAAGGACGGGGCCATCCGGCCAAGGTCGCCTCTTGATCATCCTGATAACTATTTACTGTGCTCCTATCCCGCTGGCCAAGGTGCTAAGACCTTCACTGTCATGTCCATTTTACAGATGAAGAAACTGAGATCAGAAAGTTAGAGACTTGCCTGAGATACAGAGCTGGAAATAAACAAAGTGGGGCCCCGGGTGGATGGACTTTGTATCTGCTGTGTGCCAGGCACTTTAAGACTCAGGTTAAATAATTTGCGAGGAGTTAAACAGTTAATGTTAGCGCCAAAATTTAAATCTGAAGTTACCACGCTTTTTCCACTGCCCCAAACAAAAACAAACCCCACCGCCTCTGTAACTGTTGAATAACCCTCAGCTTAAGCAATTACTAGCTCTGAGAAGAAGGTAATAAATGCTCCACCTCACTTCTCATCTCTTTCCTTCAAAGGCCTTATAGCCTCCTCATACCCGAAAGCCCTCTTGGAACTGTTATTAGGAAGCTGCTTCTGAGCTTAAGAGTGTGGGGTCTAATACTAAAAAATATATAAATCAATAAAATAAAATAAATTGAAAAGAAACACAAACAAAAATGAAAAACAAAAATAAATAAATAAAATGACTGGGGTCTAGAGCTAGATTTTTAGGTTTTAAATCATGGCTCTACCATTTATTGATGGGAGATCATGGGCAAGTTTCTTAATCTGTACATGCTTGGTTTTCCTCATCCCTAAGACGAGGACAGTGATAAATAAGTTAATGCTTGTGTTTTAGTTTGAGTTCACTGGGAAACAGACTCTGAAGCAAAGACTTGCCCACATGAGGTTTACGGTGGGGGGGGGGGCATTCTCCAACACACCACCTGTGAGGGAGTGCCAGCAGCAGGTAAGCAGAGAGAAGAGGTGAATGCCACCTCATTGCAACAGAGATTGCATTGGTCCCCTGGGAGGATCTGGAGCGGGGAAGGCCCATGGTTGCTGTCCCCCACTGAGGCAAGGGGGCAGGCCTTTGTACCCTACTCCCACATCCACATTTGATTGGATGCAGTCAAACAGAGAAGGTGGCCTACTCTTAAACAAGGCAGCTCCCTTTGGCCAGGGGCAACTCTGAAGGATTGTGCTCTGAGTCTACAGCAGACAACCTCTCGGTCTCTCATGGAATGACAGCGTCGGTCCCAAGGTGGGGATCTGGGTGGCACGTAGTCAGCATTTAATAAGTGTTAGCTCTCACTTTCAATAGGGATACAGGAATCCCAAGACAATAAGGAAAAGTAGTGAGCTTTTAGTGCCTCTTAGAATTTAGGTTTTTATTTCATAGAAAGTATCTAAGAATTGCTACTCCTCAGCAAGCCTGCCCTGTTTTCCTGAAACAGCATTGTTTTTTATGAAAGGGTCAGATAAAAGAGAAACAGGGAAGGGGGTGGTCCCCACCCAAGAGAGCTAAAGAGAAGGTTAACCGAGAGAGCAGATAAAGGAAGAAAGGGAAAAAGCCCAGGCGAGGAAGAGGAGAGGGAGACCTGTGGAGATAGTGGTTGAGGCACCGCTCGAGCAAGAGAAGCTAAAAGCAGAATAATGCACAGGCTTCATTGGTCATTAAGCCAGGACTGGCAGAAGATGACCCAGTTAGTCAAAAACTGTGTGCCTTGAAGAACTAGAGCTGTCATCCTTCCGCCACATCCTGATGGTTGGTTAGTGGAGCCCAGGGGCACGTTCCTCACATCGGCAGCGCCATCGAAGACACCAGCATCCCTCCCTCAGCCCCTCCTCTCACAAGCCTGAAATGGGCAGGAGAAGGGAGTGGGGCCGTGGTGTGCAACCAGGCAATGGGAAAAATTGGAAAATCTTCAGAAGCATTTTGGAAGTCTGTGTTTTTCAGCACAATCCTTCATCCTTGCGGCGAAGCAGCCTGCTCCAACCCCATCGGCAGGACATTCCCTGGAGGTGTTGGTAAGCTGAGGTGACGGGTTGTTGTTTCCCCTAGTATGGCACATGCCCCAAGGTGCACTTTTATAATACAGCTGCCAGATGGGGATGTGGGTGTTGTGTGTGGGACGGGTTTTCTTCATGCAACAAAAGCCAGTTTATAGAAGGACCAAACCCGCAGTCTTGTCCTCAGTAGCACTAAGTTTGAACCAGCCCAGACATGGCCACCTGACAGCGTCAATATTGATTATGAGGAGAACCTGCTTAGGGTTCCTCAAGCCTTGGAGTCCTTTCCACATCCCCGTAAATAGGCCAGAAGAGTTTCTAATTTCCATTTTGCAGACAACAAAACAGCAGAGCCTGAGGCACCCTTAGTTAAGGGCACTAAAGCAACTGGAACCTGGGCCAGATCTCCAGATTCCTGAATAAGTTCTTCCTCCCTCAGACAGGCAGATCCGAGAGCACAAGGCTTCCTGCTGAAGATGAAGGACCCCTCAGAGTTCATCCTGCCTCCTGATTGCCATGGTTACCTCTTCAGTTTCCAGGCAGAAACTTTTTGAAGTTCAGGATTTATCCCAAATTCCCTTCCCAGCACAACGGTTAATGTATCAGCGATTTCAGCATTGCAGGCTGACTTGACAGTTGCTATAAACTCAGCAAGTTGAGCTCACTGGCGAATTACACTGGCTTTGGCAAAACCCGACCTTGTTTCTTCCCAGTGCTCCCAGCACAGCTTTGCTGTCTTTAATGGAGGCTGTGGTGACACAGCTGAGGTCATCTGGAGGCACCAATCTGGGCAAAACTAGGATCAGGATTAAACATCACACAATGTCCCGCCATGCTGCCTTCCATGTTCTCCAGCCCCTTTGACCCCCAGCACCCTCCTTTCCACACTAGCTGATGTCTATACTGGATCTTTGTCTATTAAAAATCATAAAGAGAAATGAAAGAACTTACTAGGTTTTGTTTTGGTACAGGTGATCCCCAAACTTCAATCATCAATCTACCAATATATATTTTAAGAATTTACTGTATTCCCAAGTCAGTGGGGGAAACAACAGCTTTTAAGACTTTTCCCTACCTCCAAGGGCCCAGTCATCTAGCTGAGGAAACAGAACTAATGTGGTGGGGGTGAAAGGAAATTATTACCCGGAGCTGCAACAGATGTCCAGGAAAGGGGGAAATCAGTCTTAAAAAAGGAGGGGGACCTACGTGGGATCAGACACCCAGGGAAGTGAATCTCCCTGGCAACGTGGAATATGACTCCCGGGGAGGAATGTAGACCCGGCATCGTAGGATGGAGAACATCTTCTTGACCAAAAGGGGGATGTGAAAGGAAATGAAATAAGCTTCAGTGGCAGAGAGATTCCAAAACGAGCCGAGAGATCACTCTGGTGGGCACTCTTACGCACACTTTAGACAACCTTTTTTAGGTTCTAAAGAATTGGGGTAGCTGGTGGTGGATACCTGAAACTATTAAACTACAACCCAGAACCCATGAATCTCGAAGACAGTTGTATAAAAATGTAGCTTATGAGGGGTGACAGTGGGATTGGGAATGCCATAAGGACCAAACTCCACTTTGTCTAGTTTATGGATGGATGTGTAGAAAAGTAGGGGAAGGAAACAAACAGACAAAGGTACCCAGTGTTCTTTTTTACTTCAATTGCTCTTTTTCACTCTAATTATTATTCTTGTTATTTTTGTGTGTGTGCTAATGAAGGTGTCAGGGATTGATTTAGGTGATGAATGTACAACTATGTAATGGTACTGTAAACAATCGAAAGTACAATTTGTTTTGTATGACTGCGTGGTATGTGAATATATCTCAATAAAATGATGATTAAAAAAAAAAAAAAAAGGAGGGGGAGAGGGGTTGTGACTATGGAAGATGGTAAGATTTAGATTCAGGGCATGTTCCAAGTGAGAGAAACAGCTGGGAAAACCCTGTTGTGGCTTGGGTGTTCTGCAAAGTGTTCATCTAGGGCAGGAAGATACAGGAATTCCTTAAATACTGGCAGAGATGCTTAGACTTGTGGGAAACCAATTGGGAGCCACTTTTAGGGTTAGGAGCACAAAAATTGCAGGGGCTACACTTCCCAAGACAATTGGTTAAGGAAGCAGAGAGGGCCTCCTGCAGAAGTGACATAGGCAGTCCCTCAAGGACACTTCCTTGCTGGGCCATGACAAAAGCTGTGGGTGCCCTCCCCCCCAGGGTACGGGAAGTTGACCGAGTTCATCTGGGTACAGGAAGTTGAGTGTGTCTCCCTCGTGGGCACTGGATGCAGCTCACTCTGGCAGCTCCATTATCCCTCTCTAGTTTCTCCTCTTCATCCCTCCCCCTCAGAGAAAACTCTGGACAGGGTTCTAAGGAGATGGGAGTGTGGGTGCTCTCTACCCAGCCCAGGCAACAACACCCAGCCTCCAAGGCAAGGCAGTTTCAGCCTCTTGGGGATGAGGCTTAAACTCTTCTCTCATACCTGTGGCTTGCAGGATGATATCCAGACTCCTCTGCATGGCATATAAGGCTCTATCTCATGTCCCTTCACCTCACACCTAAAATCCAGCCAAACCTGGCACCATGTGCCCCACACCTATGTACCCCTAACCATGAGGTCCTCTTGGCTTTGAAGGCCCTATGCCCCACTGTACTACTCAATTGCAAAAATATTTTTCAATAACCTAATTTCATTTGGTATAATTTATATATAATAATCAAATGCACAGATCTTAAGTATACAGACCTATGCTTTTTGACAAGTGCATACACCCATGTAACTGATATCCAATCAAGCTACAGAGTGTTTCCATTATCCCAGAAATGCCCCCATTCCCCTTTCCAGCCAGTCTGTCTCATCAGAGGCAAGCCCTGTTCTGAGTTCTATAACCATAGATTGGTATTGACTCTTTATGACTGTTCTACTTATTTTTTGAAACCTAGCTCAAGAGACTTTTCTTTTCTCATACCTACCCCAATTCCCCACCTCATCCCCAAGCTGTTGGCCAGGGGACTAGGCCCTCCCTGGAGCCATCCCAGTGCTTTGTTCATACCTCCATTGCCTTGTATCATAGAATTGATTTGCAGTCTGTCGCCTCTGTGATGTCCTGGAGGGACGGGACCATAGTCGTGGTCATCTCCTTATCTTCCAGTTTTTTTTAATTCCAGAGGATTGAGCACATTTTTATTTCTGGAATTAAAAAAAAACTGGAATGTCAGGCAGGTACGGCACACGGGTTGTGCCACTGTCTCCAGGCAGGGAACCAGCACTGCAAGTGGGGGTTATCTAATAGATGCCATCCCCTGGCCTGGGATTAGAAGTGGGATTCTGACCAACTCCCTCCTCCACCTTATTCTCCAACCAAGGCAACAGCCAGGCAATGATATGTAATATCAGGGGCAAGAAGAAAGCACATACCTCTCTGAGAAGACTGTGCAAATAGCCTATGGTTGTGTCAAGAGGAGAAGGGGGATAAAAATAGGGTGGAAGAAGCATTGCTCTTATTCTCAAATTGCATGTGTATCTATGTGTGTGTGAGTGAAGATGCAGGGACTGAAAGACCCTCACAGAATGAAATCTCTGTAAGTCCCAGCCCACCCATCCTCATTTCTTGGGAAACATCATGAATCAGACTATCCTTGGTTTCAAAGGCAGCCCAGTATACTCTCCTTGGTTGGAAGGCTGCCTTGGAGATGTGAGTGCTCCTTCGGACAGGTCTAAAAGGGCCTTGGGGAGGCCTGGAACTCCAAACCCTGGTGCCGAGCCCAGTGACTGACACAATATAGAGACCCATTAAATACGGAATGAATGAATGAATCCCATTCAGTATGGGATTGGGATACTGAAGAGTTGGTGAATGTCTTTGGGGAGTCATAGTCAATTCAGCCTCCCCAGGATGCTTGGGATAGCAGAAGTTCTCAGTTAAACTTCAACTAGAGAACCTTCTGGAATGGAGCACAGATAGGCTGAATGATGCAGTGAAACTTACTACTATAAACCAGATAACACGCCCCTCCTCCTGTGGCTCTTCAGAGTGGCCTGATGCAGAGCAAGCTGGAGCAAAGCCAGGAAAGGGTCTAGCAGATGTCAGAGGCTCCAGAGCTCAGCTAGAGTTGGAAGCAGGGCACCAAACATACACAAAACCAGTGCCAACTCTCCCTACCCATCTCCAAGCACTTCTGAAGGCCCTGGTGTACCTTACCCCCTTCTTCCCCTCTCCTCAGTATTCCAGAGGGGCATGTGCTAGCAAGAAACTATGGGCCAAATCCAAGTTCTGGGTTTGCCGGTAAGAACAGATTACAACTGGCTTTTGGCCAGCTAACACCTGATGCTGCTCTGGGCCCTGATTTGGTGGAAGGGAAACTGCCATTTTGTGGGGCCCACCATGAGCCAACACTGAGCTCAGTGCTTTGTACATGCCACCTCTGAGGAAATCAGACATCAGCAAGGTTAGGTATTCTACATGTGGTGATGTACCTAGTAAACAGAGGATAGGAACCCAGCGCTGTCTAGAAGGTCCAAATGCAGGACCTTCTCAGTGCCCCATCCCCTGACCTCTGAGCAGCTCTCCTCTGGCCCCTGGCTGCTGCTCTAGGCCATTTCTTCACACTGTCCCAGACAGAGATTTCTAGGTGCTTTCAAAGGCCACGGATCAGAGATCAGACCCAAGGGCCCTCAGAAACAGCAACCCCACTATGCAAGCATCACACACATGTTCAGAGATGGTAGGTTGGAGATACAGGAGGGGCTTTTGCCATCTCCTGGGAGTTAAGGCCCTGCCCTCTCTGCAGCTCTCTCTCTGCATCTTTTGAGTCACCTTCTGTGAACCCCCATGCCAGTGGGGAAATTGGGGTGTGGAAGTGGGGAGGGCTAATGCAGGGACACAGAGGAAAAACGGTTTTATAGGAAAACAAGGGAGGCTCAACAAAGCATGAACACTAGTCGTGAGAACAGTGGCAAGTCATAAGGAAACGTGCCTCTGACAATGTGCCTGCCACACCTGAGCAGAGGGAGAAACGTGGTTTGATGTGTGAGCAGCTGGGAGCTGGGGGGGGGGGGCCAGGGCTGGCCGAGCGGGGGTGGGAGGGAACAACAGGAGCAGGTGGTCCTTTCACAAGCTCCCGGGCCATCAGCCCCTGACACAGCAGCTGTCCTAGAAACAGGCCCAGGTGGACAGAGGGAAGAGCACAGCAGGAGTGCCTGGATGTTTTGCAGAGAAAGAAATGAGCCCTCCCTAACGGGCCCCACACATTTGAACGCAGAGAGACACGCGGTGAGCAGTGTGACTAAGCCAGGAATGAGCCCCTCCCTCTCGACCAGGCATCTGACTGTGCTGCTCCCTGTGTGACCACAGGGGAACCTGCGAGGTCCAAACCCTCGGGCTTTCTGGGCCCTCTGGCTGCAGTAATAGCAATAAGAAGCCCTAATGTTTAGTGAGCATTTACTCTGGCTATCCATCATGGTTATTACCGTCGTCCTCTCATTTAACCCTCACATTAACCTATGAAAGAGGTACTCTTCCTGCCCTTGTTTTCAGATGGGAAACTGAGGCCAGAGAGGTTAACTGAGGTTAATCCCAGATAGGAAAGACAATGATTTGATACGGGGTTGTCTGACTCCACTGAGAGCCACTCGGTCTATATATTGTGCACCTCCCCCAGCTCTGCCCCCGCCCAGACTGGCAGGAAGCTCTTTTCTGCCCCGGGTTCCAACATCCTCACGTCCCCAGCTCCAAGAGGATTCCACGAGACTGATGCTTACCTTCTCTTGTAGTTCAGTCTGACCCTGTCCCTCTTCTTCACTTCTGGGGAGGAGACAGAGAGCAGAGTCAAAGAACTTTCAGCTTCTGACGTGCAGTTTTTGACCCTGGGACCACTCTTTTCATCTAGGAGTTCCCTACACCCTAATAATGGTACTCTCCACTTATCCAGCAACCCCCAAGTCTTAGTCTGATGTTTGGAATTTTGTACATCTCAGCTCATTTAAGGCTGAGCACAGACCTGCCAGGTAGGCTTGACCACACTCTGGCTCAGCTCCAGGACAGCTCTTTGTCATTACCTGTCTGCTAGATAAGATGCTCCCCAGGGTCTCTTCTTATACTACAGCCTCTACGGGAGTAAGATTATCAGCTGTTATTGCTTACCACTGTCTATATGCTGATGAACCCCCAAACCTTCTCCCTGGCCCCTACAAGTGACCCCTATTTCCAGCTGCCCATTAGGTGTCTTCATACTTAATTTGTCCAGAATTAATGTAGTGTCTTCTACACATCACCACACCCGACTGGACCATGGCACCACCATCGATTCAGTTGCTTTGGGAAGAATCCACACTAACCATAATGATCCCTCACTTCCCTCCCTCCTATTTCCAATCAGCCTCCAAGTCCCGTCAATTGTGTTCTCACCTCTGGAATATTCCCTCTCTGTCCGTACAAACACTGTCCTCACCGTCTTGCCTCCTAACCCATCTTCTCCATCCTACCCATATTTTACTCAGTGCCAGATAAAGATGAATCAGAGCATGTCATTCCCCTCTTGCAAAGCCTCTAGTAGCTCCCAGCTCCACCCACCCACCCCCTGGAGTCACATTCAAACTCTACCAAGACATTCTGGATCCCTCATAGTCTGGTTCCAATCAGTTGCTCCCACCTCCTCTTCCACCTGCTCCCTAACCCCTCCAGCTCTAGTCATACTCAACAATTTTCCCCCAAATACTCCATGTCACCCACCCATTTACTTTTGCACACATTGTAGCCACCATCTGGAGTGACTTTCCTTCTTTTGTCTGATAAACTATTCATCCGACAAGATGCAACTCAAAATTCCCTTCTTTGAATGTCCTTATTCTTAGAAGATGCATGCTGAAATGTTTAGGAGTGAATACCATGTCATCCCTCTCTTTCAAATGATTTGGTTCTTATCTACATATATGTGTATATATCTATATATCTATAGCTACCTATCTATATATCGAGCTAGAGAAAACCAATGAGGCAAATGCTAACAAAGGCTGAATCCAGGTAGTGTTCTCTATAACCATCTTTCATCTCTTCCGTTTGCTTGAAATTTTTCATAATAAAAGGTTGGGGAAAAAGTCACCTTGTCTGTGAGGGTTTCCTTATTGCCCCAAAAAGCAAATGACCCCTTTCTCTTTACTCACCAATAATAGAGCACTTTACCATATTTTGTTGAAATGACATGTTCAGCAATTTTCTCTTCCAGAGACTGTGAATCTACAAAAGCACAGTAGCTGCAGGCAGTAGGCACTCAAAGACTAGTTTTTATTTTTTGTGAATGAATGTCCTCCCTGTAGGAGCAGCCCTAGTGCTTCACTCTTCACCACGTGGATGTGCATCAACATGGGAAAGGCTCTGCGGTGTGAGGACATATCACAAATGACTCTTTCCTGAGTGACAGAACATGATTTAAAACTCCGGAGATCCATGCTCTGCAACTGGTTCTATGATTAACCAGCTGTGTGACAATATGCACTCACTAACCTCTTGTACCCCAGTTTTCTCGCTTGCCAACGGGGTTAATGATGACTGTCTTACCCAACAAGTGAGGGGAAAGAATGTGAAAGCACACTGAGAAATCAAAGATGTCAGACAGATAGGCAGTTCCAGCCTTATTTTTGTTATTGAAATGATCAAGACTTTGCCCGAACCAGCGATGTTTTCTGAGTCATTCAGTGCTGGCGGAGGGGGGAGGAGGGGGCGGGGAAGGGCGGGGAGGAGGAAGGAGGGGGTGCTGCTGTGAAGGATAGGAATTTCCACCCAGCTGAAATTAATGAGCGCCTGTGGCTTGGCCTCATTGTCTCCCACCCCCGCTTTCCCTTTCCTCTGACCAAGTGACAACTGCTGGGAAACAGGACCCGAGGCTTGGGAATCTTAAAATAGAGCAGCAAATGTCTGCATCTCACACCCCCAGGCCTCGGTTGACCCATCCAGTCTGCTTGCGCATGTATATACACTCAGAGGGTGGCTCACGTGGACCCCCAGCTCTCTGCTCCGGAAGAGCCACAGCCATGGAAAAAGGAAAGATTGCTTCCAGAAAAAAGCAGTCATCCAGGAATGCAGTGTTTTGATTGGCTGCCCATCCCCAGCCCTGTCTGGGTGAGATGCTGCATCCTGATGTTGCAGCTTTCTCCAAGGCCTGGAGCTCCCTGGAGGAGGAGCTCTTCCTGGAAGCAGCCACAGTCTCACTGGCCCTAGAAGATCGGGGAAAGACAAAAAGAAGCCCGTGGGGATAGAGGGAGGCCATGACTCAATGGCTTCATGAAACTGGACTTCTCAGGCTCCGAGGGCCCCAGTTTGAGATGCTCGTATAACAAACACTGGGAGGCACAAAGTGCTCTGGAGTGGGGGAATACCTAGAAGACTAGACCCGGAGTTTGGTGGCCCCACAGACAACCCCAAAGTTCCAAACAGGTACAGTTTCAGGCTGGTCCTAGGGGAAGGTTCCCTTCTGGGCTTGAGGGCTGAGGAGACAGGACAAAGATCTTAAATCCTGCAAAACAACTGTTGATTCTCATCTGAATTTCTCCTGGCTAAGTTCATTCATTTATTAGCACTATGTGCCAGCTGCTCTTCACATACACTATCTTATTTAATGCTCACAACGACCATCTATAGGCACTGTTGCTAACCCTACTTTCCTTCTGGGGAAGCTGAGACACAAAAGGCCACTGCCCCATGGTGGCAGAGCCGTGGTTCAAATGCAGACAGTCTGGTTCCAACACCCGTGGGTGTAACCACTACCCTATGCCAAGAAGCTTCTAGGAGACTGGCAGTGCAGGGGTCACAGTGAGGCTGGCAAGCAAGGACCCTCAGATAGCTTACATTGTGGTAGGGAAGACAGATAATGAGCCTGCATCAAATTGCTAAAATAATTACCAACAGTGATCAATACAATAAAGGAAGTAGAGAGTCAAGGGGGAACTACTTTAGGTAAGGTGGCTGGGGAGGTGTACTGGGCAAGTTTCTGTTCCTAAGAAGAGAAATTGACTTTCTCTGACTTAAAGAGAAAGAATTATTGAAGAGTTCTGGGTAGCCCACAGAATTTTCTGGAAGTCTCAGGAAACAGACAAGAACAAAGGGAGGCTAGGCAGCCAAAAAGTCCCTCCACCAAACCAGTCTGATGACAGCCCAACAGGTGCCACAGCTGAAGGCCACACGCCTCAGCCTACTCCACAGCCGACGCTGGGACTCCCCAGACACCCTGCCTGCTCTGCTGCCTCTGGAGACCGGATGCTGCGGCCACCGCCAGCCCCAAAGTGGATTCTCCACCGTCTCGTTTCTGTGCATCACCAGCTCCTGATTCAAAGTCCCAGGTGGGTGGAGCTAACTGGTGCCTGCTGCTCCTGATGCAAAGCTCCAGTCTGGCTGGGCAGAGGGGGAGGGGCAACTGAGAATGGGGGTGGGGCTGACCATCCATCCACTCTCTATTGAAGTCCCTCCCATTCGGCTAATGCAGCCCTTTCTTTTCGGCCTCTCTTCCCATAAAAATAACAGCCACTAATTTTGAGTCCCTACTGTATGCAAATCCTTCACAGGCAGCATCTCTCAGGCCTACCACTCCCTTGCAAAATAGTTAATTAACCTCTCCATTTTCAGGTGTAGAATCTGAGGCTGAGAACGTTTAAGAGTCTTGTCTTGTCCAGTCCTCCAACTAGGAAGTGGTGGCATCCAAATTTGAACACAGGTCTGTTATGCTCTCAGGAGCACATGCTGCCTCCCAAGGGGGTTGATGAGAAAGGCAGGCAAATTATCAGTACAGAAGTGATTCCTGCTCCCTAATCCTGTACATGATACCTGGTGGCAGGGGACAGTAAGCTCTTTCTGGATTTAGGACCACAGGCCCCTGGAGCCCTTCCTGTTACCCCAACAACTCCAGCTGTCTCAGCCTCTGAGTAGATGGGGTCTGTGAGGCCATTTGGAAGCCATCTCTGGTTTCTGCTTTGTCAAGGCAGATCCCTCTACTCTGTCTACCCCACTGAGCCTCAGCCTGCAAGACTGCCACAAAGCCAGCCCCTCTGGGATTCTACACCTCTTGTTTTCACTGCTATGGGCAGGACTGCCTTTACACAAAATGCACGTGGCCCCAAAGCTGCCTGTTGTTGCATTTTTGTAAATCAATACTATATACCCAGTGACTTACACCATCATTTCAGAAATCTCCAACTGTTCTTTAGCTCTCACAGAGAACCGGACACACTAGCTTAAATTTCACTGCCTGCTCCTTTCCCTACTTTGCTTGGCAAGCAAAGATCAATAAGCCAACTTTAAAAATACTAGGGAAGCTCACCATTAATGGACTCCTAAAGGCAATCATTTTACAAAGTGAAAAAGCTTGCTGCTTGAAAGGAAAGACCAACCCCTAAGGTATTTGTGTTGTGAATGAAATTTTTTCATCTTGGTTTTTATTAATCAGTTTGTACATATATACTTAGCTGTCTACTAATAAATCAGTACTATAAAGTGAGTAATTTGGTCAGTGAGCACGGAGAGAGAGAGAAGCAGTGAGAATGAACCTGGAATTCTGGGCCTTTCTGTTACTGTTACGGGCCACCTGCCCAGCCTTTCAGGACTCAGTTTCTCTCTTTGAAATTGGAACAGACAGTCTTGCATATTTCTGGAGGCTCTCATGAGATTTTAGTGATGCTCTCCGGTGAAGGCCCTTTGAGATTCACCTAAAGCATTGTTAGAGAGCAGAATGCATACATCTATTTAGAGCCTTGCATCTCGCCTCCAGGCCCAATGAAGCAGTTGCTGCCACCACTTGCTAACTGCCCTCTTCTAGGCCAGGTCTTTATTTTCCCAAAGTCCTGGTGCCCAGTCATTCCTAGTGAGGAGAGCTGGCACTGCATCATTCACACGTTCCCCCGAAGCCCAAACAAGACAAGCGAAGCAGCTTATAAGGGTTGAAAACTCGGTCTCAGGCTGCTGACAGAGATCTGCACAGCCGTGTTTCCCCTGGCAGCAGACAGCTGCCGTGTTAGGGTGTGAATCAAACATGCAAACCTCTGGAGATTTGTCTCTCGCTTCTCTGAGACACAGCTTAGCAGAATTGCTGAAAATATGGTGACACATTGCCTCAGCACCAGGCTCTCCGGGAGATGGAGGAGGGGGAGGCACGCTTCTCTCCAGGGCTTAGGAGGATGTCTGGTCTTTATCCCTGTCCTCCTGTGTGCCTCCCTGCCTGCCGCTGTCTCTTCTTCCCATCCTGACTTTCTGGATGTTCCAGACTACAAGAAGCAAGGCAGGCCCCGAGCTGCCCTGAACACCTGTTGGGGGCTGTGAGTACAGCTTCCGGGGCAAGGGCACGCTGCCTGGAGACCTCGGGGCAAAAATCAGGCTCCCCCGTCTCCCCTGATTCCTTGAGCTAGGAACCGTGTCCGTTCATGTGCCGGTGTGTCCATGTGGGTACACATGTGTGATGGAGGACTGAAATTCTCTCCAGAATTGCCGGCAACTTCAGCTGCTTTTGTTTGACTCTCCCGTCAGAGGGCTGGTGATTCCCTGATGTACGACTGAAGTAACGTACTGTAGGCTTGTTCTTTGGCCTCCCCGAAGACGGATGCAGGCTGGGCCCAGAATGTCGAGGCTGAGGTCAGTCACGCAGCCGACAGAAACCTGCCCAGAGCTCCTTGTTTTTGCACCTAGGATTTTGTTTTATGTCATGATTATTTGGTATATAGTTGCATTAGTTTATATACAAAGGCCCACTTACCAGGTATGAATCCCAGTCCTCAAAATACCATTTTTCTTTATTTCCTATAGCTTAACTGAATTTCTCCCTTTGAGGACCCACTCTGCAGACAGCTAGAGAAGAAGAAAAAAAAAAAAAACAAAACCCAAGAAATCAGACCTTCTTGAGGTAACCCTCTGTGAAATGGTCCAGGCTTATTGGGCATTATACAATGTCAAGTGGGGGTGAGGGGTGAGGATGTATGGGCCTCGGGTCTTTGGCCTTCTATCCACTCAGGTTTCTCTGAGAGAGCCACCATCTCTGTTGACAAGTCCTTCAGACCTAGCAGCACTCTGCTTCTTTGTTAGTTCTCTTGGTCAACGGGAACCTTTTGCATGACTGTCTAAGGACCCCTTGCTGAGACACATTTTCCAGTCATTTGGCTCTAGCATCTTGCTGCCTCCCAGGTACACCCCTGGAAAACAGGCCTAGGTCCCCTCTTATTTTATAACTCAAAGAACCCTCTTTGTCCCTTCCTGCCATCAGCCCCAGGGGCACTCTCTTTCCAACGGAGAAGCCAAACCACCCCAGAGAGGACACCTAAAGATGTGGACATTTGGGGTTCCCCATGGGAAAAACTAGCCAGTTACTCTAAAAGCCCTGCTTGTGCACACAGAGCTCACAGTCACATCCTTAATGCCTCATTCTTAAATATGAGCGAACAACCAAGGACCAGCAGACCTTAGAGCAGAGCCTCAAATGTCAAAGAGAGAGATAGAAACAAACAGTAAACAAGAACCAGAAACAAAGTAGGGAACAGAAGAAAAGAAAAACAAAGAAGAACAAAACAAAGTCCATCATTTACATCCTCAGAGAAGCAGGAAAAAATATTTCATTTGTGAAACAAAAACAGAATTTTTTTTAAGGAACAATCAGAGAAGAAGAACAAGACTTTAGAAATTAAAACTATAATAGCAAAAAAAAAAAAAAAAAAAATCAATAGAAATGTTCAAGAACAATGTCAAGGAAATCTCCCAGAAAGTAGGGGTAAAAAAGATAAAGAAAAGGAGAGTAGGAAAGAATAAATAAGGAAATTAGGGGATAAAGCCATGAGGTCTCATTTCTAACTCACAGGAATGTCAGAAAGGGAACAGAGAACACAGTGGAGAGGAAATTATCAAAGAAATTATATAAGTAAACCATCAGTTTATGTCAGTGTCCAAACTGACAAGGCCTACCAAGTGCTCCTGTTGAATGAAAAAAGACCCACATCAGAACCCCAGAAAAAAGGAGATCCTAAAAGTTTACAGACCAGAGTGAGGGGTTGGGGAACAGGCCACAGTGAACAGGAATCACAATGGCCTCGGTCTCCTGGATAGCCGCGTTGAAAACAGAAGACAGTAGTAGTGCCTTCAAAACCCTACCTGAAAACTACATTCAACTTGGAGTTCTATCCCACCCAGATCGAGAATGAGCAGGAAATAAAGATAGTTCAGTAGGAAAAATCTCAAAAGAATGTTCACTCACGTGCTCTTTTGCAGAAGACTACAACTGGAAGTTAAGCTCTGTTGAAATAAGGGCATAAAATAAGAAAGAGGATGCAGTGGAAGACAAGAATCAGGAGATGAGCAATAGGGGAAAGGAATTCTCAGGAAGTAAGCACAGGAAAGGGCAGGACAACAGCTATACAGCCGACTAGAGAGCAACTTCCCCAAATAAGGGGTCAGAGGACCCCAGGAGAATTGTCTCCGGGGGCAAAAATTAGCTGGCAGACTTGACGAAGTGGAAATTTCATGAGCAGTGTTTTATAGGGATGTTGGAGCATGTGGGAGTGCTGATAGAAAACTAAACACATGAAAATTAGAGGCAATTATTAATTCCAGGAAAAAACGAAGGTGCAAGAACAGATATGTAATTAAAATATATTACTTCACTTAAGTGCAAATGATATTTACACAATCAAGATAACAAAAGCATTGAATAGGAGAACGCCTCCTTCGGTTTCCTGGCTTGGCACACCCAGCAGGGTGGAGGCAGGAGGCCACTGAGCCCGGCGATGGCCCCGGAAGCTCCGCGTCGGCGCCGCAGCCTCCTCATGCAGACTCACGGACTCTCCCAGAAGGCCGCCTGCCTTGGAAGGGGACAGCTCCATCTGCGAGATCTGAGACCCAGAATGGTAGCTGCCCCTCCAGCCCCGGAGCAGTTAGCTGGAGCCCGGGCTCCTCACCGCCTGGATGCCGGAACCAGGGCAGAGCTTCCCCGCCCACCCGGGCTCGGAAAGAATTTGAAGTTTAAAACACCATCAAGAAGGAGCTAAGATGGCAGCATAGAGAGGAGTGGAAGACTGTTAGTCCCCGCCTCCCCGAACAATCCATAAATGACCAAAAAACTAGTAAATAACCTGGAATAACTGCGGGGAGACAAACGTGACTGTCCACTCATCATACACCAACCTGAATTGGGAGGAATGCCCAAGATCGCAGCATAAAATCTGTAAGTAAAACTGCAGACCGGCGCTGAGAGCCTAGAGCCGAGAGCCTCTCCCTCATGGAAGCCTCACGGTGCTAGAGAGCAGCACTCTCTCAGCCCAGCTCCAACTGGGGTTTTAATGTTAACTGCTCAATACAGACAGCGAATCCTCAACAAGCAGACAGAGGCTTTTTTTTTTTTTTTTTATCATCATTTTATTGAGATATATTCACATACCACGCAGTCATACAAAACAAATTGTACTTTCGATTGTTTACAGTACCATTACATAGTTGTACATTCATCATCTAAATCAATCCCTGACACCTTCATTAGCACACACACAAAAATAACAAGAATAATAATTAGAGTGAAAAAGAGCAATTGAAGTAAAAAAGAACACTGGGTACCTTTGTCTGTTTGTTTCCTTCCCCTATTTTTCTACACATCCATCCATAAACTAGACAAAGTGGAGTGTGGTCCTTATGGCTTTCCCAATCCCATTGTCACCCCTCATAAGCTACATTTTTTTTTTTTTTTTTTTTTTTTGGCTTTTATAAAAGGGGGTTTATTTGGTTACACAGTTACAGTCTTAAGGCCATAAAGTGTCCAAGGTAATGCATCAACAATCAGGTAACTTCACTGGAGGATGGCCAGTGGCGTCCGGAAAACCTCTGTTAGCTGGGAAGGCACGTGGCTGGCGTCTGCTCAAAGTTCTGGTTTAAAAATGGCTTTCTCCCAGGACATTCCTCTGTAGGCTGCAGTTCCTCAAAAATGTCACTCTTAGTTGCACTTGGGATATTTGTCCTCTCTCAGCTTCTCCAGAGCAAGAGTCTGCTTTTAACGGCTGTCTTCAGACTGTCTCATATCTGCAGCTCCTGTGCTTTCTTCAAAGTGTCCCTCTTGGCTGTATATCTTGAAACATTTCCAATCCAGAATGGAGCTTTATATTGCATTTGTCGTAAATCTACATACCTTCTCTTCCAGATAACTGTAATTGCAGAGTAAAGCTTGCTTTGACATCAAATGGCAGGGTGATAGTATGCTACAACCCCTTTGTGGATATTCCATATGAACACACAAAACGTATGCCTCAACCAGATCCTATGCAAAGCAAAGAAGAAACCCATGACCAAGTGCTGAAAACCAGATTAGAAGAAAAACGTGAACATCAAGGACCCATGATAGAACAATTTAACAAAATGTTTTTTAGTACTAAACACCATTGGTATCCTCATGGGCAGTATCACAGAGGTCATAGGAAACCGAATCTCCCAAAAGACAGATGATTTTCAGATTCTCATTAGGAATCAAAGAGAAATGTTATCTTTTGCCTCATTTGCCATTTGTGAAAATGTAATCTGGTGTATTTACTAATATGTTATATAGTAAAGTAGTAATAAAATATCTTTTCATAATTTAAAAAAATGTAATTGAGGAGTTCTGCTTCCCATTAGGATGTAGGAAGTTACAATAATTGTTCCTATAAGCTACATTTTTATACAACTGTCTTCGAGATTCATGGGTTCTGGGTTGTAGTTTGATAGTTTCAGGTATCCACCACCAGCTACCCCAATTCTTTAGAACCTAAAATGGGTTGTCTAAAGTGTGCGTAAGAGTGCCCACCAGAGTGACCTCTCGGCTCGTTTTGGAATCTCTCTGCCACTGAACAGACAGAGGCTTTTGGTGACAACTGACCTTGGGAGAGTCGGGGGACATATCTGTCTCAGGACGGGGAGCCCAGAGGATCAGGTGCTATCTCTGGCTGACAGGTGAACCTGGGAGCTTTTCTGTCCCTTTCTCCCTCTGTGGAGAAAACCTCAGCCGTTTTCAGCCCACACTGCTTTGCAGTAAAGACAGCCTCAGCCATTTTAAAATCAAAACATTTTGATCAGCAAAGTCAGAGAAACAAAGAACTTAACTGATATGCAGATGACCTCTCTGGAGGGGGGGCATAGCTTCCCAAGAGGAAAGGGAGGGGCCCAGCTCTACTGCCTGCCTTTCTGGAACCAGACCCCAAAGCCTGGGGGAGGAGAGCCACAGGCCACACCCTCTTACACCAGCTGGTGACAGGCTGACAGGTGTACCTACCAGGCAGAAAAGCACAGATGTATCAATCCTCTAAGAAAAACCATCAGGGAAACCAGATACTGAATATTTCCTCCTTCTGTGACCTGAGCCTGTTCTCATCTGGGAAAACCTGACTGGGGTGGCCTAGGAGGTCAGATGCCTAGACAACAGAAAACTACAACCTACACTAAGAAAAATGAAGCTATGGCCCAGTCAAAGGAACAAACATACACTTCAACTGAGATACAGGAATTTAAACAACTAATGCTAAATCAATTCAAAAATTTAGAGAATATTTTGCAAAAGAGATAGAGGCTGTAAAGAAAACACTGGGCATACATAAGGCAGAAATTGAAAGTTCAAAAAAACAACTAGTAGAATCTATGGAAATGTAAGGCACAACACAAGAGATGAAAGACACAATGGAAACGTAAACAGCAGATCTCAAGAGGCAGAAGAAAACACTCAAGAACTGGAGAACAAAACACCTGAAAGCCTACACGCAAAGGAGCAGATGGAGAAAAGAATGAAAAAATATGAGCAACGTCTCCAGGAACTTAAACATGAAACAAAGTACAAGAATGTACATATCATTGGTGTCCCAGAAGGAGAAGAGAAGGGAAAAGGGACAGAGGCAATAATAGAGGAAATAATCAATGAAAATTT